>NC_034177.2:28561681-28869181 GCF_002021735.2 Oncorhynchus kisutch | reverse complement strand
ATCCCACGTGGCAACACAGTTCACTTCTCCCAGTCCTGTTGGAGCCACTGGCACCAGGCCTGGGGGTTGAGGCCCCTAGGAGCCCGGGGGGTGGCTGGTGCCCCAGTAGCAAGGCAGGGGTCAGCCTAGTAAAAGTGCTGCCCTCAGGATGGGGAGTATAATCCCTGTGCGAAACCCAGGCAGCTGGAGCAGCCCGATTCGCTCGGCAAATGTAATGATATGGGTTGGACTGGAGCTGATGTCTGACCTCATTACCAGAGTTTAATTGCGTTGTTACAGAGTTTCACTTTTTCCTTTCTCTGGCCTCTTTGTATTATAATTCCTGGGTTGCTACAAAAGTAAATTAATTACTTATGTATCTCCATATATATCCCTAAAAATTGTATTGTAACAAAATGGCTATTATAATACTCATTATGTCACGGAAATGTTTCATTTGTGCAAAGTATTATTATATTGATGATAGCCTTGCCTGCATTTTCCAGTATTTTGTGAGATCTAAGAGGTGATATTAACTCACTCAATAGTTAATGTGACGGTTGTCTATTTATATGGAAATTATTTGAAAAGAAATGAGAACATTAAATCAACAGTTCATTAACACCTCTTAAATCATACCTGTTCCTCATCAAGTTGTGTTTATTAGGAACTGGCGTGAAACATGTTTGTGAGTTCAATACATATGTAAATAACTGTAGTGTTGTTCACGCTTATAATTAGTTAAGATTTCTTTAGACTTATTACACAATTATAACCAATAAATTAAAGGTGATGAAGACATCCTGAAATGCATATTTCATTTGATTGAATCATTAGTTATTCTTTTTTTGTTGTTGCTGGCTCTAAACATACACAACAGAGTAGAGGACATACAATCTCAGTGGTTATCAACCCATTCTATACAGTGAGTGGAATGTTTTGCTGCTTTGAAGCCAGGAAACAGCTCTACTTGTAGTAAACCTGGTGACCTTTGAGCCATCCAGCAACCTGCACTCCATCATTAAGTAAAGGTATCATAAAGCTAAAAGGTTAAAGGCTGGGGAAAAGTTGGTGTGTGTGCATAGAGAGATGAGGATGTGCATGGGGACTGAAGATGTGCTGGACTATATTACTTTATCTCCTGTTCTCTTGGAATCGCATCACAATACACCCTTGAAAATATCTCCCAATTAAAATCAAAACATTGTGTTTGTGGATAGATTTTCCTGGGTTCTCCTCATGAAAAGTGCAATTATAATTCTGTGGTGTATAAAACACACTCTCCATGTAGAGTACCCATCCTATTCCTATCCTATTGTCAGTTGGAGGATAAATGTTGAAAAGGCCTAATCCTGAGATGGGCTGGACAGCAGGCTTTAATGAGGAGCCTGTCTCAGAGCCTGTCTTAGGCAGAGCCATGTGATATCCTGGCTGGGGGCTGGGGCTGGGGCCGGCCCCGGTGTGGAGGTCAGGTCGTAATGGAGGGGTCCGTGGCTTCCCCTCTGGAGAAGGGCGGAGCCCACTTAGGCTGACCCATTAAGTCAAGTTGCTCTCCCCTGACCTTCCAGAAGATGCCTAGTTGTGGGACACCATCAGGCGAGTTTCAGCACAAACAGACTGCCTGCCTGCAGGCAATGGGGTAAAAAAATACAAATAGAAAGACTCCAGCTATGAACATGGAGGCTGGAGCATGTGAAAGATGTACATTCAAAGTAAAAAGAGCAGAGATTGAACCTATGGGCTATTATGAAGTAAGTGAAACAGAGCTGCCACTTGAAATTATGGGACAATAGGAGGTTCAAGCCAGCGGGCAGCTAGTGTATCGGGCAGCCAGATCCCAATCTTAGTGACATTACTGACCCAACCTCACACAAACTCTGATCTCTTGTGGCACAAAGAAAGGATTGGAGACCAAAGGGGATTAGTACAAAAAAAACGAAGGATAAAATATACATGGAAAAATATGGAGGGAGAGACTTAGTACAGTACATTACTGCTGGACTTCACAGTGATGCAGACGGGAGCCAAGCTGTGCAAATAGTCAATAATACCGGCAATCTTCAGAGACAGAAAGCTATAATCAACAAAAATCCATATTGAAGGTGAATGCCAGAGTTTTTTCAAAATGTCAGCCCAGTGGGTTTGCAGAAGGGCAGGGATGACAGCTGAGGAGCAGTGAGGAGCAGGGGGCTGAGCAGGCTGGACAGCGGGGACAGGAGGGCTCTATGCTGATGAGCTCCTGGACAGGGGGGCCAGGCAGAGTGCAGTGCTGGGCCAGGAGGACATAGTCCCACTCCGCCTCAGCCTGCTCCCGCACGATAAGGCAAGAGGGATGCTCTGTCTACACTGTTGGTACCTTAGGGGAACCATTCACTCACAATACATTATTATACTGAATGTGATCATGATCCGATACAAACATGGTACATGATCTGTAACATATTTTACTATGGATCTGTATTACAGTGGTCGGAAGTAGTTTGAAGTACCAAGCAACTTGGTTTTGGAAAAGGTGTTACATTTATGGTACAGATGACCAATTTTGTTCAGTTTGTGTAAGATAGATTTTTGGTTCATTTTGGGGTATAGAAATATTTTCCATTTTAACTCTGATAGAAGTGCAATGAAATTGAGGTGTTTTTATGTTCGATTTCTTTCTTATCCACCTCTGAAAAGCAATGTTTATTCTTTTCTGAGGTCTTTTAAGTAATTTAAAAAGTTTTTTGGGGGAGGCACAGTCTTTCTTGAATAAAATAAGTGCAGATTTGCTGAAAATCTGTGTCTTTTATGTGCGGCTGCAGGAGCATGGTGAAATGTTTGGACACTAATACCCATTCATTTCAGTAGATCCATAAATAAAAGCTGCCAGCTATGCGGCTGCCGTGAAGTGGTATTCTTTGGTGCCCAGCGGGATGTCCTGTTCACATTAGCACAGCGGGGGAAACTGGCCGGAACAGCCAGACAACTAAATCAAGACATTTTCAACTTCTGACAAAATTGCTATAGGGGGAGAGACAGTTTGAAAGAGGGATGTGTGTGACTTGTGCATGTCTCTGTGTGTGTTTATGTGTGTGTGTGAGAGATCTTTTCAAATGGTTGTATATTCCAATACCTTCAAGGAAAACTCCATGTGGTTGAATAAAAAACGCAATGCTAAGACCAAGCAAAAACCCCTGAACAATCACTTCTCTCTTTGTCCTTTTTCTGTTTTTATACCAGAAATCGAAGATATTTGAGAATTTGTGCGGGCACTTTTTTATATTTTTAGTTATTTTGATTTATCTCAGTGATTAGTATCACCTAGGTATTAAAAGTGCAATTTGTAAGGATTTGAACACTTTCAAGCTTAGTTTCTTGTCATAGTCAGACACCTCTGATGATCTATTTCATATATAGATAGAAATGTAGTATTTGATGTCATCTCAATATTACCAATGCATTCCAATTATGATGTTCATGAATTGTTGTGTGATGTGCACTACCATAAACATGATTCGCTTCAGTTGTGCATAAATAATTATGTTGCCTATGCACACAGGATATACCATTCCACAAAGTGTTATCATACGTAAAGCTGGTTGTCTGATTTCATCGTATTATATGACAAGGTTCTGACCTCCTTTCTGGAGGCACAGAAATTAGCACTAGAGTCTATTACCTGTATGTATAAACTGGACTAATCCCAATTTAAAAGGGATCAAATAAAAATCTCCAAGCATTCGTGCTAAAATTACAAAAGGTCAGAGAGAATGGCACATGGTGGCAGAATGTCACAAAGTATACTCTTAACAGAGTCACAGCCCTGGGCTACATTTGCAGGTGGTCGATTGCCTCATCTTCACAGAGGTTAACTCTTAAGGAGTGCTAAAGTGTGCTAAAAGCTGCAGGTCTGAAAGAGAGGCCTATCATCAGAAGAGGCTGCCTTAGTGCCAACAATACCCAGATAATGACAATCCTGACCTCAGTTAAGTAAATCACACAGCCAGGGCTCTTGGATGTGCTGCCCAGAACAATGCAGGGGGAGAAGTGCCCAGCCACGCCTGTCGCCAGGGCCTCAGCTGGGATTTACGATGCCAACGGACATGCCATCTTGATTAGGGGGCAAGTTAACCTTTCAACTTAGTGAAAATGAAAAGATAGGTTTGTGCTCGGATTCCTTCTGCAAATTCTACGTGACTACATGTGGTTCAAAACATCATTGCATATGAAATATAATCCAATACTATGCATGTCACTGCTCCCAAATGCCTATCACATATTGTCTGGGGAAAAAGAAAACAAGGTTTGGCAGTGCCACTGTGAGGTTGTGGCTGGATTTTGTTTGTCTTGGGGCAACCTGGATCCCATCCAGACAAGCCTTCCTTTGGAGTTCTGTGAACTGGAGATGAGAGGAGTTCTCCCTCTTTCTGTGGGCCCTGCGTCTGAGTCTTTGCTGTAGGGTTCAGTGGACCTTGAGAAAACACCAGCAAATCTGTCACCACTGCCCCACCACCCCCCACCCCGGGGACAAAGTTGCCTGGCCACTTCTGAAGCTTCAATGACCCAAGGTCTGAACCCTGCTGCTCTCTATTCCCTCTTCTATGCAGCCACTGGGAATCTATGACCTCAAGTTCATCAGGAATCACAGTCACACGGTAGCATCAAAAGCAATGGCAGTTACTGTCATGTTAGCAAAGTACGCTGGTAGCAATGTTGGCTTAGTTTAAATGTGCAACAAAAATGATATCTTAACAAATCTAATCACTGCCTGAATATATACTGTAGACGTTTAGAAATAAAATATGATAACTCATTAATTTTAAAATATGGGGTATGATTTTATCATATTTATCCTATTTTGTCCAAGCCCAGATGGCCCTTAATTGGTTGGCAAAGGGAGCAAGAAGGTCTGCTTTGAGGCGTGAGTGTGTGATTGTTGCTGTTGAATTGCTGCTGTGAAAGGCTGGCTGCATGATGTAGAGATGGATCAGTGTGAGAACAGGTCACACAAAGGAACCACCAGCCATGCGCACAGGGGGCTAGCCCAGAAGAAAGAGAGACAGAGTCTTCAGACTCAACACAATCCTTGACCAAAAAATGTAGACTACATATGTGTTGGCATTTATCCATGGAAGGTTTCAGAGAGTATGAAGTATCATTAGTCCATATCCACTGACTAAGCTATCATGTATGCTCAGCTGTTCTTTGAAGGAGAGAAAAATGAAAAGAACGGAAATCACTAGGATTTCACAATCCTGGTGTCTACGTTTAGGACCAATGGCAGACACGCTACTTGGTTTGGAACAAAATAAGTTACATTTTAGAGATTGAAAGCCCTCTCAAATTCATAGACTGAGCTAGATGCAAATACAGATGGTACTGTGGCTGCTATTACTACAACTGTCACTACTACTAGAACTAAGATCTGTAATCCCCAAGTCTCACGCATACCACCTGTTACAAAGAATTCTAAGGCTACCTGCCACAATGATTACCCCCACTGTAGCACTAACATCTGTAATCATGCAACTGGATCCTGGACTTCCTGACGGGCAGACCCCAGGTGGTGAGAGTAGGCAACAACACCTCGGCCATGCTGACCCTTAACACGGGGTCCCCCCAGGGGTGTGTGCTCCCTGTTTACCTATGACTGAGTGGCCACGCATGACTGAAACGCCTTCAAGTTTGCTGATGACACGACGGTGGTAGGCCTGATCACCAAAAGCGATGAGACTACAGTGAGGAGGTCAGAGAACTGGCAGTGTGGGGGTCAAGAGCTTCGAGTTCCTTTGTTTCCACTTCTCTGGGGACTTAACATGGTGCTTTCACACCAGAACAGTCGAAGGCACAGTAACGCCTCTTCTCCCACAAGAGGCTGAAACGATTTGGCATGGCCTCTCAGATCCTCAGGAACATTTACAGCTGCACCACTGAGAGCATCCTGACTGGTTGTATCACCGTCTGGTATGGCAACTGCACCGCCCACGACAGGAAAGTCCTACAGTTGGTTGTGCGGGCAGACCAGCGCATCACTGGGGGCGAGCTCCCAGCCACCCAAGACATACACGCCAGGCTGTGTCTGAGAAAGGCCTGAAAAAGTGCCAAAACTCCAGACACCCGAGACATGGACTGTTCTCCATACTCCCGTCCTGCAGGCAGTACTGGTGCATCAAGGCTCAGACAAACAGACTCCTAAACAGCTTCTATCCCCTGATCATACGACTGTTAAATGGCTAACAACTACTGATCTTCCTCTCCCACAGACTATCCACATGGACTCTTTGCCCATCCACAGGTCTCTACCCATTCAGACACAACCTACACTGCTGCTAAAATGATTATTGATTACATGTATTACTCCATTACACTGCTGTCCATTGACTATTGACTGTCATTACCATTAGTATTTATCTATTTATCCTGCTGCTGGTCACTATTACTCCTGTATACATGTACATATATCGTACAACCAGTACCCTTTTATGTATAAAGCAACCACTCCAGTACCCCTGCACATTGAATAAGGTATATATTGAGTGTACAAAACATTAGGAACACCTTTCTAATATTGAGTTGCAACCCCCACTTTTGCGATCAGAACATCCTCAACTCATCGGGCATGGACTCTACAAGAGTGTCAAAAACATTCCACAGGGGTGCTGGCCAATTTTGATTGCAATGTTTGACATCAATAAGGGATCCGAGCTTTCACCTTGATTCACCTGGACAGTCTATGTTATGGAAAGAACGTTTTGTATACTCAGTAAATACTTGAAAAAAAAATGAATAAAAACAAAATTAATTTTAGTTCTTGTGTGGTTTTTATTATTTTATTTTATATTCTGTTAGTATCTATATTATTATCACTGCATTGTTTGGAAAGAGCTCTCAAAGGAAGAATTTCACTGTATTGTTTTACATCTGTTGTATCCTGGGCACATCACGTATAAACTTTGAAACATGAAATACTACTTTCTAAAATGTTCTCTACAATTTTAACTTGATCATTTTCCACAACAAGCACTACATCTAAGAGCATTTCAATAGAGCCACATGGATTCATGTCCTTTAGCTGGCAACACCAGTTTCACCCACACCTATATTCATAGACATGCACGTATGCTTCTACAATACATTCAATTGCTCTGTCTTGGGTGAATATGACACTGCTTGGTCTTTATGCTCTTTGAGGAGAGACATGGCTGAAAAAGATGAAGACCTTACACTTGTGCAACAGCTACAAGACAATGTCTTTAAGAGCAAAAGGCAAAATTAACCTGTGTCAAGTCGATAGGCCATGTGAGAGGTTGAGCAGGCCATCAAATCAACGGAGGTCCAACACAGGATCCTATTATTAATGACACTGAATGGCTGCCTCGGCCAAAAGTCTCCAGCGCCAGAGAAGTTCAGGTGTTACTTGATTCATTAGAGCTTCTGTCTCAGCCAATATGATGGCCTGTTGTCCTGAGTGGGTTGGAAACGGAATGTATTTTATTCCTGCCAACACTGTCACTTTAATGTATTTTTCTGATGCCCAGTCTTGACACCTGGTAAAGGTTTGAGAGAAAGAGGTAGCAAAGGATCACAGGAGAGCCCTATTTAAAGGGAGTGGTTGACACTAGTGATATTTCTTGCTCCTCCTTTGCAGCTTCAACATCCTCCTTAAAGAGAAAATGTGTCACATTAAATGCAGAAATGTTGTAGGTTGTTTGAAAGTGCAGATAATGATCAGTCATTACTCAATGTTCTTTTACAATTTGGTCAGGCACTGACACTATCACCTGCATGTTTAAAACTGATCACAGATGGCCATGGGGATGATGGTACTGAAGATATTAACATATCGCTGCAACAATTAAAATTAAAGATCCAATCTCTTAAAATGTATTCGTGACTCAACTAGGAGGCAGAAATGTCTGTGATAATTCATATTGTTAGAAATACACTGCATTGAAAGACTTTGCAAAATTGTAGTGGGGTAATATTTATCATATAAGTGTACTAAATATATATAGTGCATTCGGAATGTATTCCCTTGACTTTTTCCACATTTTGTTACGTTACAGCCTTATTCTAAAATTGATTAAAATATTTGTCTCTCATCAATCTACACACAATACCACTATACGACAAAGCGAAAACAGGTTTTTAGAAATATTAGCAAATTGATTATTAAAAAAAAACACCTTTTTTACATAAGTATTCAGACCCTTTGTTATGAGACACGAAATTGATCTCAGGTGAATCCTGTTTCCATTGATCATCATTGAGATGTTTCTACATTATTTGGAAAGGCACACACCTGTCTATTTAAGGTCCCACAGTTGACAGCGCATATCAGAGCAAAAACCAAGCCAGGCAGGTGACCGAGATCCCAATTGTCAATCTGACAGAGTTCCTCTGTGGAGATGGGAGAACGTTCCAGAAGGACAACCATCTCTGCAGCACTCCACTAATCAGGCCTTTATGGTAAAGTAGCCAAATGGAAGCCACTCCTCAGTAAAAGGCACATGAGCCCCTGCTTGGGGCATCTAAAGGACTCTCAGACCATGAGAAACAAGATTCTCTGCTCTGATGAAACCAAGATTTAACTCTTTGGCTTGAATGCCAAGGGCCACGTCAAGAGAAAACCTGGTACCATCCATACTGTAAAGCATGCTGTGTGGATGTTTGTCAGCGGCAGGGACTGAGAGACTTGTCAGGATCAAGGGAAAGATGAACAGAGCAAAGTACAGAGATCCTTCATGAAAACCTCTTCCAGAGCGCTCAGGACCTCAGACTGGGTCGAAGGTTTACCTTCCAACAGGACAACGACCCTAAGTACACAGCCAAGACAATGCAGGAGTGGCTTTGGGACAAGTCTCAATGTCCTTGAGTGACCCAGCCAGAGCCCTGAGCCCGAACCCGTCAAACATCTCTGGAGAGACCTGAAAATAGCTGTGCATTGATGCTCCCTATCCAACCTGACAGAGTTTGAGAGGATCTGCAGAGAAGGAGAAACTCCGCAAATACAGGTGTGCCAAGCTCCTAGCGTCAAACCCAAGAAGACTCAAGGCTGTAATCACTGCCAAAGATGCTTGACCAAAGTACCGAGTAATTTAAATCAATTCATTAGGCCCTAATACATGGATTTCACATGACTGGGCAAGGGCACAGCCATGGGTGGGCCCACCCGTTGGGCCCACCCACTTGGGACCCAGACAATCAGAATGAGTTTTTCCCCACAAATGGGCTTTATTCCAGACATAAATACTGCTTCCCCCCTCCCCCTATGACAATCCCGCAGGATGTGGATGTCCTGGGTTGGTATCATTACACGTGATCTGCGGTTGTGAGGCCAGTTGGACGCACTGACACATTTTCTAAAACAACATGGTAGAGAAATTAACATTCAATTCTCTGGCAACAGCTCTGATGGACATTCCTGCAGTCAGCATTTCAATTGTGTGCGCCCTCAACTTGAGATGGGCGGACCAGCGCATCACTGCACAATTTAGAGTTGCCCTTTATTGTCCCCAGCACAAGGTGCACCTGTGTAGTGATCATGCTGTTTAATCAGCTTATTAATATGCCACCTGTCAGGTGGATGGATTATCTTGACAAATTATCTTGATTATCTTGACAAAGGATAAAATGCTCACAAACAGGGATGTAAACAAATTTGTGCACAACATTTGAGAGAAATAACCTTTTGGTGTCTATGCAAAATGCCTGAGATCTTTTACTTCAGCAGATGAAACATGTTGTGTTTATATTTTTGTTCAATGTGTCTACTTACAGTGGGGCAAAAAAGTATTTAGTCAGCCAGCAATTGTGCAAGTTCTCCGACTTAAAAATATGAGAGAGGCCTGTAATTTTCATCATAGGTACACTTCAACTATGACAGACAAAATGAGAAAAAAAATCCAGAAAAATCACATTGTAGGATTTGTAATGAATTTATTTGCAAATTATGGTGGAAAATAAGTATTTGGTCACCTACAAACAAGCAAGATTTCTGGCTCTCACAGACCTGTAACAACTTCTTTAAGAGGCTCTTCTGTCCTCCACTCGTTACCTGTATTAATGGCACCTGTTTGAACTTGTTATCAGCATAAAAGACACCTGTCCACAACCTCAAACAGCCACACTCCAAACTCCACTATGGCCAAGACCAAAGAGCTGTCAAAGGACACCAGAAACAAAATTGTAGACCTGCACCAGGCTGGGAAGACTGAATCTGCAATAGGTAAGCAGCTTGGTTTGAAGAAATCAACTGTGGAACAATTATTAGGAAATGGAAGACATACAAGACCACTGATAATCTCCCTCGATCTGGGGCTCCACGCAAGATCTCACCCCGTGGGGTCAAAATGATCACAAGAACGGTGAGCAAAAATCCCAGAACCACACAGGGGGACCTAGTGAATGACCTGCAGAGAGCTGGGACCAAGATAACAAAGCCTACCATCAGTAACACACTACGCCGCCAAGGACTCAAATCCTGCAGTGCCAGACGTGTCCCCCTGCTTAAGCCAGTACATGTCCAGGCCCTTCTGAAGTTTGCTAGAGAGCATTTGGATGATCCAGAAGAAGATTGGGAGAATGTCATATGGTCAGATGAAACCAAACTGGAACTTTTTGGTAAAAACTCAAATCGTCGTGTTTGGAGGACAAAGAATGCTGAGTTGCATCCAAAGAACAAAATACCTACTGTGAAGCATGGGGGTGGAAACATCATGCTTTCGGCTGTTTTTCTGCAAAGGGACCAGGACGACTGATCCGTGTAAAGGAAAGAATGAATGGGGCCATGTATCGTGAGATTTTGAGTGAAAACCTCCTTCCATCAGAAAGGGCATTGAAGATAAAACGTGGCTGGGTCTTTCAGCATGACAATGATCCCAAACACACCGCCACGAAGTAGTGGCTTCGTAAGAAGCATTTCAAGGTCCTGGAGTGGCCTAGCCAGTCTCCAGACCCCATAGAAAATCTTTGGAGGGAGTTGAAAGTCCGTGTTGCCCAGCAACAGCCCAAAACATCACTGCTCAAGAGGAGATCTGCATGGAGGAATGGGCCAAAATACCAGCAACAGTGTGTGAAAACCTTGTGAAGACTTACAGAAAACGTTTGACCTCTGTCATTGCCAACAAAGGGTATATAACAAAGTATTGAGATAAACTTTTGTTATTGACCAAATACTTATTTTCCACCATAATTTGCAAATAAATTCATTAAAAATCCTACAATGAGGGCCTCCCGGGTGGCGCAGTGGTTAAGGGTGCTGTACCACCAAAGACTCTGGGTTCGCGCCCAGGCTCTGTCATAACCGGCCGCGACCGGGAGGTCTGTGGGGCGATGCACAATTGGCCTAGCGTCACCGGTAGGGAAATCCTTGTCTCATTGCGCACCAGCGACTCCTGTGGCGGGCTGGGCGCAGTGCGCTCTCTCATCTTTTTAAGTGGGAGAACTTGCACAATTGGTGGCTGACTAAATACTTTTTTTGCCCCACTGTATATGATAAATATTAACCCACTACAGTAAATGTAAACCTCCGACTTGATATATTTTACGGATCATTTGGGCTCAACTGGAGTTTCTTCCAGACTAATTCCCCGATATATAACGAACACGTAGCCTATGCAATGGATAAGATACAAACTACAGACCTTTTCAGTTAAGGGAATATTGTAATGCAATTCAGACTGTGAATGGGCAAGACAAAAGATATATGTGCCTTCGAATGGGTTATGGAAGCAGTTTATGTCAATAACCGCAACGCTGCTGTGGTTTTCACGTTTCCCGTGTTTCAAGACAGTTGACACAACTGTGGGAAGCATTGGAGTCAACATGGGCCCTTTTGACACCTTGTGGGTGGGGGGGGGGGGTGCAACTCAATATTAGGAAGGTGTTTATAATGTTTGGTACACTCAATGCCTTCAGAAAGTATTCACACACCTTAACTTCTTCCACATTTTGTTGTGTTATAGCCTGCATGTAAAATGGATTTAATTGATATTTTGTTTCACTGATCTACACTCAATACCCCATAATGTCAAAGCGGAATTTTGTTTTTAGAAAATGTTTGTAATTAATAAAAATATTAAGCTGAAATTTTTAGTAAAGTATTCAACCCCTTTGCTATGGCAAAGCTAAATAAGGTCAGGAGGAAATATGTATTTAAGAAATCACATAATAAGTTACATGGACTCATTCCGTATTATTGTATTATTGACTGTATGTTTGTTTATTCCATGTGTAACTATGTGTTGTTGTATGTGTCAAACTGCTTTGCTTTATCTTGGCCAGGTCGCAGTTGTAATTGAGAACTTGTTCTCAACTAGCCTACCTGGTTAAATAAAGGTGAAATAAAAATACAAATAAATTGTGTATACAATAAAAGTGGTTAACATGATTTTTGAATGACTACATCATCTCTGTACCCCACACATACATTATCTATAAGGTCCCTCAGTCGAGAAGGGAATTTTAAGCACAGATTCAACCACAAAGACCAGGGAGGTTTCTCAATGCCTCGCAAAGAAGGGAACCTAATGGTAAACGCTGAATATCCCTTTGAGCATGGTGTTATTAATTAAGTTATTAATTAGGCTTTCGATGGTGTATCAATACACCCAGTCACTACAAAGATACAAGTGTCCTTCCTAACTAAGTTGCCGGAGAGGAAGGAAACTGCTCTGGAATTTCATCAATGGTGATTTTAAAACATTTACAGAGTTTAATAGTTTAACAAAACTGAGGATGGATGAACAACATTGTAGTTACTCCACAATAACCCAAATGACAGATGGAAAAGAGGGGAAGCCTTTACAGAATAAAAAATATTCCAAAACATGCATCCTGTTTGCAACAAGGGACTTAAGAAATATATATATATATAATATTCAGATCCTCTAAAACTCTATATTAAGAAATATATATATATACACACAGTGCCTTGCGAAAGTATTCGGCCCCCTTGAACTTTGCGACCTTTTGCCACATTTCAGGCTTCAAACAAAGATATAAAACTGTATTTTTTGTGAAGAATCAACAACAAGCGGGACACAATCATGAAGTGGAACGACATTTATTGGATATTTCAAACTTTTTTAACAAATCAAAAACTGAAAAATTGGGCGTGCAAAATTATTCAGCCCCTTTACTTTCAATGCAGCAAACTCTCTCCAGTTCAGTGAGGATCTCTGAATGATCCAATGTTGACCTAAATGACTAATGATGATAAATACAATCCACCTGTGTGTAATCAAGTCTCCGTATAAATGCACCTGCACTGTGATAGTCTCAGAGGTCCGTTAAAAGCGCAGAGAGCATCATGAAGAACAAGGAACACACCAGGCAGGTCCGAGATACTGTTGTGAAGAAGTTTAAAGCCGGATTTGGATACAAAAAGATTTCCCAAGCTTTAAACATCCCAGGCGGTAATACAACAAAATGTGGGGTATGAATACTTTCTGAAGGCACTGTATGTTTTGGGCACACCCTCCATATTTTCAAGCATAGTGGTGGCTGCATCATGTTATGGGTATGCATGTAATTATTAAGGACTGGGGAATTATTTAGGATGAAAAAGAAAGAATGGAGTTAGCACAGGAAAAATCCTAGAGGAAAACCTGGTTCAGTCTGCTTTTCACCAGACACTGGGAGATTAATTCAACTTCAGCAGGACAATAACCTAAAACACAAGGACAAATTTACACTGGAATTGCTTACAAGGAAGACAGTGAATGTTCCTGAGTAGCCGAGGAACAGTTTCGATTTAAATCTACTTGAAAATCTATGTCAATATCTGAAAATGGTTGTGTAGCAATGATCAACAACCAATTTGAGCTTGAAGATTTTAGAAAATAATAATGGGCAAATGCTCTTAGATTTACCCAGAAAGACACATAGCTGTAAATCGCTGCCAAATGTGCGTCTACAAAGTAATGACTTAGAGGTGTGAAAACGTATGTAAATGAGATATTTCTGTATTTAATTTTCAATAAATTAGCAAAAAATAATAATTTCACTTTATCATTATGGGGTATTGTGTGTAGATAGGTTGGAAATTATATATTTTTTTAATCCATTTTGAATTCAGGCTGTAACACGCCAAAATATGGACTAAGTCAAGGCGTATGAAAACTTTCTGAAGGCACTGTATACAGTTGAAGTCGGAAGTTTACATACACTTAGGTTGGAGTCATTAAAACTCATTTTTCAACCACTCCACAAATGTCTTGTGAACAAACTATAGTTTTAGCAAGTCGGTTAGGACATCTACTTGGTGCCATAAATAAGTAATTTCCCAACAATTGTTTAAAGACAGGTAATTTCACTTATAATCCACTATATCACAATTCCAGTGGGTCAGAAGTGTACATACACTAAGTTGACTGTGCCTTTAAACAGCTTGGAAAATTCCAGAAAATTATGTCATGGCTTTAGAAGCTTCTGATAGGCTAATTGACATCATTATAGTCATTTGGAGGTGTACCTGTGGATGTATTTCAAGGCCTACCTTCAAACTCAGTGCCTCTTTGCTTGACATTATGGGAAAATCAAAAGAAATCAGTCAAGACCTCAGAAAAGAATTGTAGACCTCCACAAGTCTGGTTCATCTGTGGGAGGAATTTCCAAACGCCTGAAGGTAACACAATCATCTGTACAAATAATAGTTTGCAAGTATAAACACCATGGGACCATGCAGCCGTCATACCGCTCAGGAAGGAGACGCATTCTGTCTCCTAGATATGAATGTACTTTGGTGCGAAAAGTGCAAATCAATCCCAGAACAACAGCAAAGCACCTTGTGAAGATTCTGGAGGAAACTTGTACCAAAGTATCTATAACCACAGTAAAACAAGTTCTATAATGACATAACCTGAAAGTCCACTCAGCAAGGAAGAAGCCACTGCTCCAAAACCGCCATAAAAAAAGCAGGACTACGGTTTGCAACTGCAAATGGGGACAAAGACCGTACCTTTTGGAGAAATGCCCTCTGGTCTGATGAAACAAAAAAAGAACTGTTTGGCCATAATGACCATCGTTATATTTGGAGGAAAAATAGGGAGGCTTGGAAGCCGAAGAACACCATTCCAACCGTGAAGCATGGGGGTGGCAGCATCATGTTGTGGGGGTGCTTTGCTGCAGGAGGGACTGGTGCATATGACAAAATAGATGGCATCATGAGGGAGGAAAATTATGTGAATATATTAAAGCAACATCTCAAGACATAAGTCAGGAGGTTAAAGCTTGGTCGCAAATGGGTCTTCCAAATGGACAATGACCCCAAGCATACTTCCAAAGTTGTGGCAAAATGGCTTAAGGACAACAAAGTCAAGGTGTTGGAGTGGCCATCATAAAGCCCTGACCTTAATCCCATAGAAAATTTGTGGGCAGAACTGAAAAAGCGTGTGCGAACAAGGAGGCCTACAAACCTGACTGGTTACACCAGCTCTGTCAGGAGGAATGGGCCAAAATTCACCCAACTTATTGTGGGAAGCTTGTGGAAGGCTACCCGAAACATTTGACCCAAGTTAAACAGTTTAAAGGCAATGCTACCAAATACTAATTGAGTGTATGAAAACTTCTGACCCAATGGGAATGTGATTAAATAAATTAAAGCTGAAATAAATAATTCTCTCTACTATTATTCTGACATTTCACTTTCTTAAAATAAAGTGGTGATCTTAACTGACCTAAGACAGGGTATTTTTACTAGGATTAAATGTCAGGAATGGTGAAAAACGGAGCTTAAATGTATTTGGCTAAGCTGTATGTATTTGGCTAAACTTCCGACTTCAACTGTACATATAACGTTTGTAAAACAATTTGTAAACATTTATTAAAGTGACCAGTGTTCAATGACTATGAGTATATGCAGTGGTCTCTAAGGTGCAGGGTAGAGTACCGGGTAATAGTCGGCTAGTAACAGTAACTGAGTTCAGGGCAGGGTACCGGTCAGAGGCCGGCTAGTGGTGACTATTTAACAATCTAATGGCCTGGAGATAGTCTCACGGTCCCAGCTTTGATGCACCTGTACTGTCTCCGCCTTCTATATTGTAGTGGGACTAGTGAGTCCATTTAGGATGTCACAGTATCTAAACACTTGTGTGGGGGATGAGACTAATGTAAATAAGACAGAATTTCTAGAGAGAATAAACCCCTTTGCAATAAGTAATTTAGGGTTTACCCTGTACAGAAACAAGTTACCACAGAGATTATACACCCTTATAGATTGCATCGGTCCTCTTCAGGGAAGAACTTTCAAATAGATACCAAACATGGCTGTAGTAGTATTATTCTACCACACATTTCAGATATCTGGATACTGTGTGCGAGAGAGAGAGATACATTTTGGCCCCTCAGAGGGGGGAAGGGTATACGGGCCCTTAAATCATTGTCCTTCGTGTTTTGCTGGGCCTTTTGCTATGCGGCCAGAGAGCACATAAATTAGGGCCGAGCCTACACAATTGCAAAAATAATTATATGTTTTGAGACTAGTTTTTGCATAATGTTTTGCATCTCTCTATTGAAGTGGACAGACAGACTAAACTGATGTAGCATAATAGCTGTCAATGGCTGTGCAGTGTTAATAATGTAATATGCCTCTCCCTTGGGCGGCTGATCTCCTCATCTGGGTCATGATGAGTATTAAAAGGGTTAAGGGTGCACAGTAAATTTATTGTGGTTCTTCCAACACCAACGGGCCAGAGCACTAATGGATGACCTTGGGGTTTGGCTGCTCCAGACTTGGGGAGATCATGTCTCACCACCCCCATAGCAGCAGCATGACCCCATCCCACTCTGCCCCTGGCCTCAACCTTTAACTCGCTGATCTTTGACCAAATTATTAAGCAGACACCTGCTTTCCGGTGTTTGGCCAGTGTGGGGGATGGACTAGCCCAGGCAACTCTAATTTGATGTAAATGTGTGGTGTGACAGTATCCCTCTCTCCAAAGACATCCCATCTGTTTGACTTTCCAGCAGTATGGCAACGCTGTCTCTAGCCCTGTATTATTTTTGGGAAGTATTGCTTGTATGCTCTACAAGTAAGGTTGTTGTTAACAGATTAAACTCATCATATCTTATACTGTATTTCTCATAAGTATAGAGTCCTTTTGATATCTGCACCAATATGTTCACTGCTTTTTAGAATCTAGTGTTCTTATTAGACACACATACATAATGTACTTGCACACTACCCCTAACCACGACACGCTAACGTTGTGCAGAGTGCAGTTTTATTTGTTTGGACATATACACTAGGGAGGAGACAGGTATTTATACGAGATAAACTGTGTCCCCATGGCGGTTGGCTCAGAGGACATTATTTCCTGCTCAGTCTAATATGTTGTGAGAGGTGAGTCTGCTTTCAGGACTGGACTTCAGGTGTGTTTCTTGGGGGCAAAGAAGCTCACTGTATTAGAGCAGCTCCTAGTGGCTCATAACTGAAGTAGGAAGGTAAATGAATCAACCTCGTTGTTTAATTACACTAATTTAGGGTTTGTCACATTTCTGAGGTTTGTGGTTCCATTGATCTAACTGTGCACTCTTCAACTTGCTTAAGTCTGAGGAAAAGGTAAAGAAAACATATCAGACACATACATAAAATACATTGCACATTGCAGAATGTATCTATGTATTTTATTTAATTAGCTAACTATACTGATTTTAATTCCATACGTTATTGAAATCAGGGGCACTGTTTTGTATTTTGGAGTGGTTATTAAAGACAGAAATGGTAAGTGATGAAATGGTAAGGTACATTTGGTAATAGTGTCATTATATCCACTGGAAAATGTAGTCCTCTGTCAAGGGCGCGTAGGTAGTAACTCAGACCCCAAAGACCCTTCTGGACCTCAGGGACTCACATATGTCAAACTTCAGAAAAAAAAGTTAAAAACCTCTAGCCATTAAGGTATAGCTTGGGAATGACACTGACCTAGGTCTGCCATCTTGCATTGTCCCACCATCTGCACAAATGTGAACTTTGCCTTTAAATACTGCCTTCTCAATTAACATGTCCAGCTGGGTGGAGAATTCTGTCAGCTCCCTAATATCATTACTGCCACACCAGAACGGGATATTCATATAAAACAGTGCCCATAGCTTTTCCCCTTGCTATGGGAGAGCTTCTGTCTTTAGTGCCATAATGAGGTTCACAGACAGCAGGGTCATTCTAGAACCAATGGTCTGATTAGGGTCTGTTCAGGGCAAAATGGGAAAAAGATAAATGTCGAGCTGTCTTTGTTTGGGACTTTTCCTTCTCCTCTCCTGCTCATTAGGAAGCTCAGACACAGTGGAAGCACCTATCTGGCAACTTGTCCATAGACACACATCATGTTCCACTGCTTTCTGACACTGAGTCTCAAGCCTTGTGTGAGATATACCGGTGGACACAGACAAAGAGGGTTGAGAATGTATCTAGTCTATTTCCAAAGGGCTGTCTGTGTGGTGTTTGTGATAGCTCCATTAAGAGCATGAAGGACACTGAAACGTGCCTGTTTGTCTGGGTTGGTCTGTCTGTGTTTGCTTGTGTGGATAACTGCACTTTTCAGAGAAAAAACCCTGAGATCATAAATTTGGGGATGTCTTTGAATGTAGGACACTGCCGCTGTACCGGTTAATCTCCCCCCACGGCTTTGCAGACGGTAGTGGATTTAGGAGTTGGCATCATAACTGACCAGTGCTGTTTGATTAGATAACAGGGGCTCTACTGCAGGCATCAATCGTCCACTATGCTGAAATGAAACGGTTCACGCAACGGTCCCCGTCCATTCTGCTTCGAACACGATGGGGGTGACTGACGCCATGGGCTGCCAAACAGCGTTCGCCATGGTGATACCACGGAAGGCACCAGCTTGCACCAGATGCTGGGAATTAGCTGTCCCTATGACGGTCAAGGGTTTGTGTCCAGAGCTGCTTCTAAGGGACAGATTGAATGGGGTTGCAGGTTATGCTTCTGTGCCAAAAAGGCCACAAACACAGTCAGGATATACTTACTAGGAACATGTTCAGTTAGTATCCTCCTTAGCTCATGATTAACACTAAGACGTACAGTACTGTTTATGGAGGCCATGTGTGTGGTTCATACTGCACCAGGCAGGGAGTGTGGTTTCTTGGCTTTGGGGACATAGTCATTGGGTGGCCAAAGGATGCAGATTGGCTCATTATGCTTGGTTAATATGCTGACCAGATGAAGACCCTTTTGTCTTCTTTTGCTGCCAATAGAAGTCCAGCTACACATGGAAGGACACCAAGCAGACAGACTACCGAGCCAGGGAGCCCACATTTGCCACATACAAATCCAGTGTGTACAACAATCTCTATGACAGTGAACCCCAACAAACAGTAGCTATAAACCCCACAGGTTGATGCTTTAGTTCGCTATAGAATAAATTATACAGACAGCAGAATTATTTAACTCTATTGTTTTCTTGGACTACATGTGAATGCTGCCTTAGGCTTCAGCTGAAGGTTATGCTGGCAGTCATAGTTTAACTACACAGCTGTAAAAACAATGGAACGATTTCAGTAATTTGTTTGTTCCCCCACAGAAAATGTTTTGTTGTAGTTTGTGTCATTATAAAGTTCACTAAACCTAGCCACTTGTGAATAAACATAACCCCTGTTGCAGGCAGTCTTGAAAATTGTTTTACAGTTTTTGCAGTAGGATTGTCATGAGCTGTTCTCTTTAGAGACTGACCTCTTTAAAAAGTGACCCCTCCTCTCAGTGAAACATGTGCAGGAAGGCCATAGAATGAACGTTCATATTGCATTCATGGATTGGATCCATCATCTGATAGTCCTCATACTCAGTCCAATACTTTGTTGTATTGCATGGAAAATCACTTAGAACCATATCCAAGAGGATACGTTATATGGATTTTATTAATACAAAACAAAAGTTTTTATTTTACAAGAGATTGGATGTGATTTCAGCACCAGGGCATTGACTGGTTAATCTTAGCCCAAGTTGTACAGTGGTATTGATGGATGTCACTTTAGATAGTCATGCATTTAGGGTCTGCATGGGGGAAAATAATGTACAACAATGATATCTTTGATCATTGCAAGAACTCCCTAACACAAGAACTGTGTCGAGTGTGGTTATCATCAACCCATTTTCTATTCCCACCAGCACAAATCATTCCATGGCTCCTCCATCCCCATGCGCTAGAGCTGGGCTTCAAAAGCAATTTCAGCTGAAAAATATGGTGCTTTTCTTCAATTTTCAAGCCATTTGTACCGGGGTTAGTGTTGTTTACCTAGCTAGTACACTGGTATTTACATACCTCTTTAAAGAAAAAAATAGCTTGCTGTGATTTATGGACTGCAGCAATTTTCCATGTTGTGCACCTAATCTGAAAGGTTATTGAGAAAGGTCACATTGACCATACAAACACCATGGCTCTTCCACAGAGACTGGCTGGAGATTCATTTTCCTTAAGATATATTAGGTTGGCTTGCATAGGAAGAGTATTATGATATGCAAAGACTATGGATTTGAAAATATCTTTGATTTAATTGTTTGCTTCAATGTTGAGAGAGAGAGAGAGAGAGAGAGAGAGAGAGATTGAGAGAGAGAGAGAGAGAGAGAGAGCTATCAGGATCAATCCCATGTTTCAGAGTTGTAACCTTTACCCTGTCCCTTGACTGAGAAAGGATATGAGACCATTGGTTTAAAATAGAGAAGGAAAGTACATTTAAAAGTACTTAGAGAATATGATACTGGTCTTTCTGTCTATTCCTTCATTTCCCAAACACATTGTGTGTGAAACCTATCTTTGTTTTGATATGGCTTGAATTTGATCTGCTTGGCAGGGAAGAATAACCTACAGCCAATCTTCTATGATTTATCAAACTATCATTGGCTAATAAGATGGCATCCTGCCTGCCTGAGGTAAGAGTCTTTGAACATGCATAGTTACCAAGAAATGGGAATGCTTTAATTTAATATCCATTTAAGGCGGACTTAGTCTATGTACCCTCATTAATATTAACTTTGTCTTGTTGCTCTATGGTATAACTATGTGGCATGTTTCTGCTAGATGGGAAAAAAATAGAACTCCCGAAAAGGTCACATAAATCACAGAACAGCAGAACACTAGGCAAAATAATAAAGGGCATCACAATCAAGCTATCATATTGGGACACGCCACTGGTGTTGAAATGACAGAGAAGCCCAATGTATTGTAAGCCTGACACAAGGTATGAATTATTTCCAATGAAAAGCATTGTTTGCTGGAAGCTACATTTCATGCCATTTTAATTGCTGGGAGAAACCGTTACAATGAGGATAATTGCTGTGCGTTTAGATCTTAGAACGTTTATTTCTATAGCTAATCACATCTAACAGCTTATATCAAATGAGGGTGCATAAAATAAACCTTTTTGAGATTTACTTCCAAAGATGTTACTTATGAAATGCTTTGTCCAACTTTGGGAAACACTCAACAAAGCTATAATACTGTACTGTACTTTTATCTTAACTGGACTTGCCAGTTCAGTTTCCATTAGAACATATTGTACATTTAAAAGATATTACTACAATATACATCATATATGACTAGATTTACATTCTAGTATAAAGTGTCAAGGTTATTATCCTCCCGCGGGTTTAGCATTTCTGATAGGTCTACCGTTGCTCATTATTTACAGTGAGTTCAGCGCACCCCTCTTTAGCATGGACAGACCATTTCATTGGGAAGCAGAGGATCAAGTTCAGTCTTAATGACAACCCCTTGCTGACCTCTCCAGAGAGAAAACAAATGGAACCTCAAGGTGATGTTTCAATTTCACTAACCACTTGGGTGTCCTGGGGAAAATAACAGATGTAGCCCTGAGGAAGGGGAAGGGGTGAGGTGCAGGTCAAGGTCACCATACGCCAAGGTTAGGGTCAGATAAGCACGGCTGGCTCAGGGTCTTCAGATGCCCAAAGGCCATTAGAGGTGGTGGGGGTGGGGGGGGCTCAGGAGCTTTGGATCAAGTGTTGCTCCTCTGAGGGGCTGAGGGCAGGGGCACCAGGGTTCACCACTGTCATCTGCACAGGGCTATACAGTTGCCCTAGGAGCGATCATATGTTTTGGATAGTAGATACCATAGCAGCTACCATTCAACTCACTAAGTTTATATTGTGTATCTAATAACAAAACTTTACCTCATGGAGTCGTCAGAATAAAACACATGTGATACAACACATTAATTGATCATTGAAATGATCAATTAGGAAATTAGAAATGTTGCTTTACCCCTCAATCAGAATTCATCAGACATATCAAGGCAAAACTGTGGCCTAATATAATTAAATATCAGGTTTTACATAAAATGTCTGTTACAGGAATAAGCATTTACAGTGTATTGAGTTGCAGTGAAGCCAATGTGTTTAGAATTCAGAAAAGAAAGAGACAACGTTTCGACAGCTTGATCAAATTACTTATTAGCAAAAATATATATATAGCAAACTAATTTGATAAAAGGCTTTTATTAATAAAAGCAAAAGTATTTAATTGCAAATTTAAAATAAATTAGCTCAATATATTTTTCAAGGAAGTAAAATATCAATAAGAGACACTAGATTCAGTAGGAGATACTAGCTCTGGCACACTTATTTTGACTTAATAAAACAACCTAAGTGATTTGTTTGATTCCCTAGTTTGTAAGGGGCAATAATAACCGAGGAGGGAAATTTTCTAAATGTGTTCAACTAGAGAAATATCACTGGAATGAGACTACAATTACTGTCATATTCATGGGGAGGAGTATACTAATAAGGAGAGTTTTCTGCAGATCAAATCAAATGTATTCTGGCGGGTTGGGATTCTCTTCATTAGAATAGGCCAGTTATTTCATAAACTCTTGAAGACCCTAAGTATAGTTCTACTAGTTGTCATTCATTGCTACAGTATATACTTATTATTATATAGCTATGTTATGTTGTATCATGCCATATTATTTTACATTGTATCATTTGGAAATGATCCACCCACTACAATTGTCTTGAGGGTAGTAAATATCCGAAAGAGAAATGCAATACCTCTATTCATCAACTTAAACTCAATGGAACAGTGAATTACACTTTTAGAAGAATGTTGATCCTCCATTCATCAAATTTTTTTTTCAGGAGACACCAACGACTTAAACAAGGTACATACTTTTGATATTTTAGGTAGACGTGCTAATCGAATTAGGTAAAATATATGTATGTGGTGCTGAGGTAAACTCAGAAAAACAAATGAATATTTAATGATTAGAATTGATACTGGAATCCCATCTGATTTCCTCTCTATGCAGAACATTAGCAATGCACACTTTATTGAGTTTACATAGAAGCGGTCAAGGGAACCTGAGCTAAAGTGAATAAACAAGTCATCACATATGTTGACACATGTTTCCATGGCGTTCATGTGATATGAAGACTAAAACAAGTTGTATGCTGATAAAACCATGATCGTGACATGTCACATGCTGGTTCAACTTTATTTGTGGCACTTGTAATAAAGCTGAGGTTGATCAGATTTTCCACAGAAGGGATATTTTGTAAGTGAGTTCATTAGCCATATTATTAGCTTAATTCCATACATTAAACCAGTAAATGGCAACCCAATTTGCAAAAGGTATGATATACACGTTGCTACTACAGATCACCATGATGTGTGAATGAAACAGAAAGTGTAAAGAAGGATAACCATCACGTGGACCGTAAGGAAGATAATGAAGAATAAAGAAGATATGGGAGAAGATAAACAGGAGGGGGCAGAGAGAGAGATGTGCCTTCACAAAGGTCAGTCCTTCTTTGTAGTCAATAATTGACATTTAAACGTGCATTTCAAACGTCACTGATAATGTTACGCGAGATAATGGAGAGAGACCTGCTTCCACTGGCATGCAATTATGAGCATAATGAGATGCAAAAATGCAAATGTCTTTGTGCATGCTCCAGCCTCCTTTTGTGGGCTGCCGTGGCGTCTGTGGTGGATGATAGATGCCATGCTGGTGGTGGCAGACAGAATGGTGACATGTGGGAGCAAGCAGAGAACAGAATTGGGGCAGATATGCCACACACCCTCTGAAAAAATGTATCCCACTACTGCCCTAGCTAATGCTTTCCTGAATGCTCTCCAAACCTCCACTTTGCAGTTGATTAACTGTTACAGACAGACAGCTCTTTGAGTCAATTTATGACATGCAAAAATATATAAATGTTATTGTTTAATTTCTGCATGTTTACGTGACTCCAGTAAATGAATGCCTCCCATCTTTCTCTCCCCAAGCTAAATATATACAGTATATACACAATATATACAAAAGTATGTCGACACCCCTTCAAATGAGTGGATTCGGCTATTTCAGCCACACTCGTTGCTGACAAGTGTATAAAATCGAGCAGACAGCCATGCAAACTCCATAGACAAACATTGCAATAGAATGACCTTACTGAAGAGCTCAGTGACTTTCAGCATGACACTGTCATAGATGCCACCTTTCCAACAAGTCAGTTTGTCAAAAATCTGCCCTGCTAGATCGGCCCTGGTCAATTATAAGTGCTTTTATTGTGAAGTTGAAACGTCTAGGATGAACAATGGCCCAGCCATGAAGTGGTAGACCACACAAGCTCACAGAACGGGACCGCTGAAGCGAGCAGCGTGTAAAAATCGTCTGAGTTCAAAACTGCCTCTGGAAGCAATATAAGCACAATAACTCTTGGGGAACTTCATGAAATGGATTTCCATGCAGCCGCACACAAGCCTCATTCTAGACAATTTTGTACTTCCAACTTTGTGGGAACAGTGTGGGGAAGGACCTTTCATGTTTCAGAATGGCAATGCCCCAGTGTTTGAATGAGATGTTCGACAAGCAGGTGTCCACATACTTTTGGTAATGTAGTGTATGTATACAGTATATAGTGCATTCAGAAACACTTCAGACCCCTTGACTTTTTCCACATTTTGTTACATTACAACCTTATTCTAAAATTGATACAATTGTTTTTTTCCATCCGCAATCTAAACACAATACCCCACAATGACAAAGGGATAACAGGTTTGCAGAAATGTTTGAATTAAATAATAACATTTACGTAAGTATTCAGACTGTTTACTTAGTGGTTTGTTGAAGCACCTTTGGCAGTGATTACAGTCTTGAGTCTTCTTTGGTATGACACTACAAGCTTGGTACACCTGTATTTGGGGAGTTTCTTCCATTCTTCTCTGCAGATCCTCTCAAGCTCTGTCAGGTTGGATGGGGAGCCAGGTCTCTCCAGAGATGTTCTGTCGGATTCCGGTCTCTGGCTGGGCCACTCAAGGACATTCAGAGACTTGTACCAAAGCCAATCCTGCATTGTCTTGGCTGTGTGCTTAGGGTCGTTGTCCTGTTGAAAGGTAAACCTTCCCCAGTCTGAGGTCCTAAGTGCCCTAGAGCAGGGTTTCATCAAGGATGTCTCTGTACCTTGCTCCGTTCATCTTTCCCTTGATCCTGACTAGTCTCCCAGTCACTGCCTCTGAAAACCATCACCACAGCATGATGCTGCCACCACCATGCTTCACCGTAGGGATGGTGCCAGGTTTTCCCCAGATGTGAAGCTTGGCATTCAGGCCAAAGAGTTCAATCTTGTTTTCATCAGACCAGAGAATCTTGTTTCTCATGGTCTGAGTCCTTTAGGTGCCTTTTGGCAAACTCCAAGTGGTCTGTCATGTGCCCTTTACTGAGGAGTGACTTTTGTCTGGCCACTCTACCATAAAAGCTTTATTGGAGGAGTGATGCAGAGATAGTTGTCCTTCTGGAAGGTTCTCCCATCTCCACAGAAGAACTCTGGAGCACTGTCAGAATGACCATCGGGGTTTTGGTCACCTCCTTGACCAAGGTCCGTTTTGCTCGGTCAGCTCTAGGAAGGGTCTTGGTGTTTCCAAACTTCTTCCATCTAAGATTGATGGAGGCCACTGTGTTCTTGGGGACCTTCAATGCTGCAGAAATGTGTACCCTTCACAGTATCTGTGCCTCGACCCCTTCCTGTCTCGATCTCATGGCTTGGGTTTTCCTCTGACATGCACTGTCAACTGTGGGACCTTATATAGACTAGAGGTCTAGTCTATATCGATACCGATTATTGGAGGACCAAAAAAGCCGATACCGATTAATCGGCAGATTTTAAAATATTTTTTAAACTTTGTAATAATGACAATTATGAATTAACACTTATTTTAACTTAATATAAAACATCAATTAAACAATTTAGCCTCAAATAAATAATGAAACATGTTCAATTTGGTTTAAATAATGCAAAAACAAAGTGTTGGAGAAAAAAGTAATATGTGCCATGTAAAAATGTGTGCCATGTAAAATATGTGCCATGTAAAAAAGCTAACGTTTAAGTTCCTTGCTCAGAACATGAGAACATATGAAAGTTGGTGGTTCCTTTTAACATGAGACTTCAATATTCCAAGGTAAAATGTTTTAGGTTGTAGTTAATATAGTATTTATAGGACTATTTCTCTCTATACCATTTGTATTTCATATACCTTTGACTATTGGATGTTCTTATAGGCACTATAGTATTGCCAGTGTAACAGTATAGCTTCCGTCCCTCTCCTCGCACCTACCTGGGCTCGAACCAGGAACAAATCGACAACAGCCACACTCGAAGCATCGTTACCCATAGCTCCACAAAAGCTGCGGCCCTTGCAGCGCAAGGGGAATAACTACTCCAGATCTAAAAGCGAGAGACGTTTGAAACAGTATTAGCGCATACCCAGCTAACTAGCTAGCCATTTCACATTAGTTACACCAGCCATTAGGCTGATAGGCTTGAAGTCATAAACAGCGCTGTGCTTGCGAAGAGCTGCTGGCAAAACGCACGAAAGTGCTGTTTGAATGAATAATTACGGGCCTGCTGCTGCTCAGTCAGACTGCTCTACCAAATCAGACTTATTTATAACATAATAACACACAGAAATACGAGCCTTTGGTCATTAATATGATCGAATCCGGAAACTATCATTTCGAAAACAAAACGTTTATTATTTCAGTGAAATACGGAACCGTTCGGTATTTTATCTAACGGGTGGCATCCCTAAGTCTAAATATTCTTGTTACATTGCACAACCTTCAATGTATGTGATAATTACGTAAAATGCTGGCAAATTAGTTCGCAATGAGCCAGGCAGCCCAAACTGTTGCATATACCCTGACTCTGCGTGCAATGAACGCAAGAGAAATGACAATTTCACCTGGTTACTATTGCCTGCTAAACTGGATCAGTAGTTATAACTAGTGATTACGATTGCTTGTTTTTTTCATAAAATACGTTTAATGCTAGCTAGCAATTTACCTTGGCTTCTACTGCATTTGCGTAACAGGCAGGCTACTCGTGGAGTGCAATGGTTAGTGTTGGACTAGTTAATTTTGCGGTTGCAAGATTGGATCCCCTGAGCTGACAAGGTGAAAATCTGTCGTTCTGCCCCTGAACAAGGCAGTTAACCCACAGTTCCTAGTCTGTCATTGAAAATAAGAATGTGTTCTTAACTGACTTGCCTAGCTAAATAAAAGGTATGACATTTTTTTAAATAAATAATAATCGGAAATCCGCGCCCAAAAATACCGATTTCTGATTGCTATGAAAACTTGAAATCTGCCCTAATTAATCGGCCATTCCGATTAATCGGTCGACCTTTAATATAGACAGGTGTGTGCCTTTCCAAATCATGTCCAATCTGTTGAATTTACCACAGGTGGACTCCAATCAAGTTGTAGAAACATCAAAGATTATCAATGGAACAGGACGCACTGGAGTTCAATTTCGAGTCTCATAGCAGGGGGTCTGAAAACTTACGTAAATAAGATATTTTCTAAAAGCCGGTTTTCGCTTTGTCATTATGGGGTATTGTGTGTAGATTGATGAGGACATATTTTTATTTAATCAATTTTAGAATAAGGCTGTAAAGTAACAAAATGTGGAAAAAGTGAAGAGGTCTGAACACTTTCCAAATGCACTGGATATATCAAATGTGTAGATATTTATCAAAACTACAGATTTATGGTCAATAGCTAGGTCAAAAAGCTATTTTGAATCCCTGCCAAAATGTCCTTTCCTGGTCACTCTAATTGGAATATAATATTGGCCTATTCCGGATGAGGGTCAGAGTGACAGCCTGTGTGAGGCATACAAATCAGCTGCTCTTGACTATGTGTTTAGTTACATACACATACACTGCGTGCATAAACATTAAGAACACCTTCCTAAAATTGAGTTCTAGGGCCCATTTATTGCCTACCTCCCTACTCTTCTACATTTGCACACACTGAACATAGTGTGGGGGACACGTCTGGCACTGCAGGATTTGAGTCCCTGGCGGCATAGTGTGATTTTCTGGATTTGTTTCTTCTCATTTTGTCTGTCATAGTTGAAGTGTACCTATGATGAAAATTACAGGCCTCTCATCTTTTTAAGTGGGAGAACTTGCACAATTGGTGGCTGACTAAATACTTTTTTGCCCCACTGTATCTACACTGTGTTCCACAATGCTGCTAGCTAGCTAACTATCGTAGCACTAATTTGGGCTTCTTCAGATAGTGTTTGGGGGTTTGTCCAGATAACTCATGGCCATGGTTTCTTAGCATTGTGTGATGACACTTTTGATCGAGAAGGTCTAAAACATTTCCAGGACTCCACCCCCCCCCCCCCCCCCACCCCCCCCACCTCACTCTGCCCTCCATCTTGGGTGGGTAACTGAGTGGCACACAAAACTTGTGAGCAGTCATGCTGTTTGTTAGAAGCAATTAATTTCTCTGGGGCCTTCGTTCTATTCAGTGTAAGCTTTTGTGCTTTAAATCCTGCTATTCTAAGCTTCTCTTTTTCCACAGAGGAAGATGGAGAGAGGTGGATGGGGAGGGAGAGAGGCAGCTACAGAAAGCTTTGGATGACAGATTATCTTGGGCCAGTTAAGCATATAATTGCTCAAATGAGTTAAACTCCCTTTAAATATCTGTCTCTGCACCTCATCACACCACTTCATAATCAAATATTTGACAATTGACAAAGGTAAACTTTAAAGGGATCTTCATTAGTTGCCATCCACCATGGCAAGATTCTCTCAACTAAAGGAATACATGGCATAGCAGTGAAGACGTGTTTTGTTCATGTCTCGTGTACTTTTGTATTTTTCGTATTTTTTGTTTATATATATTTCAATTTTATTTTCCATCTCTTTGCCATTTTTAATTCGATTATACCTTCCGGTAACCTGCCTCACTCAATGTGATATGGTATCGCTATTATTTTTAATTTTAGAACACATTCAATAACCTCCAAAAGCTAACCAGCTAATTAGCTATTCAGTCATTGTTAGCCACTGCTAGCGGCTTTTACCTTCTGCACAGATACCAGCCCTGTTCTCAGCCTGGATAATACTCGCCAGTCTACTAGTATCGGACTGTCTCTCCACAACAACACCGGATTCCTGCCGTAATCCCTGGACCACTACTTCTGATCTTCACAGCTAGCTTGCAGCTAGCTAGCTCACAGCTTGCAGCTAGCTAGCTCACCGTGGCACCCAGTACCGAAGCTATCCCTGAGGCCCACCCCCCGGCCTACTCAGCTGTTCACCCGAACCCCACTCATACACGGCTAGAGCCCGATACTCCAACGGATCCTTGCTGTAAACTCTGGACCTTAGCACCGGATCACCGCTGCTACCGACTGGCTATAGTGACTAAGGCCACTGCCACTGCCACGCATCTCCCGGCCAGCAAACTAAATTGTACAATACCTCTTTCGCTATCTGGCTTGGATTCTCTGTCGACACGGCGCCCCGCTGCACCACCACAACTGGTCTGCCGACGAATATTCCATCCGCTGTGCCTTCAACCGGCATCCGTCGAAGGGCTACTAACTTTAAACGCCTTGTCGCCTGCTAACGTAGTGGCGGGTTCCCTGTTCCATCTACTGCTGCCCTCTGGACACTATGATCACTTGCCTACATAGCTGATGCCTGCTGGACTGTCCATTAATCACGGTACCCCATTCTGTTTATTTATTTTTTATCTGTCGGCCCCCAACTCAGGCTCTGTGTGCAGTTAATCTGACCCTCTCTCCCGAGTCATCGCCATTTTACCTGCTGTTGTTGTGTTAGCTGATTAGCTGTTGTTGTCTCACCTGTTGTTTTAGCTAGCTCTCCCAATCAACACCTGCGATTACTTTATGCCTCGCTGTATGTCTCTCTCAAATGTCAATATGCCTTGTATACTGTTGTTCAGGTTAGTCATCATTGTTTTAGTTTACAATGGAGCCCCTAGTTCCACTCTTCATACCTCTGATACCTCCTTTGTCCCACCTCCTACACATGCGGTGACCTCACCCATTACAACCAGCATGTCCAGAGATACAACCTCTCTTATCATCACCCAGTGCCTGGGCTTACCTCCGCTGTACCTGCACCCCACCATACCCCTGTCTGTGCATTATGCCCTGAATATATTCTACCATGCCCAGAAATCTGCCCCTTTTATTCTTTGTCCCCAACGCTCTAGGCGACCAGTTTTGATAGCCTTTAGCCGCACCCTCATACTACTCCTCCTCTGTTCCGTGGGTGATGTGGAGGTAAACCCAGGCCCTGCATGTCCCCAGGCACCCTCATTTGTTGACTTCTGTGATCGAAATAGCCTTGGTTTCATGCATGTCAACATCAGAAGCCTGCTTTAGCAGACTCTGCCAACCCTGATGTCCTTGCCGTGTCTGAATCCTGGCTTAGGAAGGCCACCAAAAATTCTGAGATTTCCATACCCAACTATAACATTTTCCGTCAAGATAGAACTGCCAAAGGGGGAGGAGTTGCAGTCTACTGCAGAGATAGCCTGCAAAGTAATGTCATACTTTCCAGGTCCATACCCAAACAGTTCGAACTACTAATTTAAAAAATGACTCTCTCCAGAAATAAGTCTCTCACTGTTGCCGCCTGCTACCGACCCCCCTCAGCTCCCAGCTGTGCCCTGGACACCATTTGTGAATTGATCGCCCCCCCCATCTAGCTTCAGAGTTTGTTCTGTTAGGTGACCTAAACCGGGATATGCTTTAACACCCCGGCAGTCCAATCTAAGCTAGATGCCCTCAATCTCACACAAATCATCAAGGAACCCACCAGGTACAACCCTAAATCTGTAAACAAGGGCACCCTCATAGACATTATCCTGACCAACTGGCCCTCCAAATACACCTCCGCTGTCTTCAACCAGGTTCTCAGCAATCACTGCCTCATTGCCTGTATCCGCTACAGGTCCGCAGTCAAATGACCACCCCTCATCACTGTCAAACGCTCCCTAAAACACTTCTGCGAGCAGGCCTTTCTAATCGACCTGGCCCGGGTATCCTGGAAGGATATTGACCTCATCCCGTCAGTTGAGGATGCCTGGTCATTCTTTAAAAGCAACTTCCTCACCATCTTAGGTAAGCATGCTCCGTTCAAAAAATGCAGAACTAAGAACAGATATAGCCCTTGGTTCACTCCAGACCTGACTGCCCTCGACCAGCACAAAAACATCTAGTGGCGGACTGCAATAGCATTGAATAGTCCCCGCGATATGAAACTGTTCAGGGAAGTCAGGAACCAATACACGCAGTCAGGAAAGCAAAGGCCAGCTTTTTCAAGCAGAAATTTGCATCCTGTAGCTCTAACTCCAAAAAGTTCTGGGACACTGTAAAGTCCATGGAGAACAAGAGCCCCTCCTCCCAGCTGCCCACTGCACTGAGGCTAAGTAACACGGTCACCACCGATAAATCCATGATAATCGAAAACTTCAACAAGCATTTCTCAACGGCTGGCCATGCCTTCCTCCTGGCTTCTTCAACCTCGGCCAACAGCTCCGTCCCCGCCGCAGCTACTCGCCCAAGCCTCCCCTGCATCTCCTTTACTCAAATCCAGATAGCAGATGTTCTGAAAGAGCTGCAAAACCTGGACCCGTACAAATCAGCTGGGCTTGACAATCTGGACCCTCTATTTCTGAAACTATCCACCGCCATTGTCGCAACCCCTATTACCAGATTGTCCCAACCCCTATTACCAGCCTGGTCAACCTCTCTTTCATATCATCTGAGATCCCCAAATATTGGAAAGCTGCCGTAGTCATCCCCCTCTTCAAAGGGGGAGACACCCTGGACCCAAACTGTTACAGACCTATATCCATCCTGCCCTGCCTATCTAAGGTCTTCGAAAGCCAAGTCAACAAACAGATCACTGACCATCTCGAATCCCACCGTACCTTCTCCGCTGTGCAATCTGGTTTCCGAGCCGGTCACGGATGCACCTCAGCCACGCTCAAGGTACTAAACGATATCATAACCGCCATCGATAAAAGACAGTACTGTGCAGCCGTCTTCATCGACCTGGCCAAGGCTTTCGACTCTGTCAAACACCATATTCCTATCGGCAGACTCAGTAGCCTCGGTTTTTCTAATGACTGCCTTGCCTGGTTCACTAACTACTTTGCAGACAGAGTTCAGTGTGTCAAATCAGAGGGCATGTTGTCCGGGCCTCTGGCAGTCTCTATGGGGGTGCCACAGGGTTCAATTCTCAGGCCGACTCTATTCTCTGTATATATGAATGATGTTGCTCTTGCTGCGGGCGATTCCCCAATCCACCTCTACGCAGACGACACCATTCTGTATACTTCTGGCCCTTCCTTGGACACTGTGCTATCTAACCACCAAACGAGCTTCAATGCCATACAACACTCCTTCCGTGGCCTCCAACTGCTCTTAAAGGCTAGTAAAACCAAATGCATGCTTTTCAAACGTTCGCTGCCTGCACCGGCACGCCCGACTAGCATCACCACCCTGGATGGTTCCGACCTAGAATATGTGGACATCTATAAGTACCTAGGTGTCTGGCTAGACCGTAAACTCTCCTTCCAGACTCATATCTAACATCTCCAATCTAAAATCAAATCTAGAGTCGGCTTTCTATTCCGCAAAACAAAGCCTTTTTCACTCACTCCGCCAAACTTACCCTAGTAAAACTGACTATCCTACCAATCCTCGACTTCGGCGATGTCATCTACAAAATAGCTTCCAATACTCTACTCAGCAAACTGGATGCAGTTTATCACAGTGCCATCCGTTTTGTTACTAAAGCACCTTATACCACCCACCACTGCGACCTGTATGCTCTAGTCGGCTGGCCCTCGCTACATATTCGTCGCCAGACCCACTGGCTCCAGGTCATCTACAAGTCCACGCTAGGTAAAGCTCCGCCTTATCTCAGTTCACTGGTCACGATGGCAACACCCACCCGTAGCACGCGCTCCAGCAGGTGTATCTCACTGATCATCCCTAAAGCCAACACCTCATTTGGCCGCCTTTCCTTCCAGTTCTCTGCTGCCAGTGACTGGAACGAATTGCAAAAATCTCTGAAGTTGGAGACTTTTATCTCCCTCACCAACTTTAAACATCTGCTATCTGAGCAGCTAACTGATCGCTGCAGCTGTACATAGTCCATCGGTAAATAGCCCACCCAATTTACCTACCTCATCCCCATACTGTTTTTATTTATTTACTTTTCTGCTCTTTTGCACACCAGGATCTCTACCTGCACATGACCATCTGATCATTTATCACTCCATTGTTAATCTGCAAAATTGTAATTATTTGCCTACCTCCTCGTGCCTTTTGCAGACAATGTATATAGACTCTTTCTTTTGTTCAGCCTCAAGACCTTGTATCTGGTATTCCACTGATTGCTATATAAAGGTCAACAGAAGTATAGTATGCAAATTAACTGTCAGTAACAGTGATTACTTGACAACTTTACTACTCTACAGTACTCACCCCTAACATCCTAGCTATATTCTGTAGAATCAGTCACTGAATTATGTTTTTATAACCACAACGAGTCTTACAATTAACCACATTGTTCTCATTGACCACCATGCCAGTAAATCATATTTCAAAGTAATACAAAAAAACATTCCTGAATATGATATTTATTGCTGTTTTTCAGATAACTGCCTTGTATTTGCCTGAAGTATAGTGTTAGTAGTGGTATTACTGTGAAATGAACAGATTAACTCAGGAGACAGTGACGTACAGCGGTCAACACGCTGATCTGGATAAAGTGTGCCTTGCTCTTGGCAAGCCTTTACACATAGTTACTGTTGCTCCAGGCATTGGCTGGTTGATCCATGGCTTCTAGTGAATGCCTGTTTCATGCCAGTACGTCAGAGGCCCTTGTAGATATCAGAAAGGATTGTTGTAAGCAATTTTTTATTTCATAATGTGATCATTATTTTGGTAATTGACAATAAGTCTATAGTTTATTCATCAGTTGTTAAACTGAGATTTCAGGGTTGTTAAGTTACTGCTACATTTCTTGATTTAAAAGTAGTAAATACAATTGGATACAACCTTGACAGCACGAGAGCTTAAATACCACGTTTCCATCACTTCTACTACCTAGTGTAATGAAATACACCTGTGGAGGTGTTAAACGCACCTCTTCAGTACATATCATATTAAGGCAACCCCTTATAGATTTGACGGTACAGACATACTTGAGTTGGTATGAAAAGTAACCATGATGAACTAGCACCAAGAGTTTTGCCAGGTTTATCTAAGTACCAATGCCACCCTCAGAGCAGACCAAATTTTTTAATTAAAAACTGAAATATCACATTTACATAAGTATTCAGAACTTAACGCAGTACCTGGTTTAAGCACCTTTGGAAGTGATTAAAGCCTTGATTCTTCTTGGGTATGGTCTGGGGCTGTTTTTCATTGTTCGGGCTAAGCCCCTTAATGTAGTTCCAGTGAAGTGAAATCTTAACGCTACAGCATACAATGCCATTCTAGACAATTCTTTACTTCCAACTTTGTGGGAACAGTGTGGGGAAGGACCTTTCCTGTTTCAGAATGGCAATGCACCTGTGTTTGAATGAGATGTTCGACATACTTTTGGTAATGTGGTGTATGTATACAGTATATAGTGCATTCAGAAAGAATTCAGACTCCTTGACTTTACCACATTTTGTTATGTTACAACCTTATTCTAAAATGGATTAAATTAGTTTTTTCCCCCTCCTCAATCCACACACAATACCCCATAATGACAAAGCAAAAACAGGTTTTCAGAAATGTTTGAATTAAATAATCACATTTACATAAAGTATTCCGACGGTTTACTCAGTGGTTTGTTGAAGCACCTTTGGCGACAATTACAGCCTTGAGACTTCTTTGGTATGAGGCAACAAGCTTGGTATTCTTCTCTGCAGATCCTCTCAAACTATCTTAGGTTGGATGGGGAGTGTTGCTGCACAGCTATTTTCAGGTCTCTCCAGAGATGTTCAAATCGGGTTCAAGTCCGGGCTCTGGCTGGGCCACTCAAGGACATTCGGAGACTTGTCTTGGCTGTGTGCTTAGGGTCGTGGTCCTATTGGAAGGTAAACCTTCCCCACAGTCTGAGGTCTAGTCTCCCAGTCACTGCCGCTGAAAACCATCGCCACAGCATAATGCTGCCACCACCATGCTTCACCGTAGGAATGGTGCCAGATCTTCTCCAGATGTGAAGCTTGGTAATTCAGGCCAAAGAGTTCAATCTTGTTTTCATCAGACCAGAGAATCTTGTTTCTCATGGTCTGAGTCCTTTCGGTGCCTTTTGGCAAATTGGCTGTCATGTGGCTTCCGCCTGGCCACTCTACCATAAAGGCCTGATTGGTGGAGAGCTGCAGAGATGGTTGTCCTTCTGGAAGGTTCTCCCATCTCCACAGAGGAATGCTGGAGCTCTGCCAGAGTGACAATCTGGTTTTTGGTCACCTGCCTGACCATGGCCCTTCTACCATGAATGCTCAGTTTGGCCAGGTGGCCAGTTCTAGGAAGAGTCTTGGTGGTTCGAAACTTCTTCCATATCAGAATTATGGAGGCCACCATGTTCTTGGGGACCTTCAATGCTGGACCTTCAATGTACCCTTCCCCAGATCTGTGCCTCAACACAATCCTGTCTTGGAGCTCTACGGACAATTCCTTTGACCTTAATGGCTTGGTTTTTGCTCTGAAATGCACTGTCAACTGTGGGACCTTAAATAGCCAGGAGTGTGCCTTTCCAAATCATGTCCAATTAATATAATTTACCATAGGTGGACTCCAATCAAGTTGTAGAAACATCTCAAGGAGGATGAATGGAAACAGGATGCACCTGAGCTCAATTTTGAGTCTCAAAGCAAAGGGTCTGAATACGTATGTAAATAAGGTATCTGTCTTTTTATTGTGTTACTGGGCTATTGTGTGTAGATTGTTAATTAAGGAAAAAAAATATTTTAATCATTTTTTGAATATGGCTGTCACATAATAAAATGTGGAAAAAGGGAAGGGGTCTGAATACTTTCCGAATGAGCTGTATGTCTCAATGTTATTCACACCAGTTCAAACTGTGCCTGCAAGGAGGTGCAAAACTGGGCCTGGCAAGCTCCCAAACCAAAACACCCTTGAAGAATGTCAGTACATTATATGGGCTTAACGCATACATGAGTGGAACGTGTCTACTACAATGGAAACGCTCCCTAAAACACTTCTGCGAGCAGGCCTTTCTAATCGACCTGGCCCGGGTATCCTGGAAGGATATTGACCTCATCCCGTCAGTTGAGGATGCCTGGTCATTCTTTAAAAGCAACTTCCTCACCATCTTAGGTAAGCATGCTCCGTTCAAAAAATGCAGAACTAAGAACAGATATAGCCCTTGGTTCACTCCAGACCTGACTGCCCTCGACCAGCACAAAAACATCTAGTGGCGGACTGCAATAGCATTGAATAGTCCCCGCGATATGAAACTGTTCAGGGAAGTCAGGAACCAATACACGCAGTCAGGAAAGCAAAGGCCAGCTTTTTCAAGCAGAAATTTGCATCCTGTAGCTCTAACTCCAAAAAGTTCTGGGACACTGTAAAGTCCATGGAGAACAAGAGCCCCTCCTCCCAGCTGCCCACTGCACTGAGGCTAAGTAACACGGTCACCACCGATAAATCCATGATAATCGAAAACTTCAACAAGCATTTCTCAACGGCTGGCCATGCCTTCCTCCTGGCTTCTTCAACCTCGGCCAACAGCTCCGTCCCCGCCGCAGCTACTCGCCCAAGCCTCCCCTGCATCTCCTTTACTCAAATCCAGATAGCAGATGTTCTGAAAGAGCTGCAAAACCTGGACCCGTACAAATCAGCTGGGCTTGACAATCTGGACCCTCTATTTCTGAAACTATCCACCGCCATTGTCGCAACCCCTATTACCAGATTGTCCCAACCCCTATTACCAGCCTGGTCAACCTCTCTTTCATATCATCTGAGATCCCCAAATATTGGAAAGCTGCCGTAGTCATCCCCCTCTTCAAAGGGGGAGACACCCTGGACCCAAACTGTTACAGACCTATATCCATCCTGCCCTGCCTATCTAAGGTCTTCGAAAGCCAAGTCAACAAACAGATCACTGACCATCTCGAATCCCACCGTACCTTCTCCGCTGTGCAATCTGGTTTCCGAGCCGGTCACGGATGCACCTCAGCCACGCTCAAGGTACTAAACGATATCATAACCGCCATCGATAAAAGACAGTACTGTGCAGCCGTCTTCATCGACCTGGCCAAGGCTTTCGACTCTGTCAAACACCATATTCCTATCGGCAGACTCAGTAGCCTCGGTTTTTCTAATGACTGCCTTGCCTGGTTCACTAACTACTTTGCAGACAGAGTTCAGTGTGTCAAATCAGAGGGCATGTTGTCCGGGCCTCTGGCAGTCTCTATGGGGGTGCCACAGGGTTCAATTCTCAGGCCGACTCTATTCTCTGTATATATGAATGATGTTGCTCTTGCTGCGGGCGATTCCCCAATCCACCTCTACGCAGACGACACCATTCTGTATACTTCTGGCCCTTCCTTGGACACTGTGCTATCTAACCACCAAACGAGCTTCAATGCCATACAACACTCCTTCCGTGGCCTCCAACTGCTCTTAAAGGCTAGTAAAACCAAATGCATGCTTTTCAAACATTCGCTGCCTGCACCGGCACGCCCGACTAGCATCACCACCCTGGATGGTTCCGACCTAGAATATGTGGACATCTATAAGTACCTAGGTGTCTGGCTAGACCGTAAACTCTCCTTCCAGACTCATATCTAACATCTCCAATCTAAAATCAAATCTAGAGTCGGCTTTCTATTCCGCAAAACAAAGCCTTTTTCACTCACTCTGCCAAACTTACCCTAGTAAACCTGACTATCCTACCAATCCTCGACTTCGGCGATGTCATCTACAAAATAGCTTCCAATACTCTACTCAGCAAACTGGATGCAGTTTATCACAGTGCCATCCGTTTTGTTACTAAAGCACCTTATACCACCCACCACTGCGACCTGTATGCTCTAGTCGGCTGGCCCTCGCTACATATTCGTCGCCAGACCCACTGGCTCCAGGTCATCTACAAGTCCACGCTAGGTAAAGCTCCGCCTTATCTCAGTTCACTGGTCACGATGGCAACACCCACCCGTAGCACGCGCTCCAGCAGGTGTATCTCACTGATCATCCCTAAAGCCAACACCTCATTTGGCCGCCTTTCCTTCCAGTTCTCTGCTGCCAGTGACTGGAACGAATTGCAAAAATCTCTGAAGTTGGAGACTTTTATCTCCCTCACCAACTTTAAACATCTGCTATCTGAGCAGCTAACTGATCGCTGCAGCTGTACATAGTCCATCGGTAAATAGCCCACCCAATTTACCTACCTCATCCCCATACTGTTTTTATTTATTTACTTTTCTGCTCTTTTGCACACCAGGATCTCTACCTGCACATGACCATCTGATCATTTATCACTCCATTGTTAATCTGCAAAATTGTAATTATTTGCCTACCTCCTCGTGCCTTTTGCAGACAATGTATATAGACTCTTTCTTTTGTTCAGCCTCAAGACCTTGTATCTGGTATTCCACTGATTGCTATATAAAGGTCAACAGAAGTATAGTATGCAAATTAACTGTCAGTAACAGTGATTACTTGACAACTTTACTACTCTACAGTACTCACCCCTAACATCCTAGCTATATTCTGTAGAATCAGTCACTGAATTATGTTTTTATAACCACAACGAGTCTTACAATTAACCACATTGTTCTCATTGACCACCATGCCAGTAAATCATATTTCAAAGTAATACAAAAAAACATTCCTGAATATGATATTTATTGCTGTTTTTCAGATAACTGCCTTGTATTTGCCTGAAGTATAGTGTTAGTAGTGGTATTACTGTGAAATGAACAGATTAACTCAGGAGACAGTGACGTACAGCGGTCAACACGCTGATCTGGATAAAGTGTGCCTTGCTCTTGGCAAGCCTTTACACATAGTTACTGTTGCTCCAGGCATTGGCTGGTTGATCCATGGCTTCTAGTGAATGCCTGTTTCATGCCAGTACGTCAGAGGCCCTTGTAGATATCAGAAAGGATTGTTGTAAGCAATTTTTTATTTCATAATGTGATCATTATTTTGGTAATTGACAATAAGTCTATAGTTTATTCATCAGTTGTTAAACTGAGATTTCAGGGTTGTTAAGTTACTGCTACATTTCTTGATTTAAAAGTAGTAAATACAATTGGATACAACCTTGACAGCACGAGAGCTTAAATACCACGTTTCCATCACTTCTACTACCTAGTGTAATGAAATACACCTGTGGAGGTGTCAAACGCACCTCTTCAGTACATATCATATTAAGGCAACCCCTTATAGATTTGACGGTACAGACATACTTGAGTTGGTATGAAAAGTAACCATGATGAACTAGCACCAAGAGTTTTGCCAGGTTTATCTAAGTACCAATGCCACCCTCAGAGCAGACCAAATTTTTAAATTAAAAACTGAAATATCACATTTACATAAGTATTCAGAACTTAACGCAGTACCTGGTTTAAGCACCTTTGGAAGTGATTAAAGCCTTGATTCTTCTTGGGTATGGTCTGGGGCTGTTTTTCATTGTTCGGGCTAAGCCCCTTAATGTAGTTCCAGTGAAGTGAAATCTTAACGCTACAGCATACAATGCCATTCTAGACAATTCTTTACTTCCAACTTTGTGGGAACAGTGTGGGGAAGGACCTTTCCTGTTTCAGAATGGCAATGCACCTGTGTTTGAATGAGATGTTCGACATACTTTTGGTAATGTGGTGTATGTATACAGTATATAGTGCATTCAGAAAGAATTCAGACTCCTTGACTTTACCACATTTTGTTATGTTACAACCTTATTCTAAAATGGATTAAATTAGTTTTTTCCCCCTCCTCAATCCACACACAATACCCCATAATGACAAAGCAAAAACAGGTTTTCAGAAATGTTTGAATTAAATAATCACATTTACATAAAGTATTCCGACGGTTTACTCAGTGGTTTGTTGAAGCACCTTTGGCGACAATTACAGCCTTGAGACTTCTTTGGTATGAGGCAACAAGCTTGGTATTCTTCTCTGCAGATCCTCTCAAACTATCTTAGGTTGGATGGGGAGTGTTGCTGCACAGCTATTTTCAGGTCTCTCCAGAGATGTTCAAATCGGGTTCAAGTCCGGGCTCTGGCTGGGCCACTCAAGGACATTCGGAGACTTGTCTTGGCTGTGTGCTTAGGGTCGTGGTCCTATTGGAAGGTAAACCTTCCCCACAGTCTGAGGTCTAGTCTCCCAGTCACTGCCGCTGAAAACCATCGCCACAGCATAATGCTGCCACCACCATGCTTCACCGTAGGAATGGTGCCAGATCTTCTCCAGATGTGAAGCTTGGTAATTCAGGCCAAAGAGTTCAATCTTGTTTTCATCAGACCAGAGAATCTTGTTTCTCATGGTCTGAGTCCTTTCGGTGCCTTTTGGCAAATTGGCTGTCATGTGGCTTCCGCCTGGCCACTCTACCATAAAGGCCTGATTGGTGGAGAGCTGCAGAGATGGTTGTCCTTCTGGAAGGTTCTCCCATCTCCACAGAGGAATGCTGGAGCTCTGCCAGAGTGACAATCTGGTTTTTGTGGTCACCTGCCTGACCATGGCCCTTCTACCATGAATGCTCAGTTTGGCCAGGTGGCCAGTTCTAGGAAGAGTCTTGGTGGTTCGAAACTTCTTCCATATCAGAATTATGGAGGCCACCATGTTCTTGGGGACCTTCAATGCTGGACCTTCAATGTACCCTTCCCCAGATCTGTGCCTCAACACAATCCTGTCTTGGAGCTCTACGGACAATTCCTTTGACCTTAATGGCTTGGTTTTTGCTCTGAAATGCACTGTCAACTGTGGGACCTTAAATAGCCAGGAGTGTGCCTTTCCAAATCATGTCCAATTAATATAATTTACCATAGGTGGACTCCAATCAAGTTGTAGAAACATCTCAAGGAGGATGAATGGAAACAGGATGCACCTGAGCTCAATTTTGAGTCTCAAAGCAAAGGGTCTGAATACGTATGTAAATAAGGTATCTGTCTTTTTATTGTGTTACTGGGCTATTGTGTGTAGATTGTTAATTAAGGAAAAAAAATATTTTAATCATTTTTTGAATATGGCTGTCACATAATAAAATGTGGAAAAAGGGAAGGGGTCTGAATACTTTCCGAATGAGCTGTATGTCTCAATGTTATTCACACCAGTTCAAACTGTGCCTGCAAGGAGGTGCAAAACTGGGCCTGGCAAGCTCCCAAACCAAAACACCCTTGAAGAATGTCAGTACATTATATGGGCTTAACGCATACATGAGTGGAACGTGTCTACTACAATGGAAAGTAGAGGTCGTAATAGTGGTCCAGCCGTCAATACAAACTACAAATCTTGTCTACTCAGGAAGTCGCTTATTTTCACACACTTTTAATTCATTCAGTTCATTTGTTCAAATTACCAATTGGTACTGTTCCCGCAAAGTAAAGCCAGAAATGGTACAATCCAAGCAAAAGAACATGATATTTCTCACCTAACTGCTCTTGGAAAAAGTATTATTTTCAATTGCATGTGCATTTTCTTGGAGGTTTGACTTTCACAGAGAAGGGGGTGATTTGTCTTGTTTAAAGCACAGCTAAATAGTTATTTGCATAATTTCACATCACAATGAATTCAGTGCAATGACAGTTTCATCTGAAATGGAAATTCCTGCTGTGCCTGGACTCAGAGATGGCATGCAACTGGCAAGGTCTCAATGGCTCTCGTCAATATTAAGCTTAAATGACAGCAAATCTGCAAGTACTTAAATGTGATGCTGTTTAGAACAGTCTTCAAAGCTTGTGAAAAGTTTCCAGTCCCAATATATGTTAACCTACTACTTAAACACACAGAGAAAGTGAGACAGAAGGAGATATGTGCAAAGCAGAGTAAAGGTTGCTGAATTTGGTACTGTACTGCACAACTGGGTAAAACTATATCAATGAGAACTTCAAATTCCTTTTTATCATAATGTACAAAACTGCCAGGGAGATTTTCAAGTGGAGTTATAAAACGTACCTTGAAACCAGCTGTCACCATACTGTCAATAGAGATTACTACAATTCAAGAAAGCATACAATGAAAGTTTTTGAAGAACTTCAAGCCAGCTTTGAAAATGCAAAATGCAATACAAAAGCATCAAAGACAGATTAAAGTCGTTCCTTAATGAGGTAAGACAGATTAAAGTTGTTCCTTAATGAGGTAAGACAGATTAAAGTCGTTCCTTAAGAAGGTTGTCCTTCACTAAGGTAAAATATACCCAGGATATGGTTCCTTCATCGCAATATTCAGATTTGGTGACACGCTGACAAGGTCATTGGATGTACAAGCTTTCATTTAAAACATAGACATGAGACCAAGACTGGGGTTAGTTGGGTCTATCAGAGCTGTCAATCAATTAATGACAATTATTGAGCAAGGAAACCCGTGGGAGGTGAGAGGGGGAATGAGAATGACCGTAGAGGAACAACACAGGGAACAGGATAAATTAAGGAGATTGGAAAATAATGACCAAACCTGAATTATATTACCAGTTCACACATGCAGATCTCTCACTTCAGAATCTCTGCCAAATGGGACAATGGAGCGTCATGACAATAATCTTTATTTTCTTTCAATCACCCACGATAACAATGTTTTTAGAACAGCACAAACTTGAAACAGCACAATATGGCGACGCACGCTAACCAGTCAGGTTATTCACTTGAGAGATACTAAATCAAATTCCTATCCTGTCATGAAATAACTCCATTTGATAGATACTGTATGTATGTCAACATTAGTTAAAGTAAAAAAATCAAGTGCATTGTGTAATTTAATAAAAATGACGAATGAAGTCGAGACCCAGTTGTAAACAGAAACAGAATACCAATTTACAAGTATACAGTGTTTAAGAAACTTGCTAACAACAAGAGTAGAAATGTGCCATCTACTGTAAGCAACCTCAGTAGGTTATGTAATTGTAACAAGTTGGATCATCCAAATCAATATGAAAGACTCTTTGATTAATGACAGGGGCTACTATTGAAACCAGGTTAGCACATTTTCATGAATAAAAAAGACACCAAGGGAGATTATTTGTGGGAGGAACAGATAGTGGGGGGGAAGTGTGGTGCTCATATAAATAAAAAAGGGACAGAGTTCTGCACATTCTCAAATACAAGAGGAGAAAGGGTTCTGAAAGAGGAGGGCGAGACAGCGTTTTGAAATTCTCCAGCTGGCAGGCTTTAATTTTCCACCGTTCTAATTAAAATGCAAATTAAATGTATAATTAGCAACCACAGTATCCAAGAAACCACCTTGTGTGCAGCCCAAACATATGGGGAAACCAGCGGTGGGCAGCAATGTCCCTCTGAGGCAGCGGGGGCGGTTGGTTGGCTGGTGAGTGGGTGGTTGGTTGTTCAGCCTCCTCCACTGAGGGGCTGTGCTGCTGGTGATCATGGGTCTGGGCAGGTGAAACTCCCAGCTCTGGATCTAATGGTTAACCTAGCCTCCTCAGCTGGAAGCCCTCTGAGCTCTATAGGAGACGAGTGGCAGGGGAGCAAAGCACAGTTTACTCTGCTGTCACTGGCCATGTCACAGGTCATTGCCTGTGTCACCTCAACTCTGGCCAAGTGCACTGGCCGCTGCTACAGGGGTTATATCCTCCAGATCGAAAGGTCTCTGACTAAAATTAACCTCTGCTGACTCGCAGATAATTCATTGCTCATTGATGGGGGATTCATAGTAAACAGCTTGCTTTGATGTCTCTGTCACCATTACCTATCAGGAATAGAGGAGGATGTCAAACAGCTGTTTTACATGCATCCTTATATCAATAAATAGCTAGAATCATAAAACAAGCTCATCAAATGTAATTCTCTGGCACTGAATAGCGGCTTGTTGTGATGAATGAGCTAGTTGTCACACAATATTTACTCTTAATCATGGTTTTAACCAAATTTCTTTTCTATTAGTAATATTGTAGAAAGGTAAATGAAAGCCAGGCTATGACAATGAAATTATGAGCTGTTTGGGTCATGAAAAATCTACAGTCAAGGGACTTTGAAAGCAATTATCACGAGACAGAATGATGACGAATGCAACCTGTAGTCATTAATATTTTCTATAATCAGTAGTCGTGTCCACGCAAGTCAGCCAGGTCACCGTGGGTCAATATGCCATTTTCTTTAAGGTGACTGCCTTTGTACTGACACTGCTGAAATGGCACCACCAATCACGCATCAGCTGTCACAGGCTAAAGTTGAGGTCACAACCAATCCATGTCAAAGGAGAGGCCACTTCACATCTCCTCGTATGCTTTCAATGTGGACAGTCAGTCTGGTGACACTGTTCTGTGGGACCACTCCTCTTGAGGTTTAGAGCTAGTCTGTGATGGACTGGCCAGTGAGAGGGTCTTGGATGACCTTTTCAACACCTGTATCCCTCTGTCAGCTGAGTGGGACCTGTACTCCTGTTGCTCTCGGAAGTGTCCTGCCTAAAAGCCAGACTTATCTTGAAAACTGTCAGGTGAGTTAACAAGCGGGCCCAAAGCTTTGTGCAGACACTTTGATGTGGCCTGGTGTTACGGGTGACAATGTTTCCTCTCAGGTTGCTCTCTGAGAGCCATTCATCCCTGCTCAGAGACATGCACTGACACTTTGTCCACCATAACGATAGCGGAGGGGAGCTGTGTTTTTGCTTAAATTTAGAATATTTTTTTCTACATACCTTTTTAGACTTATATCATTCATTTCTATACCCAGTGTATCTTGAAGAATATTACTTATAAATGCCTCATGAGCTTAGTTCAACTGTTGTACCCCATCAGAACCCAAAATATAAGCTTGTTTTATTCCAATGTTGGTAAACAACGTAAATGTAAAAACAAAAAAAACACTGTATAGCCTCAAAACATGGTTAAACTAAACATTTGATATCCCGAATGGTCAGTCCATGCATCCATAGCTGTCTATGAATTTGAGAGTGGTAGCATTTCTCCACCTGCATCCCTCATAGGGATGCTTTGTTATGGTTTCAATCAAGGATTCTAGCTTAGCATTTTAGACTTTACCATTTTTGGGCCTGGATCTAAACAAAACACAATCATTAACAAAACAGGTTAATTCCCAAATTATTATGTTAATACCATTATCAATATTCAAACATCCAAATATAAAACATCATAGATGTGAATTCCAGGTATGGGTTTAGCACTGAGGAAAAAGATTCATGTATGGGAATCCAATTTATGCATTTATCTATAGAGAACCTTAAAAGGAAACCTTTCAACATGTCCTAAAAGCGATATCCCGACTGCAGTGCCATGCAAAAAAGTCAAGATGATGTATGGTTGAGGCAAGGTGGAAGACATTTTAGGACAAAACCTAGCTCCCCAATACAATCGTTCACATTGTTTCCCTCTCTCTCAGAAATGTTTCTCCATGGCTGCTTGGCTGTGCCACCTGTTGCCTTGTTAATCATGCTGAGAAGATACTCATAAATCATAACATTCCGCAATTAATCAAGCTGTCAGCACCCAGGTCAGAGATCATGCGTGGAGAAGCCAAAGGTCATCTCCGGGGTGTGAAAGGGTCATGGTTGTGTGGCATCTCTTATTCTTGGGAGGTGTCAGGAGAGGAGCCAATGGAACAAAGGAGAAATCAAAGTCCAGCGACAGGGGGAGAAGGGGGGACAACCATACCAGGCCCAGAGAGGAGAAGTGGGTCCAGTGGACAAAGCAAGTCAAATTGACCTGTCATTACATCAAGAGAGCCTTGGCAGACTGCAACACTATCACACTCCAACATACTATTTCAAATGACAGAGTTCCCGGAACCTATTTGCATAATTAACAAGTAATTTCTCTTCGTTCATATGACTTTCATTAATTCGTCGAAGACTTCAGATGAATTGGCAGACACTATATCAGGCATCTTCAACAGCAAAAAGAGCACCATGTAGCATCTGGGTTTTAATAACAAACAAAAAAAAACAAGATAGAAAATATATATTTTTGAACTTTTTCTGAATCGTACAATGCCAATTGTGATAGGTTCCAGGTTGAAATCCAGGACGAGCCTTCTAAAAATAACATTTGGTATTGGCCATTTGGCTGCAGCAATTACACGTGTTTGCTTGCGTGTGCTGAATGTGTATTGTTGTGGCTATAGCCTCAGTCTGAAACACTTGAGGTTGACTTACCTACCACCATTTCACCCCTGGCAGACTGAACTGTTATCTGGCACGGACGCACAAATGGGAATGTGGGTTTGCAGATGGTGGCTTTGGCGTGGCTGTCAATGAAATTAGCCCACATGAAATCCAGCATGCCGTTTTGCAGAACTGGCACTTTTCTGTCTCCAGTCACATTGTTGGGTGAAGGCCTGTCTGTCGCCAAGCAGAGTTCAGTGAGAGGCCCTGAGATGCACTGTTACTACAGATTCTCAGAGCTGCTGCCAGGCCTGCTACTACCTGTGTTGTCCATGTTCAAATCCTCATCAACAGACATTATTGGACCAGCCCTGGCCAAGTCATAGGGGTCCAAAGGCACTCACGCAGGTGTGAGGTCTATAAAGGGTTGTAGCGAGAGCCCTGTAGACTACATGAAGGCTGCTGATATAAGTGTTCTTATAATTCAATTAATATATTTTTTCCCCTTTGGGTGCAATTCATGTGTATTCATACAGTAAGTGTGAAGTGATCATTCCATCCACAGAAAATAGCTCCAAGGACAGATGTGTCTTCTGACCGACCACCTGCACAGTCCATAGATGTTGCTATGGTCAATTTCTTAAAAGGACATCATCTTGATTTCTTACTATTTCCCTACAATCAATTCCTTGGAATGCATACAATCTCAAAATAATCCATAATTTTGTATTTCATTCCTACAATCCATAACCCTCATTCCCACTACAATTTGCCTAAAACAATATAATTTGTCAGTGTATGTCAATGCCAGGTGTTTATGCAAGGCCTCTGAAAAGCAAAGTACATTAAGTCTGATATGCCCTTCCACTCATAGTGTGAGTGGTCATTCATAGATGATAATTAGAACATCCATAAAATCTCGAGCTTAATGTACTATACATCAAGGCTGAACTTTAGCCATCTCAGCACATCAATCAATCTGCACTATGTATTTGTCATTGCATTAGCAAGCCTTGATGACATTTAAGTCCTACAAATGTTGTTGTTAGCCTTTCAGTGCCTACTTACTTACTTCCCCATAAATGCCATGTGATTGGATCATTGAGTGGCAAGTTTAGTTATGCAATGGTTGCTGGGGAAAAATGTCAAAATGCATTTACTACTATTTAGGGTCAATTATGAGGAACACTTATTTAAATGACATTACAAAGCCACTGAAATGAACTTTACGTGCCAGACTGTGAAAATCACGCATATGAAAATCTTATATTTTTGGGTTGACGTATGCAGTATATTTTGTATAAGCTAATGCTAAAAGACATACATTTTAAGAGAAAGAAAGACAAAAGGATCTAAAATTAGGAACACTTTACACCTTGAAGCCACAAAGAATTTATGTACCAGTGCCAATAGCGCCTGTTTAACAGTTTGATTAAATGCTTTAATCAATCACTATCGCAGCCTGTTTATTAATCACTTTATCAAGCAGTTGATGCATTGCTGCTTTTAATGGACTCCATTTATTTTGATTTCTCCCCTCTACATCGAAGGGTCTCCCCGAATCTAGGCAGATTAAAGAGGGATGTTTGGGGGTAGTGGTGAGAACACAGGCTGGAGCCCACTCCCTTAACTTCATTACAATCGCCGTCCTCAGACTTAACCAATTTATTTGTGTCAATATGTGCCCTGAGCAATTGCTAGGTAAACCACACAGTTTAGCTCAGATAAACAGGTGGCCATTAATGTGTCTTCTCACCTGACAGAGTGGTGATATATGATCCTAATAAGATTAATATCCACTCGTTTTATTCCCTCTCTCTGACCCTATGGGCCACTTTTAGTGTTTCTCCTCCTTGATCTCAGTCTGTTGCTCAAATTTTGTGTGGATAGAAATATACAGTGCCTTCGGAAAGTATCAGACCTCTTGACTTTTCTTTTACCTTACAGCCTTATTCTAAAATTGGTTAAATGTTTTTTTATCCCCTCATCAATCTACACACAATACCCCATAATGACAAAGTAAAAACAGGTTTTTATATCACATTTACATACAGCACCAGTCAAAAGTTTGGACACATACAGTTGAAGTCGGAAGTTGACATACACCTTAGCCAAATACATTTTCACAATTCCTGACATTTCAGGACATTCAGAGACTTGTACCAAAGCCACTCCTGCATTGTCTTGGCTGTGTGCTGAGGGTTGTTGTCCTGTTGGATGCTGAACCTTCACATCAGTCTGAGGTCCTGAGCGGTCTGGAGCAGGTTTTCATCAAGAATCTCTCTGTAATTTGCTCCGTTCATCTTTGCCTCGATCCTGACTAGTCTCCCCGTCACTGCCGCTGAAAAACATCCACACATCGTGATGCTGCCACCACCATGCTTCACCGTAGGGATGGTGCCATGTTTCCTCCAGACGTGACGCTTGGCATTCAGGCCAAAGAGTTCAATCTTGGTTTCTTCAGACCAGAGAATCTTCATTCTCAATGTCTGAGAGTACTTTTGGTGCCTTTTGGCAAACTCCAGGCCGACTGTCATGTGCCTTTTACTAAGAAGGGGCTTCTATCTGGCCATAAAGGCCTGATTGGTGAAGTACTACAGAGATGGTAGTCCTTCTGGAAGGTTCTCCCATCTCCACAGAGGAACTCTGGAGCTCTGTCAGTGACCTCCCTGACCAAGGCCCTTATCCCCCTTGGTGGTTCCGAACTTCTTCCATTTAAGAATGATGCAGGCCACTGTGTTCTTGGAGATCTTCAATGCTGCAGACATTTTTTGGTACCCTTCCCCAGATCTGTGAATCGACACAATCCTGTCTTGGAGCGCAATGGACAATTCTTTCGACCTCATGGCTTGGGCTTTCCTCTGACATGCACTGTTAACTTTGGGACCTTATATAGACAGGTGTGTGTTTTTCCAAATTATGTCAAATCAATTGAATTTACCACAGGTGGACTCCAATGAAGTTGTAGAAACATCAAGGATCATCAATGGAAACAGGATGCACCTGATCTCAATTTCGAGTCTAATAGCAAAGGGTCTGAACATTTATGTAAATAAGGTATTTCTGTTTATGCTTTGTTATTATGGGGTATTGTGTGTAGATAGCAAAAATATATATATTTATCAATTCTAGAATAAGGCTACAACGTACATTTGTTTGGAAAAAGTCAAGGGGGCTGAACAGTTTCTGAAGATACTGTATATAGGGCCTAGTGCTCCCGAATGGTGCAGCGGTCTAAGGCACTGCATCTGTGATTGGGAGTTCCATATGGCGGCGCACAACTGGCCCAGCGTCGTCCGGGTTTGACCGTCATTGTAAATAAGAATTTCTTCTTAAATGACTTGCCTAGTTACATTTTTTTTATTTTTTATATATACAATTTAGCTATACAATGTACATACATTGAGTGGGATATATTTGGCAGATGTGGCTCGAGATATGGGCATTTCTGGACATTTCTGTGTTTTAATAATAATACTGAAATCTGATATGGTCAGAGAACCAATGAGGTTTGATAATGGAATAACTATAAGAGGCAGCCCAAACAAACCACCTTATTGTTAGAGCTGAAAAATAAACCTGATTGTCTCTCTTTTCTTTGCCCCTTTAGTGGGATAGATTTTTTTCTCTCAATTTTATACAGCTTTAAAGTAGTCCTTGAACTTGCCATGTACTGGTCAGAAATGGCCACAATTAGCAAACAATCCATCCCCTTTTTAGCCTTCCCCACCAACCCACTCACTTCCCCCTAACACCATACACATTCACACTCAGAGACAGACCCTCTGACTCATCCACATTTCCTTCTGTCTGCACTTCTGCTTCTCCTTATCTCTCCTAAAAAGCTATTGTTTGCGTCATCTGAAACTCTACTCTTATAGACACCAGTGGAAAAAAACAAGAGTGCACAGGTTTTGAACACTGAATAGAAAAGTGCACTTAAGTGGTCTTCTCTTGCCCCCATCACCCCTAGCCTCCACCCCTCCTCCACATGAGAAGGGCTGCAGGGGGGGGGGGGGGGGGGGACTGCAAGGGGACGCCAGCAGGGCAATGACAAACTTGAAAGCAGCCAACATTTGCAGCACTCTCGAAAAACAAGCATTTCACACCTGAAGCCTTTCATGCAAGGCCTCGAGGCATCCCCTTCAAGGCATTTAATTGGCTATTGCTTCAGAGCTCGTTGAGCGCACCAATTATGGGGAGGTGACAGGCAGCCGGGTACAGATGTAGGATCTTAATTTGGCAGGAGGATTTGAATATCTAAAGAAACATTTGGAATCACCACCAGGGGACAGCTGGAAGCGGTGTTTGTATGCAATGCAGTACCGGACCTACATTGTACCTTCGACTGCCAGTCCACTGGGTGCCAGTTTAAGTAGCCTATGTAGGCTAAATGCAGGCTATAGCGTGTCTTGTGTGAATTCCTACGTGAATTATTATAAATTTAAATATTTGTAGGGGGTAGATGTATTTTTTGTTAGGGAAAATCAGTTGTTTTGTGTTTAGTGAGTCAGCCAGATCAGAGGCAAAAGGGATGATCAGGGTTGTTCTCTTGATAAGTGCATTCATTTGACCATTTTCCTGTCCTGCTAGCCATTCAAAATGTAACAAGTACTTTTGGGTGTCAGTGTCACACCCTGACCATAGTTTGCTTTGTATGTTTCTATGTTTTGTTTGGTCAGGGTGTGATCTGAGTGGGCATTCTATGTTGGATGTCTAGTTTGTCTGTTTCTGTGTTTAGGCCTGATATGATTCTCAATCAGAGGCAGGTGTTAGTCATTGTCTCTGATTGGGAACCATATTTAGGTAGCCTGTTTTGTGGGTGATTGTCTATGTTGATTGCTTGTGGCAGCACAGTTCTCATTAGCTTCACGGTCGTTATTTCGTTTATTGTTTTTGTATAGTGTGTTTCAGTGTTTCTTTATTAAAATTCAAGATGAACACATACCACGCCGCATTTTGGTCCTCCGATCCTTCTGGCCTCTCCTCTTCAGATGAAGAGGAGGACGTCCGTGACAGTCAGGGAAATGTATGGAGTAAAAAGAACATTAATTTCTTTAGGAATGTAGTGAAGTAAAAGTTGTCAAAAATATAAAAAGTACAGATACCCCAAAAAAACAAATTAAGTAGTACTTTAAAATATTTTTACCCGAGTACTTCACACCATTGAAGAAAAGGCACCCACGAAGAAAATTCCACATTTGTTTAGCTATTTTGTATTGTATTGGTGTTTCGTTTCATGTCCAATGTGTTCAGGGTGTTGTTACACATAATTTGTAGTGTGCATTATGAGCATCGTAGCCTATCATTTCACTTCCCCTAGCTGTGAGAACCATGGCATGGGCACGGGCTGACTTAGCACTGCTGTAGTGCTGTAGTGCATCTTTCCAGCAGCCTACCAAAGGTTGCACAGGTCCATTACAATGTACAAAAGAGTGTCTCTAGTCCAAACCGTTCAATAGTTAAGCTATCCATATTACCGGAGATACATATTATTATTTATATTTCATGCGCCGAATACGACAGGTGTAGACCTTACAATGAAATGCTTACTTACAAGCCCTTAACCAATGCAGTTAAAAGTAAAAAATTATTAAAAGAGCAGCAGTAAAACAACAACAGCATGGCTATATACAGGGGGTATTGGTACAGAGTCAGAATGCGGGGGCACCGGTTTGTCGAGGTAATATGTAAATGAAGGTAGAGTTATTAAAGTGACTATGCATAGATAATAACAGAGTAGCAACGTAGCAGCGTAAAGGGGGGGGGGGGCAATGCAAATAGGGGGCAATGCAAATAGTCTGGGTAGCCATTTGATTAGATGTTCAGGATTCTTATGGCTTGGGGGTAGAAGCAGTTTAGAAGCCTGTTGGACCTAAACATGGCACTCCGGTACCACTTGCCATGCGGTAGCAGAGAGAACAGTCTATGACTGGGGTGGCTGGAGTCTTTGACAATATTTAGGGCCTTCCTCTGACACCGCCTGGTATAGAGGTCCTGGATGGCAGGAAGCTTTGCCCCAGTGATGTACTGGGCCGTACGCACTACCCTCTGTAGTGCCTTGCAGTCGGAGGCCGAGCAGTTGCCATACCAGGCAGTAATGAAATCCATCAGGATGCTCTCGATGGTGCAGCTGTAGAACATTTTGAGGATCTGAGGACTCATGCCAAATCTTTTCAGTCTCCTGAGGGTGAATAGGTTTTGTCGTGTCCTCTTCACGACTGTCTTGGTGTGCTTTGACCATGTTAGTTTGTTGGTAATGTGGACACCAAGGAACTTGAAGCTCTCAACCTTCTTCACTACAACCGCGTTGATGAGAATGGGGGCGTGCTCGGTCCTCCTTTTCCTGTAGTCCACAATCATCTCTATTGTCTTGATCTCGTTGAGGGAGAGGTTGTTGTCCAGGCACCACACGGCCAGGTCTCTGACCTCCTCCCTATAGGCTGTCTCGTCGTTGTTGGTGATCTGGCCTACCACTGTTGTGTCATTGGAAAACGTAATGATTATGTTGGAGTCATGCTTGGCCACGCAGTCATGAGTGAACAGGGAGGACAGGAGGGGACTGAGGACGCACCGCTGAGGGGCCCCCGTGTTGAGGATCAGCGTGGTGGATGTGTTGTTACCTACCCTTACCACCTGGGGGCGGCCGGTCAGGAAGTCCAGGATCCAGTTGCAGAGGGAGGTGTTTAGTCCCAGGGTCCTTAGCATAGTGATGAGCTTTGAGGGCACTATGGTGCTGAACTGTAGTCAATGAACAGCATTCTCACATAGGTGTTCCTTTTGTCCAGGTGTGAAAGGGCAGTGTGGAGTGCAATAGAGATTGCATCATTGGTGGATTTGTTGGGGCGGTATGCAAATTGGAGTGGGTCTAGCGTTTCTGGGATAATGGTGTTAATGTGAGCGATGACCAGCCTTTCAAAGCACTTCATGGCTACAGACGTGAGTGCTACAGGTCGGTACTCATTTAGGCAGGTTACCTTAGTGTTCTTGGGCACAGGGACTATGGTGGTCTCCTTGAAACATGTTGGTATTACAGACCCAGTAAGGAAGAGGCTGAAAATGTCAGTTAAGACACTTGCCAGTTGGTCAGTGCATGCTCAGAGTACACGTCCTGGTAATCCGTCTGGCCCTGCGGCATTGTGAATTTTGACCTGTTTGAAGGTCTTACTCACATCGGCTGGGGAGAGCTGTTGTGCTCTCATGCATGTTTCAGTGTTACTTGCCTCGAAGCGAGTCTAGAAGTAATTTAGCTCGTTTAGTAGGCTTGTGTCACTGGGCAGCTCTTGGCTGTGCTTTCACTTGTAGTCTGTAATAGTTTGCTAGCCCTGCCACATCCGACAAGCATCGGAGCCGGTGTAGTGCGATTCGATCTTGGTCCTGTATTGATACTTTGCCTGTTTGTTGGTTTGTCGGAGGGCATAGCGAGATATCTTCTAAGCTTCCAGTTTAGAATCCCGCTCCTTGAAAGCGGCAGATCTACCCTTTAGCTCGTTGCGGATGTTGACTGTAATCCATGACTTTGGATGGGGTATGTACAGTTGAAGTTTACATACACTTAGGTTGGAGTCATTAAAACAAATTTTTGAACCACTCCACAAATGTCTTGTTAACAAACTATAGTTTTGGCAAGCCGGTTAGGATATTTACATTGTGCATGACACAAGTAATTTTTCCAACAATTGTTTACAGACATATTATTTCACTTATAATTCACTTTATCACAATTCCAGTGGGTCAGAAGTTTACATACACTAAGTTGACTGTGTCTTTAAACAGCTTAGAGAATTGCAGAAAATTATGTCATGGCTTTAGAAGCTTCTGATTGATATTATTATAGTCAGTTGGAGGTGTACCTGTGGATGTATTTCAAGGCCTACCTTCAAACTCAGGTCCTCTTTGCTTGACATGATGGGAAAATCAAAAGAAATCAGCCAAGACCTCAGAAAAAAAGTTGTTGATCTGGTTCATCCCTGGGAGCAATTTCCAAACGCCTGAAGGTACCACGTTCATCTGTACAAACAATAGTACGCAAGTATAAACACCATGGGACCATGCAGCCGTCATACCGCTCAGAAAGGAGACGCATTCTGTCTCCTTGAAATGAATGTACTTAGTGCGAAAAGTGCAAATCAATCAATCAGAACAACAGCAAAGGACCTTATGAAGATGCTGGAGGAATCAGGTACAAAAGTATCTATATCCACAGTAAAACAAGTCCTATATCGACATAACCTGAAAGGCTGCTCAGCAAGGAAGAAGCCACTGCTCCAAATCCGCCATAAAAAAGCCAGACTACGGTTTGCAACTGCACATGGGGACAAAGATCGTACTTTTTGGAGAAATGTCCTATGGTCTGATGAAACAGAAATAAAACTGTTTGGCCATAATGACCATCATTATGTATGGAGGAAAAAGGGGGAGGCTTGCAAGCCGAAGAACACCACCCCAACCTTGAAGCATGGGGGTGGCAGCATCATGTTGTGGGGGTGCATTTCTTGGAGGGACTGGTGCACTTCACAAAATAGATGGCGTCATGAGGTGGGAAAATGATGTGGATATATTGAAGCAACATCCAAGATATCTCAAGGCTAGCTTATTTAACCAGACATTTGCATCCTGTAGCTCTAACTCCAAAAAGCTTTGGGACACTGTAAAGTCCATGGAAAATAAGAGCACCTCCTCCCAGCTGCCCATTGCACTGAGGTTAGGTACCACTGTCACCACCGATAAATCCACGATAATCGAGAATTTCAAGTAGCATTTCTCTACGGCTGGCCATGAATTCCTCCTGGCTACTCCAACCCCGGCCAACAGCTACGCACCCCCAGCAGCTACTTGCCCAAGCCTCCCCAGCTTCTCCTTCACCCAAATCCAAATAGCAGATGTTCTAAAAGAGCTGCGAAACCTGGACCCGTACAAATCAGCTGGGCTAGACAATCTGGAACCTCTCTTTCTAAAATGATCCGCCACCATTGTTGCAACCCTTATTACCAGTCTGTTCAACCTCTCTTTCATATCGTCCGAGAACCCTAAAGATTGGAAAGCTGCCGCGGTCATTCCACTATTCAAAGGGGGTGACACTCTAGATCCAAACTGTTATAGACCTATATCCATCCTGCCCTGCCTTTCTAAAGTCTTCGAAAGCCAAGTTAACAAACAGATCACTGACCATTTCGAATCCCACCGTACCTTCTGCGCTGTGCAATCCGGTTTCTGAGCTGGTCATGGGTGCACCTCAGCCACGCTCAAGGTACTAAACTATGTCATATCTGCCATCAATAAAAGACAGTACTGTGTAGCTGTCTTCATTGACCTGGCCAAGGCTTTCGACTCTGTCAATCACCGTATCCTTATCGGTAGACTCAACAGCCTTGATTTCTCAAATGACTGCCTCGCCTGGTTCACCAACTACTCTGATAGAGTTCAGTGTGTCAAATCGGAGGGCCTGTTGTCCGGACCTCTGGCAGTCTCTATGTGGGTACCACAGAATTAAATTCTCGGGCCGACTATTTTCTCTGTATATATCAACGATGTCGCTCTTTCTGCGGGTGATTCCCTGATCCACCTCTACGCAGACGACACCATTCTGTATACATCTGGCCCTTCTTTGGACACTGTGTTAACTAACCTCCAAACGAGCTTCAATGCCATACAACTCTCATTCCGTGGCCTCCAACTGCTCTTAAACGCTAGTAAAACCGAATGCATGCTTTTCAACTGTTCGCTGCCCCGCACCCGCCCGCCCGACTAGCATCAGTACTCTGGACGGTTCAGACTTAGAATATGTGGACAACTACAAATACCTAGGTGTCTGGCTAGGCTGTAAACTTTCCTTCCAGACTCATATTAAACCTCTCCAATCCAAAATTAAATATAGAATCGGCTTCCTTTTTCGCAACAAAGCCTCCTTCACTCACGTCGCCAAACATAACCTCAAAGAAATGACTAGCCTATCGATCCTCGATGATGTCATTTACAAAATAGCTTCCAATACTCTACTCAACAAACTGGATGCAGTCTACCACAGTGCCAGCAGTTGTCACCAAAGCCCCTTATACCACCCACCACTGCGACCTCTATGCTCTAGTCAGCTGGCCCTCGCTACATATTCGTCGCTAGACCCACTGGCTCCAGGTCATCTATAAGTCTATGCTAGGAAAAGCTCCGCCTTACCTCAGCTCACTGGTCACGATAACAACACCCACCCATGGCACGCGCTCCAGCAGGTATATCTCACTGGTTGTCCCCAAAGCCAACACCTGCGTTGGCCACATTTCCTTCCAGTTCTCTGCTGCCAATGACTTGAACGAATTGCAAAAATTGCTGAAGCTGGAGATTTATATTTCCCTCACTAACTTTAAACATCAGTTATCTAAGAAGCTAACCAATCGCTGCAGCTGTACATAGCCCATCTGTAAATTGCCCATCCAATCTACCTACCGCATCCCCATATTGTTTTTATTTACTTTTCTGCTATTTTCCACACCAGTTTTTCTACTTGCACATCATCATCTGCTCATCTATAACTCCAGTGTTAATATGCTAAACTTCGCTACTATGGCCTATTCACTGCCTTACCTCCTCACGCCATTTGCACACACTGTATATAGACATTTTTTTCTATTGTGTTATTGACTGTTTGCTTGTTTATTCCATGTGTAACTCTGTGTTGTTGTTTGTGTCGCTCTGCTCTGCTTTATCTTGGCCAGGTCGCAGTTGTAAATGAGAACTTGTTCTCAACTAGCTTACCTGGTTAAATAAAGGTGAAAAAAAACATCAGTCAGAAGTTAAAGCTTGGTCACAAATGAGTCTTCCAAGTGGACAATGACTCCAAGCATACTTCCAAAGTTGTGGCAAAATGGCTTAAGAACAACAAGGTCAAGGTATTGGAGTGGACATCACAAAGCCCTGACCTCATCCTATAGAAAATTGTGGGCAGAACCGAAAAAGCGTGTGCAAGCAAGGAGGCCTACAAACCTGACTCAGTTACACCAGCTCAGTGAGGAAGAATCGGTCAAAATTCACCCAACTTATTGTGGGAACCTTGTGGAAGGCTACCCGAAACGTTTGACCCAGGTTAAACAATTTAAAGGCAATGCTACTAAATACTAATTGTATGTAAACTTCTGACCCACTGGGAATGTGATGAAAGAAATAATTGCTGAAATAAATAATTCTCTCTGCTATTATTTTGACATTTCACATTCTTAAAATAAAGTGATGATCCTAACTGTCCTAAGACAGGGAATTTTTACTAGAATTAAATGTCAGGAATTGTGAAAAACTGAGTTTAAATGTATTTGGCTAAGGTGTATGTAAACTTCCGACTTCAACTGTACGTACAGTTACTGTGGGGACGACGTCATCGATGCACTTATTGATGAAGCCAGAGACTGATGTGGTGTACTCCTCAATGCCATCAGAAGAATTCCAGTAACATATTCCAGTCTGAGCTAGTAAAACAGTCCTGTAGCTTATCATCTGCTTCATCTGATCACTTTTTTATTGACCGAGTCACTAGTGCTTCCTGCTCTATTATTTGCTTGTAAGTAGGAATGTGGAGGATAGATTTATGGTCAGATTTTGCAAATGGAGGGCGAGGGAGAACTTTGTACGTGTCTGTGTGTAGAGTAAAGGTGGTCTAGAGTTTTTTCCCCTTTGTTGAACATTTAACATGCTGGTAGAAATGAGGTAACCCGGAATTAAGTTTCTCTGCATTAAAGTCCCCGGCCACTAGAAGTGCCACTTCTTGATGAGCGATTTCCTGTTTGCTTATGGCTGTATACAGGTCATTGAGTATGGTCTTAGTGCCAGCATCGGTTTGTGGTGGTAAATGGACAGCTACGAAGAATATAGATGAAATCTAGGTAGATAGGGTATCTCATGATAAGCTGTAGACCACACTACCTCAGGCGCGCAAAACCTTGAGACTTCCTTAGATATCGTGCACCAGCTGTTGTTTACATATATAAGGGGCCGCCACCCCTTGTCTTACCAGAGGCTGCTGTTCTATCCTGCCGATACAGTGTATAACCCACCAGCTGTATGTTATTCATGTTGTCATTCAGCCACTACTCGGTGAAACATAAGATATTGCCGTTGGTAGGATATATGCGATTGTAGTTTTGCCACTTTATTATCCAGAGATTGTACTTTGGCCAATAGTACCGATGGCAAAGGCAGATTAGCCCCTCGTTGCCAGATCCTCACAAGGCACCCCGATTTCCTTCCGCAATACCTCCTGTCTCCTTCTCCTGCAAATGACAGGGATGAGAGCCTGTTCAGGTGTATGGAGTAAATCCCTCTCTTCCAACTCGTTATTTTTTTTGTTTGTCCAGTTCAAGGTGAGGAATTGCTGTTCTGATGTCCAGAAGCTCATTTTGGTCAGAAGAGACGGTAGCAGCAACATTATGTACAAAATAAGTTACAAACAATGCGAAAAAACGAACAAAATAGCACGGTTGGTTAAGAGCCCATAAAACGTCAACCATCCTCTCCGGCGCCATTCACGGCCGCAATTTATGTAACATGCCAAAACTTGAGATAATAATAGATGGCAAAGTAAAAAGATACTGGTTTCCACTAGGAATTATGTACAAATGGATGGTCTTGAGGTTGCATGGGCAGAAATACTTCTTCCTAAATGTCATCCTATACTTGTTGGTGTGTGTGCTATCGGCCTCATAAGCAGAATAACTTCTATGATTTACTTGAATCGAATTGATGTGATCACAATGTATTTGTTAACAGAGAATGTATTCTTCTTGGCGATTTTAATACAAATATGCAGTTGTCACCCAAAAAACAAGTAAATGCCCTGAATAACCTTAATCAGTTACCTGGACTATAACAACAGATTGTTGAGCCAACCCGGGTGTGTATTGACAGTAAATCAACTTTGGATTTGATTATTGTATCAGATCAAGAGAATGTATGTCAGTCAGGAGTCTTAAATATTGGTTTTAGTGATCATATGGTAACCTACTGTACCAGTTAGAAATCCAAAATGCTACTAGAGCCAGGTAATAAATACATGAAGGGACGGTCTATGAAAAGAAACTCAGAAGAACGTTTTGTAGAAGTATTTGGAATTTTGGATTGGTCTCATGTACTAAACTGTGATGATGTTGATCAAGCTTGGTATCTTTTTAAATATCTGTTTCTCTCTGTACTTGACTCTCTGGCTCCAATGAAACAAATTTGAATCAAACAGCGGTCAGGGAAATGGATCACTTCCGAGATCTTAGACCTCATAAGGAAAAGGGATCACTACCTGGCCAGATTCAGTAGGACAAATCTAAAACAAGATTATGATGGTTATATTAACTGTAGAAACCAAGCAAGATACAAAATGGATAAGGCCAAATCCCAACATGATATAGATGCCGTTAATGACAACTTACATCAGCCTCGTGAACTGTGGAAAATTTTAAAGGACATTGGCTCAAAAATTCCCCATAAGGTAAAATACTGTATTTTTGGCCTGGATATTGATGATATTTTATGTTATGACCAGGCAAAGGTTGCAAATTATTTGAACACATTTTTTTTACCACTATAGCCACATCTCTGGTTAAGAAGTTACCCACCTGCTCTGGACACTATGGCCAGTCTTTCATGAACAACCTTTAGCATAGCAAAGGTACAACACATTATTTGTTTGAGCTGTGCATGGTAACAGAGGACAAAGGTTCCAATCTACTATGCTTATTAATAAGCACAAAGAAAGCAACTGGGCTGGATAACCTTCCTGCAAGATTCATAAAGGATAGTGCTTGTGTGTCACTGCTAAAATGATAATGCATATTGTAAACCTTTCTATTTGTAGTGGTACATTTCCCCAAGGATCTCAAAACAGCCCGGGTGGTTCCACTCCACAAGAAGAGCAGTAAAACAAATGTAGGAAACTACAGGCCTATGCCAATCCTCAGCACCTTATCCCAAGTCGTTGAGAGACTTGTTTTTAATCAACTTAAGGGATACCTTCTCGAGCACAAACTTCTTTATGAACTACAATCTGGCTTTGGAACAGCTCATTCTACTGATACTTTCCTTATCCACCTTTTTGACCACATGTTAGATTTGCAGAAAGCTTTTAACACTGTGGACCATGATATTCTCCTGATGAATCTGAAATGCATGGGTCTAAATTATGTAGAAGGGAATTGGTTTAGGTCTTATCTGACCAACAGAAAACAAGTATGTAATGTTGGGGATGTCCTGTCAAAGGCCAAATAAATATCCTGTGGAGTACCGCAGGGTTAAATTTTAGGGCCTCTCTTATTTCTTATATATGTTAATGATATGCCAGATATAGTAAAGTTCAACTCCTGCTTTAGGCTGATGATTCAGCCATACTGGTATCAGGGAAGGATACAGTTTACATAAAGTAGACCCTGAGTAAGGATTAGCATTTTGTTAGAGATTGGTTGACTGACAACAAATTGTCACTACATTTGGGAAAAACTGAATAGCTTTTGTTTGGAACAAAATATAGATTGGTTAGGGCTGTGAAGATAAGATACACCTGTTTTGATTCAATGCACAGTTTACCATATCTTGGTGTGTCCCTAGATCCATCCCTATCTGGAGACCCGATGCTGCTAAAATTATTTCTAAAATAGTGAACAAATTGAAATGTTTTTTTATCGTAACACTAGATATTATAACATTAAAGTTAAGAAACTGCTTGTCTCAACCTTGATTCAGTGTCATTTTGATTATGCTGCTCTGCTTGGTATAGTGGGCTATCAAAAAAGCTGAAAAAAAGAACAAGGGCCATGAAAAATAAGGTATATCAGGTATATGCTGAATGTCCCCTTTAGGACCCACATAGGGGTACAGGAGTTCCCGGGAGGTGGGCTTGTTGCCTTTGGAGTCCAGTGGACCAATTTAAACTTAATTATATGTTTGACATCTTAAATGATCGTGCCCCAGGTTACATGAAAAACCACATTGACATGGTCAGCATTGATATGGTCAGCATTCAACACCATAGTACCCTCCAAACTCATCATTAAGCTTGAGACCCTGGGTCTCGACCAGCCCTGCGCAACTGGGTCCTGGACTTCCTGACGGGCCACCCCCAGGTGGTGAAGGTAGGAAACAACATCTCCACTCTGCTGATCCTCAACACTGGGGCCACACAAGGGTGCGTTCTCAGGCCCCTCCTGTACTCCCTGTTCACCCATGACTGCGTGGCCATGCACGCCTCCGACTCAATCATCACGTTTGCAGACGACACAACAGTGGAAGAATTGATTACCAACAACGACGAAACAGCTTACAGGGAAGAGGTGAGGGCCCTCGGAGTGTGGTGTGAGGAAAATAACCTCTCACCCAATGTCAGCTAAACAAAAGAGAGGACTTCAGGAAACAGCAAAGGGAGCACGCCTCTATCCACATCGACGGGACAGCAGTGGAGAAGGTGGAAAGTTTTAACGTCCTCTGTGTACATATCATCGACAAATTGAAGTGGTCTACGCACACAGACAGCGTGGTGAATTAGGCGCAACAGCGCCTCTTCAAACTCAGGAGGCTGAAAAAAATGTGGCTTGTCACCAAAAACCCTCACTAACCTTTACAGGTGCACAATAGAGAGCAAACTGTCAGGCTGTATCACCGCCTGGTACGGCAACTGCACCGCCCACAACCGCAGGGCTCTCTAGAGGGTGGTGCGGTCTGCACAACGCATCACTGGGGGCAAACTGAGTGCCATATTTGTTGTTATTTCTACACAACCTTTCCACCCCAATTTGTGAATATGTATTACCAGCCTACATCCTTCTTCGGAGATGGAACCTAAACGAGAATTTCCGTTATAGGAAAGGGATTCGTCAAAATAGGGGAGGCTTTGCGTTCTGGCGGCATTGCCCTTTAAAGCTTAATTCCTACAATTCCATTTTTTTTATCATGACATATGCCATGCTAATATGATATCTGAGTGAGAATGACTAACAAAATCAATGGGGGCCCCTGGGCACGAGCCCTGCGTGTCTGGTCGGTATTCGGCCATGATTATATAGCTGGCTAGACTAATTACCAATCTAAAAATTGGTATGGCTAATTGTCAACTAATTGAGTGACTAGAGAAAAACTGTTGATGTGCAACCAGATTTTGAAATTGTACCTGGTGTATTTAACTATTCTTACTCTCAATAGTAAGTTGAGACCCCGACGGAGAAAACATTTTTTTGGGGCAGGTTAGGAGCCTCCTTGTGACCACTTATGTCTGGAGACAGTCCTGGATTCATGCTCTGAATGAGTGGAGGAGATCCACCATCGGATCATAAATTTTTTATTAATCTAGATAGCATATAACCTACGTTAGGCCCACAAGTTAATTGCATTTATTTCAATGTTTTCAAGAAATAAAATGAATAGTCTGATCATTTACACAGAATAGTGTCTCAGCTCAACAAAATCATCTTTGGATAGACTCAAATATCTTGACAGCTTTAAGAAATGAAATACTAAAGTCACACAATACAATACACACTTAGTTTCACTAGAAGCCTTTAGATGTCATCCATTGTGCTCAATTCTGTAGGCTACATCACTATTCTCGATTATATATTGTCTTTATATCTGATATTAAAGGTCTATTTGTGCAATATGTTTTCATAGGCAACAATAGGCTATAATCAGGGGTGTGGTGCTGCCGGAGCAAAGAGAAGTGGTGTTTGATTTGATAGCATGTAAATTCAAATAAATTCTATGAATTTATAGTTAACCTCTGACTCTGCAACAGGATAGATAATAAACAGTAACAACAGCGTATGTGATGAGTCAAAAGATATGTGTAAAAAGGATCAATGCACATAGTTAAATAGTTAACCAATAGCTACCTGCACTAAGTATCTAGCAGTCTTATGGCTTTGGGTTAGAAGCTGTTCAGTGTCCTGTTGGTTACAGACTTGGTGCATTTGTACTGCTTGCTGTGCGGTAGCAAAGAGAACAGTGTATGACTTGGGTGGCTGGAGTCTTTGACAACTTTTAGCTCCTTCCTCTGACACCGCCTGGTATAGAGGTCCTGGATGGCAGGGAGCTCGGCCCCAGTCATGTACTGTACCGTACGCATTAACCTCTGTAGCACTTTGCGGTTGGATGCCAAGCAGTTGCCATACCAAGCGTTGATGAAGGCAGTCAATATGCTCTCAATTGTGCAGCTGTAGAACTTTTTGAGGATCTGAGGGCCCATGGCAAATCTTTTCAGCCTCCTGAGGGGGAAGAGGCGTTGTCGCTCCCTCTTCACGGCTGTGTTGGTGTGTGTGGACCATGATAATTCCTTAGTGATGTGGACACCAAGGAACTTGAAGCTCTCGACCTGCTCCAATACAGCCCCGTCAATGTGGATGGGGGCTTTCAAGGCCCTCTGTTTCCTGTAGTCCATGGTCAGATACTTTGTTTTTCTGACGTTGAGATCTGGCACCACATTGCCAGATCTCTGACCTGCTGTCTCATCATCGTCGGTGATCAGGCCTACCAACATCTTGTCATTTGCAAACTACTGTGGTCTGCTTAAAACATGTAGGTATTACATACTGGGTCAGGGAAAGTTGAAAATGTCTGAAGACACTTGCCAGCTGGTCTGAGCATGCTCTGAGTACTTGACCTGGTAATCCGTCTGGCCCTGTGGCCTTGCGAATGTTAACCTGTTTAAAGGCCTTATTCACATCGGCTATGGAGAGCATGATCACACAGTCGTCCTGAACAACTGGTGCTCTCATGCATGGTTCAGTGTTGCTAGCCTCAAAGCGAGCATAGAAGGCATTTAGCTCATCTGGTATGCTTGCGGCACTGGACAGCTCGCGGCTGGGATTCTCTTTCTAATCCGTGATAGTTTGCTAGCCCTGACACATCCAAAGAGTGTCAGCGCCGGTGTTGTAGGATTCAATATATGTCCTGTATTGACTCTTTGCCTGTGTGATGGTTCATCGGAAGGCATAGTGGGATTTCTTATAAGCCTCCAGATCAGTGTCCCGCTCCTTGAATGCGGCAGCTCTAGCCTTTAGCTCAGTGCGGACATTACCTGTAATCCATGGCTTCTGGTTGGGATATGTACAGTTGAAGTCGGAAGTTTGCATACACCTTAACAAAATACATTTAACTCAGTTTTTCACAATTCCTGACAGTTAATCCAAGTAAAAATTCTTAGGTCAGGTCAGTTAGGATCACCACTTTATTTTAAGAATGTGAAATGTCAGAATAATAGTAGAGAGAATGATTTATTTAAGCTTTTATTGCTTTCATCACATTCCCAGTGGGTTAGAAGTTTACATAAACTCAATTAGTATTTGGTAGCATTGCCTTTAACTTCTTTAACTTGGGTCAAACATTTCGGGTAGCCTTCCACAAGCTTCCCACAATAAGTTGGGTACATTTTGGCCCATTCCTCCTGATAGAGCTGGTGTAACTGAGTCAGGTTTGTAGGCCTCCTTGCTCGCACATGCTTTTTCAGTTTTGCCCACACATTTTCTATAGGATTGAGGTCAGGGCTTTGTGATGGCTACTCCAATACCGTGACTTTGTCCTTAAGCCTTTTTTTCCACAACTTTGGAAGCATGATTGGGGTCAATGTCCATTTGGAAGACCCATTTGCGACCATGCTTTAACTTCCTGACTGATGTCTTGAGATGTTGCTTCAATAAATCCACATAATTTCCCCACCTCATGATGCCATCTATTTTGTGAAGTGCACCAGTCCCTCCTGCGGCAAAGCAACCCCGCAATGTGATGCTGCCACCCCCGTGCTTCACGGTTGGGATGGTGCTCTCCGGCTTGCAAGCATTGACCATCGTTATGTTTTTCCTCCAAACATAACAATGGTCATTATGGCCAAACAGTTCTATTTTTGTTTCATCAGACCAGAGGACATTTCTCCAAAAAGGACGATCTTTGTCCCCATGTGCAGTTTCAAACCCTAGTCTGGCTTTTTTATGGTGGTTTTGGATCAGTGTCTTCTTCCTTGCTGAGCGGCCTTTCAGTTTATGTCGATATAGTTACTTTTGAACCTGTTTCCTCCAGCATCTTCACAAAGTCCTTTGCTGTTGTTCTGAGATTGATTTGCACTTTTCGCACCAAAGTACATTCATCTCAAGGAGACAGAATGCATCTCCTTTCTGAGCGGTATGACAGCTGCGGGGTCCCATGGTGTTTATACTTGCGTACTATTGTTTGTACAGATGAACGTGGTACCTTCAGGCATTTGGAAATTGCTCCCAAGGATGAACCATACTTGTGGAGGTCTACAAAGAGGCACTAAGTTTGAAGGTAGGCATTAAAATACATCCACAGGTACACCTCCAATTTTATTTTATTTATTTGACCTTTATTTAACCAGGTAGGCAAGTTGAGAACAAGTTCTCATTTACAATTGCGACCTGGCCAAGATAAAGCAAAGCAGTTCGACAGATACAACGACACAGAGTTACACATGGAGTAAAACAAACATACAGTCAATAATACAGTATAAACAAGTCTATATACAATGTGAGCAAATGAGGTGAGAAGGGAGGTAAAGGCAAAAAAGGCCATGGTGGCAAAGTAAATACAATATAGCAAGTAAAACACTGGAATGGTAGTTTTGCAATGGAAGAATGTGCAAAGTAGAAATAAAAATAATGGGGTGCAAATTAGCAAAATAAATAAATAAATTAAATACAGTTGGGAAAGAGGTAGTTGTTTGGGCTAAATTATAGGTGGGCTATGTACAGGTGCAGTAATCTGTAAGCTGCTCTGACAGTTGGTGCTTAAAGCTAGTGAGGGAGATAAGTGTTTCCAGTTTCAGAGATTTTTGTAGTTCGTTCCAGTCATTGGCAGCAGAGAACTGGAAGGAGAGGCGGCCAAAGAAAGAATTGGTTTTGGGGGTGAGTAGAGAGATATACCTGCTGGAGCGTGTGCTACAGGTGGGAGATGCTATGATGACCAGCGAGCTGAGATAAGGGGGGACTTTACCTAGCAGGGTCTTGTAGATGACATGGAGCCAGTGGGTTTGGCGACGAGTATGAAGCGAGGGCCAGCCAACGAGAGTGTACAGGTCGCAATGGTGGGTAGTATATGGGGCTTTGGTAACAAAACGGATTGCACTGTGATAGACTGCATCCAATTTGTTGAGTAGGGTATTGGAGGCTATTTTGTAAATGACATCGCCAAAGTCGAGGATTGGTAGGATGGTCAGTTTTACAAGGGTATGTTTGGCAGCATGAGTGAAGGATGCTTTGTTGCGAAATAGGAAGCCAATTCTAGATTTAACTTTGGATTGGAGATGTTTGATATGGGTCTGGAAGGAGAGTTTACAGTCTAACCAGACACCTAAGTATTTGTAGTTGTCCACGTATTCTAAGTCAGAGCCGTCCAGAGTAGTGATGTTGGACAGGCGGGTAGGTGCAGGTAGCGATCGGTTGAAGAGCATGCATTTAGTTTTACTTGTATTTAAGAGCAATTGGAGGCCACGGAAGGAGAGTTGTATGGCATTGAAGCTTGCCTGGAGGGTTGTTAACACAGTGTCCAAAGAAGAGCCGGAAGTATACAGAATGGTGTCGTCTGCGTAGAGGTGGATCAGAGACTCACCAGCAGCAAGAGCGACCTCATTGATGTATACAGAGAAGAGAGTCGGTCCAAGAATTGAACCCTGTGGCACCCCCATAGAGACTGCCAGAGGTCCGGACAGCAGACCCTCCGATTTGATACACTGAACTCTATCAAAGAAGTAGTTGGTGAACCAGGCGAGGCAATCATTTGAGAAACCAAGGCTGTCGAGTCTGCCGATGAGGATGTGGTGATTGACAGAGTCGAAAGCCTTGGCCAGATCAATGAATACGGCTACACAGTAATGTTTCTTATCGATGGCGGTTAAGATATCGTTTAGGACCTTGAGCGTGGCTGAGGTGCACCCATGACCAGCTCTGAAACCAGATTGCATAGCAGAGAAGGTATGGTGAGATTCGAAATGGTCGGTAATCTGTTTGTTGACTTGGCTTTTGAAGACCTTAGAAAGGCATGGTAGGATAGATATAGGTCTGTAGCAGTTTGGGTCAAGAGTGTCCCCCCCTTTGAAGAGGGGGATGACCGCAGCTGTTATCCAAACTTTGGGAATCTCAGACGACACGAAAGAGAGGTTGAACAGGCTAGTAATAGGGGTGGCAACAATTTCGGCAGATAATTTTAGAAAGAAAGGGTCCAGATTGTCTAGCCCGGCTGATTTGTAGGGGTCCAGATTTTGCAGCTCTTTCAGAACATCAGCTGAATGGATTTGGGAGAAGGAGAAATGGGGAAGGCTTGGGCGAGTTGCTGTTGGAGGTGCAGTGCTGTTGACCGGGGTAGGAGTAGCCAGGTGGAAAGCATGGCCAGCCGTAGAAAAATGCTTATTGAAATTCTCAATTATGGTGGATTTATCAGTGGTGACAGTGTTTCCTATCTTCAGTGCAGTGGGCAGCTGGGAGGAGGTGTTCTTATTTTCCATGGACTTTACAGTGTCCCAGAACTTTTTTGAGTTAGTGTTGCAGGAAGCAAATTTCTGCTTGAAAAAGCTAGCCTTGGCTTTTCTAACTGCCTGTGTATAATGGTTTCTAGCTTCCCTGAACAGCTGCATATCACGGGGGCTGTTCGATGCTAATGCAGAACGCCATAGGATGTTTTTGTGTTGGTTAAGGGCAGTCAGATCTGGGGAGAACCAAGGGCTATATCTGTTCCTGGTTCTAAATTTCTTGAATGGGGCATGTTTATTTAAGATGGTTAGGAAGGCATTTAAAAAAAATATCCAGGCATCCTCTACTGACGGGATGAGATCAATATCCTGCCAGGATACCCCGGCCAGGTCGATTAGAAAGGCCTGCTCGCTGAAGAGTTTCAGGGAGCGTTTTACAGTGATGAGTGGAGGTCGTTTGACCGCTGACCCATTACGGATGCAGGCAATGAGGCAGTGATCGCTGAGATCTTGGTTGAAGACAGCAGAGGTGTATTTAGAGGGGAAGTTGGTTAGGATGATATCTATGAGGGTGCCCGTGATTAAGGCTTTGGGGAGGTACCTGGTAGTTTCATTGATAATTTGTGTGAGATTGAGGGCATCAAGTTTAGATTGTAGGATGGAAGGGGTGTTAAGCATGTTCCAGTTTAGGTCGCCTAGCAGCACGAGCTCTGAAGATAGATGGGGGGAAATCAGTTCACATATGGTATCCAGAGCACAGCTGGGGGCAGAGGGTGGACTATAGCAGGCGGCAACGGTGAGAGACTTGTTTTTAGAGAGGTGGATTTTTAAAAGTATAAGTTCAAATTGTTTGGGTACAGACCTGGATAGTAGGACAGAACTCTGCAGGCTATCTTTGCAGTAGATTGCAACACCACCCCCTTTGGCAGTTCTATCTTGTCTGAAAATGTTGTAGTTTGGAATTAAAATGTCTGAATTTTTGGTGGTCTTCCTAAGCCAGGATTCAGACACAGCTAGAACATCCGGGTTGGCAGAGTGTGCTAAAGCAGTGAATAGAGCAAACTTAGGGAGGAGGCTTCTAATGTTAACATGCATGAAACCAAGGCTATTACGGTTACAGAAGTCGTCAAAAGAGAGCGCCTGGGGAATAGGAGTGGAGCTAGGCACTGCAGGGCCTGGATTCACCTCTACATCGCCAGAGGAACATAGAAGGAGTAGAATAAGGGTGCGGCTAAAAGCAATAAGAATTGGCCGTCTAGAACGTCTGGAACAGAGAGTAAAAGGAGGTTTCTGGGGGCGATAAAATAGCATCAAGGTATATTGTACAGACAAAGGTATGGTAGGATGTGAATACAGTGGAGGTAAACCTAGGTATTGAGTGATGAAGAGAGAGATATTGTCTCTAGAAACATCATTGAAACCAGGAGATGTCATTGCATGTGTGGGTGGTGGAACTAATAGGTTGGATAAGGTATAGTGAGCAGGACTAGAGGCTCTACAGTGAAATAAAACAATAAACACTAACCAGAACAGCAATGGACAAGACATATTGACATTAAGGAGAGGCATGCTTAGTCGAGTGATCAAAAGGGTCCAGTGAGTGGAGAGGTTGGTTGGGGGTCACGGCTATTTAGACAGCTAGCCAGGCCATCGGTAGCAAGCTAGCATAGGATGGAGGTCTGTTGTTAGCCACCTCTTGCGTTCCGTCAGTAGATTAGTGGGGTTCCGTGTGGTAGAGGGGATTAATCCAAATCACACAACAACAACAAAAATAAAAACAATAGATATAGTTATAGAGGCCCAAGAAGAAAACATAATAATAATAAAAATAAATAAATTGTCCGATTGTCTATTCAGATAGCAGCCGGTAAGACAGCTAACGGTTAGCAGGCCGCAGATGGGCGTTCAGGTAACGTCGCGACGGAGGAGCCAGCCGGATCTCCTTCGGGTAGATAACGTCGGCAGTCCAGTTGTGAAGGCCCGGTGGGGCTCCGCGTAGGCAGTAAAACGGGTCCGGATAGGTGACTGCAGCCCAGAAGTGATTGATGGAACTCAGGAGTGATTGACGGAGCTGGCTAGCTCCGGAATAATTGATGTTTGCTCCGGAATCGACGAAAGCCGATAGTCACACCGATATCAGCTAGCTAGCTGTGAGATCCGGGTATGAATGTCCAGAGAGCAGTTGAAATCCAGGGACATGGAGAGAAAAATTGGTCCGGTATGTTCCATTCCGAGCCGCGCCACACCGTACAAAACTGGCAATAGATTTTCGAGCTAAAGGATAGCTGATGACCACAAACCGTGGTTAGCTGAATACTAACGATTTGCCAGTAAAGAAGCTAACTAGCTTCTGAACTAGCTTCTGGATTAGCTTCTGGGCTAGCTTCTGGCTAGCTCCTGGCTAGCTTCTGGCTAGTTTCTGGCTAGCTTCTTGGAGTTTCTGGCTAGCTTCTTGGAGGATTACAGATTTGAGGTAAATAATACTTTTTTATAAATATAAATTGGTGAGGCGGGTTGCAGGAGAGTGTTTTGAAGATGAGTTGATGGAAAATAAAAATAAAATGTATGTGAAAAAAGTTGTAAATATATATATATATACAGGACACGACAAGACGAGGACAAAAGACGTCTGAACTGCTATGCCATCTTGGTATCAAAAAAACAAAAACAATTGTCAATTAGCCTATCAGAAGCCTCTAAAGCCATGACATTATTTTCTGGAATTTTGCAAGCTGTTTAAAGGCACTGTCAACTTAGTGTATGTAAACTTCTGACCCACTGCAATTGTGATTCAGCAAATTATAAGTGAAATAATCTGTCTGTAAACAATTGTTGGAAAAATTACTTATGTCATGCACAAAGTATATGTCCTAACCGACTTGCCAAAACTATAGTTTGTTAACCTCTCTGCGCACCGAACCCGTTTGCGGGATTAAATTCGACAACATACGGTGATCGCTACATAAATAGTCATATTAAACATTTATGAAAATACAAGTGTCTCACATGTATCGAAAGCCTAGAATCTTGCTAATCCAACTGCGTTGGCAGATTTAAAAAAGGATTTACTGCGAAATAATACGATGCGATTATCTGAGGATAGAGCCCCATAAAAAAACTATTTCAACCAGCGCAGGCGTAAAATAAATTGTTTACCTTTGACGATCTTCCTCTGTTTGCAATCCCAATGCTCATTGTTACACAATGAATGGTCTTTTGTTTGATAAAATCAATTTTTATAGCCTAACACGAAACATTTTGTGAACCGCTTGTGTCGTGAATTCCATCTCATTCAATTTCGACAACACATTCGATGTAAATACACACACTAAACGTGACTTTTCCAGTCATGTTTGGTTTCATTGCAATCAACTGGTTTGTTTGTAACACAACTAAACCTGATGGGTCATTTCGCGGGACGTATTGACTGAAAGAAACCGATTTGAAGACAACAAGTAATGACATCATTGTGCACCAATGATATGACAGCTGTTTCGTTGATTGACTGTATTTTAACCCAATGACCACTGATCGTCTTGAAATCTAGCTGGGTAGATAGCCAATGAGCTGAGGTAAACGGCAATATGTAATGGTTATGTGTTGTAAGACCAACCCATGTAGTAAACTCCGGTGTAAACAGGGTCATTCGCCATTGAAGATTCATACTGGAAGGAGCGCATGTTACGCACAGCACTTTTTTGGTAAAGGGCATCTTCAGCTGTTTATATATCAATCAGTATGGTGACTAAGTCAGGGAAAGCTAAATCTAAGTCTAAATATACAGATGTACACACAATTTTAGAAGATATTGATTGGGAAAGTGAGACAGAGATTGTTGGAGGACGATTCATAGCTTTGATTCCCAAATGGAGGAATATTTTTTGAACGGAGAGGACATCGTTTTGGACTGGTAAGTTCTTCTCACGCTAATGCCGTTGTTTGAAATTAATAATATAAAATATTATTTGTGATTATTTTAAATTTTAGTAGCAATATATAAAAATGTAATGAAATGTGTAAAGTACACGTTGGCTATACATTGTGGGTGGGGTTTGTTTGTATGTATGTTTGTGATCCATAGACTATGTTTGTGTGTGTATATATACATATTGTGGATTAGAGGGAGCATGGCTGAGATGCGTGTCTGCTGCTCCACCCCACCCCACACCCACATGAAATAGCTTATTTGAGGCTGTTGAGGGGAGGGCAGGCCCACAATAATGGCCAAAGTGAAATGGAGACAGTAGATACAGCTGGTCTGGTGAAATATAATAAAGACAGTAGATCTAGCTGAAATGTCATAATATAAAATAGACAGTAGATCTAGCTGGTCTGTCACAATATAATAGAGACAGTAGATCAAGCTGGAATGGCATAATATAAAATAGACAGTAGATCTAGCTGGTCTGCCATAATATAAATGAGACAGTAGATCTAGCAGGTCTATAATAATATATTCAACCTTATGTTCCCTGTACTCTATATATATATATCTGTTTATTATACCTGTTGATACAGGGCTCATATGTGAAACTATTCTAACTGAACATTTTCTTTCACAGTGACACTAACTCAGAATGGGAGCCCTCAGTGCCAAGGTGTCCATCCCCCACTGAAGCTGGTTCATCCAGCTCCTTCCACAAGTGGTGTTCACCTGCCCAAATGTATTTCTGCAGGCATGGATGTGCCTCAGGACCAAAAGGGCACAGCATGGAGGCATCGCTGTGTTCTTTGCTAAATTAAGTCCCTCATCACCTACACCACATGCTTGGTGACCCTCTGCTTTACAGCAGAAAGAGGCTGCTATGGCACCTGACAGCAGCACAATGTTATGTAGCGGACTGAGGGTCTTCCAAATATTGAAAGTGTTATTTTGTAAATGTCTATATATTTTTTCAGGTTTTTTCTCCATTTTGGGGGGGGGCTGTGTTAGAATACCATTTTGGTATTTTGTATATAGTTATCCATTCAAAATGTATAACTACCAATTTGGCTTGGGTACATTTGGGCTACTTGTGTGGGACCCCTGGGTGTCTTCATGATAAATGTCATGTAGCACACTTAATTTGGTAAGTTATCATTCTGAAACTTTGCACAAGTACTGTTGCCCTCTTATGTTTTTCACCGAAATTGTCCCCATCATCCTACCTGAATGTTTGTTTTGTCTTGTTCATTTTAAAGATGATGATACAACAATAAAAATGAAAAAAAAATGTTTTTTTCATTGCATTATCTAAACCAGATCTATTGTGTTATATTCTCCTACATTCAATTCACATTTACACAAACTTCAGAGTGTTTTCTTACAAATTAAACCAAGAATATGCATATCCTTGGTTCTGGGCCTGAGCTACAGGCAGTTAGATTTGGGTATGTGTTCAGGCGGAAATTGAAAAAAGTAGGGGGTAGCTGTAAGAGGTTTTAACAAGAAATTTGTGGAGTGGTTGAAAAACTAAGTGTATGTAAACCTCCGACTTCACTGTGGGGACGACATCGTCGATGCACTTATTGATGAAGCCTTTGATGTTGTAAACTCCTCAATGCCATTGGATGAATCCCGGAACATATTCCAGTCTGTGCTTCTGAAACAGTCCTGTAGCTTAGCATTCGCTTCATTGGAGCACTTCCGTATTGAGTATATCACTGGTACTTCCTGTTTGAGTTTTTGCTTTTAAGCAGGAATCAGGAGGACAGAGTTAAGTCAGATTGGTGAAATGGAGGGTGAGGGAGAACTTTGTATGCATCTCTATGTGTGAAGTAAAGGTGATCTAGAGTTTATTCATCTCTACTTGCACGGGTGACATTAACATTTTTATTTCACCTTTATTTAACCAGGTAGGCCAGTTGAGAACAAGTTCTCATTTACAACTGCGACCTGGCCAAGATAAAGCAAAGCAGTACGACACAAACAACACAGAGTTGCACATGGAATAAACAAAGGTACAATCAATAACACAGCAGAAAAAAATTTGATATACAGTGTGTGCAAATGGCGTGAGGAGGTAAAGCAATAAATAGGCCATAGTAGCGAAGTAATTACAATTCAGCAAATTAACACTGGAGTGATAGATGTGCAGATGATGATGTTCAAATAGAAATACTGGTGTGCAAATGAACAAAAAAGTAAATAAAAACAATATGGGGATGAGGTAGGTAGATTGGATGGGCTATTTACAGATGGGCTGTGTACAACTGCGGCGGGTTAGCTGTTCAGATAGCTGACGTTTAAAGTTAGTGAGGGAGATATAAGTCTCCAACTTCAGCGATGTTTGCAATTCGTTCCAGTCATTGGCAGCAGAGAACTGGAAGGAAAGGTGGCCAAAGCAGTTGTTGGCTTTGGGGATGACCAGAGAGATATACCTGCTGGAGCGTGTGCTACGGGTGGGTGTTGACATACCTCACACATACAAAACATCTCCTAATACTCAATTTAAAACAGGGAAGATGGAATATGTGGGAGAGGGAGAAGTGTGATGTCTGTATGAAAAGGTTTCAAAAGGTTTTGTGTGTTGTACAGTATATTTGTCACACCGTTGTGAAACCTGTGTTAAAGACAACACATGTAGACACTGCTGTATCCCTATCACAGATAGGAGGTACTGACAGCTAACATGATGCACTACATAAGATCCTCTATAAGACTGATGGAGGTCAGTGACAGGTGTAGCAGATGACACGGTTACACAGATGCATTTGTTTATGAATGCTTGCATCCCTGCTGACTGAAATACAATACAAGTCAGAAGTGTGGACACACCTACTCATTCAAGGGTTTTTCTTTATTATACTATTTTCTACATTGTAAAACTATGAAATAACACATATGGAATCATGTAGCAAGCAAAAAAGTGTCATACAAATCAGAATATATTTTATATTCTTCAAAGTAGCCACCCTTTGCCTTGATGACAGCTTTGCACACTCTTGGCATTCTCTCAACCAGATTTACCTGAAATGCTTTTTCCAACAGTCTTGAAAGAGTTACCACATATGCTGAGCACTTGTTGGATGCTTTTCCTTCACTCTGTGGTCCAACTCATCCCAAACAATTTGACCATGAAGGCCTGTTTCACACAGTTTCCTCTGAACAGTTGATGTTGAGATGTCTCTCTTACTTGAACTCTGTGAAGCATTTATTTGGGCTGCAATTTCTGAGGCTGGTAACTCTAATTACCTTATCCTCTGCAGTAGAGGTAACTCTGGGTCTTCCTTTCCTGTGGCGTTCAACATGAGAGCCAGTTTCATCGTAGCGCTTGATTGTTTTTGCGACTGCACTTGAAGAAATGTTCAAAGTTCTTGAAATTTTCCAGATTGACAGTCTTTCATGTTTTAAAGTAATGATGGAATGTTGTTTCTCTTTGCTTATTTGAGCTGTTCTTGCCATAAGATGGACTTGGTATTTTACCAAACAGGCTTATCTTCTGTATACCTGCCCTACCTTGTCACAACACAACTGATTGGCTCAAATGCATTAGAAAGGAAAGAAATTCCATACATTTACTTTGAACATGGCACACCTGTTAATTGAAATGCATTCCAGGTGACTACCTCATGACGCTGGTTGAGAGAATGCCAAGAGTGTGCAAAGCTGTCATCAAGGCAATTTTATTTATTTATTTATCCGTTATTTTACCAGATAAGTTGACTGAGAACACGTTCTCATTTGCAGCAACGACCTGGGGAATAGTTACAGGGGAGAGGAGGGGGATGAATGAGCCAATTGTAAACTGGGGATTATTAGGTGACCGTGATGGTTTGAGGGCCAGATTGGGAATTTAGCCAGGACACCGGGGTTAACAGCCCTACTCTTACGATAAGTGCCATGGGATCTTTAATGACCTCAGAGAGGGTGGCCACTTTGAAGAATCTCAAATATAAGATATATTTTTATTTGTTTAGCACTTTGTCTTCACTATTATTCTACAATGCAGAAAACTGTTAAAAAAAAGAAAGAAAAAAAGATTTCTAAAAACTCTGGAATGAGTATGTGTGTCCAAACTTTTGACTGGCAATGTACATTGCTTTCACTTATTGTTTTCAGTATGACTGATAACTGTTTAAAGATACATTGCATACCCACATAACATCAAATGTTTTTAAAATAATGTCTGCTACTAGTCTTTCTTGACACTTGTCTCCTGTAATCTTAGCTCTAGGATGTATGTTCCACTTTTGTTAAGATGCTCTACCTTTAAGATATGCTCTTTTATCCTCTCCTGTGCCATCTGCCTCTGAAGTTTCACCCATACCCGCCTGAGGCGCCAGGAGCATTGGATGGCAGTGTTTTTAGGGCACGCTGACTCCACGGACAGCCTTGGGGGAACCAGAGAAAGTAGGTGCTAACTCTGGACTGCTGATGAGGAGGGGATTGGCAGTGAACTGGGTTGGGGCTCATGGGAAATCTGGCGTGCAAACTAATTATGTTGTGCTGCCAAACTGCCTGTGATTACTAAATTGGGAGGGGGCATGGGTAGAGCTTAAAATGTATTCATTTTATTTAAAATAAAATGGTTCAAATTAGGGTTATTTTATAAGAACACCCCATTTTATATTAAAATAATTGCTTCTGTGAAGATGCTTTGATATGTCTTTTCAGTTTTAACTACTAAAATCTGTGGATTTCCAATGTTCAAAGATAAAACCAACATTTGTGAAGAGATTATCGAATCTAAGCCACATGGCACATCTCCTAAAATGTCCATCCTCAAGTCACAAACTATCTATCTGCTCCTCTAAATCAGGAATACATGACAGCAAATATAAAACTCTTATTTCTGTTTCCCCACCTGCCAGTCACACTTCTGGGGAATGATGCTTAAAAAGGGTTTTCTGCCTGATTTGTATTAACACATCAGCTGGCGGTACAGACGGCCCCTGAAGGTAAGCAATCCATTAGACATAGAATACCAGTCCACTTTCTCAATAATGGAACACAATACAATCTAAAACAAAAATCTGAATTAAATACATATACCTGAGTATTTTTCTATTCAAATGAATTATATTTTAAATATTTTAAATTATAAAGTAAGTATTTTGTGAAATAAGGAATTAGGTATTTGATTATTGAAGATATTTACTCTGCTATATTTCAGATATTTTGTTTAATAGTGTATACTGTAAGTTTGGGAAGCTATTCCTGTTTTAAAGAAAATTTGAAGACGTGGTTATAACACTTGACATAGAAACATTTCTTCTGAATCAATGTTTAATGCACAAATCATTAGTTTTTTTTTATACCTAAGTCATATAATATAACTACAATTGTGGCTTTTAAAGAACTTGCAATATACCGTAGAGAAACAGAGTTATGATTTGCACCAATTGATTGCATACTGTATCTAATAATTGATATGAAAATACATTACAGGTTGTAGACTGTACACATAAATAATGTGTAAACTTTTTTGAATGTAATTGAAGCAGCTGCATACGATATGCAATCAAACCTGGAACAAAAGACAATCTATGTGGGGGTAGATGCTGCTTTTCCATTTAGCCCAAATGTTTTGTTGTTAATAGACTAGTGTAATGTTGTAATAAAGGTTAGCAGGGATGATTATAATGTGAGATAAATATTCTACGTCCTCGCCATTATTTGTATTACATTATGTTTCAATAGATGCAAATGGGTTTAGCAGATGTCTCCATGCTTTGTGACTTGCATAACTTATATTTTAGCACATAATCCATTTACTCAGTGATACACGTCACCGGTTCGAGGGTACCATTGCAGTCTGACAGCATCCCACCTAAGAACAACCTCAGCTCTCTCTGTCTAGACTTAATCTCAGCATCTCACGGGTTAAAAGAATGGATCTGATTTTATAAGGGAAATGGAGGCACAGTCATGGATCTAATCGCGATGGAAGGGATGCAGGTAACATCGGTCATTGACATGGAGCAACATGATATCAGTCATGAAATAGATCACTGGCTGTGAGGTATACATAGTACCACTCTTCCACAGACCTCATCCTTCAAAGGGGCAGGCTGGTTGTGGTTAGGGAACTGAACTTGGGACTAGAGGGCTGCAGGTTCAATCTCTCCAGTGAGACACTGAGCAAGGTACTTAACCTGAGCTGCTTCAATGAACATCCCGCTTAATAAATAGATGGCAGGTAAAATGTCACCACTGCATGCTAAAGCAGTAATGCTCTGGCAACATACAAAGACAGTGACTGTAAACTACAGCAGCAGGTTCATATTGCAGTATGCTATAATTGAGCATCTAGTTACAGTATTTGACATTGAAAGACTCACTTTGATTGTGTAGAATACTGTACATAGCAAGATGTGTAACATAAGCCAAAATAGGCCAAATTATGTAAACGGTCTACTTGCTGGATGCATGATCAGAGCCCCTAGGGCAAGGTATAGGGGGCAATGTCTGCCCTCTCTTTGGCACCTCAGCTCTCCAGTTTCTGTCCCAGGTTCTCAGGGCAAGGAGAAAAAAATCAATAAACCAACAAGACAGTGAGTCTCAATGGATTTCACTACAGATTAGGTACTGGGTGTGAAAAAGCGGGTGGAGAATGCAATGGCGAGGTTGCATTATGACATTATTATCAAAATCCACATTGATTTATTGAAGTGTAAAAATAAGAGTAATCCTACAAGTAGTAATTGAACCTAAATCCAACAGCTCACTGTTCATCCAGCAATGATAGCCAATGACATGACATTAAGCAATGAGACAGGGGCCACTGGTTTAAGTGATCTGGAAGGCGGCATGATGCCCTCCCTGTCATGATCAATCAGTCCTGCTGAAATTAAGAGCAAGTCTGTAAATTGGTCTTAATGTTGTGTTTCATCCTGAATCTCCTCAACACATTGACTGGAGGCTGGTGTCCTTCATCCCACTGGGTCCCTGCCCTCCTCTCCTTTCATTCTGTGCAGACGGCTGATCTCTGCTCTCTGAGGGGAGGGAGCCAGTGGGCCAGGGGCCAGGCAGCACCCACAACCTCTCATGGCTCACATCGTGGCTCACATGGCAGGGAGCACAAAACAATAGACAGAAACTAACACTGGGGTGCCCCTCAATGTTCTCTTTCTCCATAAAAACTAGTCCAACAATGCTAAATTTAGAATGGCAGGACATTTTTCTACCACCTCCATTTTTAAGTAGCATTTATCACCTCACAAAGAGTTAATGTGCTGTTTCTCTAGACCTACAGTATATGGGTGGCCTATGTCTCCAGTCCATAAATGGGACAGACTTGAAAGGCCCTAAAAACCACCCTCTCTGCCCCTCTCCCAGTCTGTTGGAAAGTAATCTGCTTACATCATTAGGCTAAGCTTGCTGAAACTAATTACCAGATGTTGTGTTCTTTTTTCTCTCCTCTTTTTTGTCTGCATGTTAAAATACCCGCCATCATTTTCTCTCACTAGCGCCCCCTCCTTCTGTGGCACCTCTACACAATAAAGCCACTGCAAATAACAACAATTGAAAAAGAAAGCTCCCTGCCGCTATTCAGAAGACCTATCTTGTGCTGTTCACCTCCCTACTCTTCCAAAATATGCAGTCGTGTAGGGGCTAATAACCTGAACTGAGAAAAAGAAAATACCTGGAAAAAAATGAAAGCAGAATGAACCGAGGCAATTGAGGTCCTCCAGTCGCATTTGCACAATTTTCAAGAGTTTAGCTTATCACATTATTACCCATTTAGAGATAAAGAAGTGTCCCAGTGCTTATTATGGCACTGTAGCATGCTGAGTGTGCAAACACATATTTCAATCCTCCTCCTTTCTAATTCTGAGTGCTGCTGTGCCACAGCACATATAGAAGAGTTAAACAAACTCAACCATATCCTGACCATAAAGATGTATGTCCCTCAAAAGACTGGATTTGTGATGTGTGTTTATGTCAATGGATGTTAATTTCCACCGTTGTCATTTCCTGATTGTGCAGTACATTTTCTTATGAGCTGAACAGTGCCGTGTGACTCATGCTCAGTTCCGTTGATTATTAGTTTGACCACTTCCCCTCAGCAAAGGACATAGATTTCTTTGTTTTGCAAAGCACAGCAAAAAAGCACGACAACATTGTACCACAGCCACCACCACCACTACTATTAATGATGTACGTTAACCATTATTATAATACAATAAACACACTAATACTACTACAAATAATAATAATAATATTTTGAACATCCACCCTATTTATGTCTCTTACCTTTATTGCATTTTCTCTAGTCTAAACTATTATTATATTCAATTGTATTATTACATTCTACAGAACATTTCTGTTTGGAGTTTTCACATTTAACTATTATAGGACACTTTTGTGATGGATTCAGATATTAAACACTGCTACATATGACCACAATCCACATCACACTCACACTTTAGTCGTAGTAAATTAATGCATACCTTTCCACATAATGTCACAGTGATTTCTTTATAGGAGTAATGATGATGGTGAGCTTAAAAAACAGCATTCTTAAAAATAAAACCTATGATTGAAGAATGTATTTATTTGACTTTTAAAGTAACATACAACTAAACAGAAACGCTGTTTGTCCTACTCTGACCTTATTTTATAATAAGGTGACCTCAATAAATAACAGAATGAAAAAATAGACATATGCTTTTAAAAACCACTAGCTATTGTGTATTTCCCTCTTATCAACAGCCTGGCAGTGATTGTGATTCATATTCATAGCAGTCATTTAAGTGATAACGCACTCATTCACTACACACCTCCTGGTTATCTGTGTGGCAGAGTTGGTGCCGACGCTAGCCGCCGAACAGGAGGCAGATATTCAAGATGGTGTTGATTGATAAATTGACAGGTTAATTTTCATGTGGATAATGAGAGTAAGAGCCAGAAAGACAGTAGAGAAAGTCTCTGGCCCTTTGCTCTACCTTGCATGCAGTGCCATCTATCTATTGCTGCCAGTACCACAAGCAGAAACAGGTATACACTATGTCAAGCCCTGGTCAATTGTTTTCATTATCTAGGCTACACATTTTCTCGGCCATTTCCTATTATCATCATCATCATCACCACATAACTCTATTCCTTTTGGGTAAAAAAAAATATATATATATTTTTTAAATGTTTTATTTCAGTGGGTATTAAGCTGCAATGTTACTTGTGTCTGCTGTACCAAGTTACATCGCAATCAATTGTAAAACCATATAGGACAACATACATGAGAGTATGAGGTCCACTGAATTGGATCCTTATTGCATGGTTGGGAAGTCAATGAAATTAGAATAAGGAAACCTTCTGCTACAAGAAAATGTGCAAAGGAAAGACTTGGGGGCTAAACACTGTAAGGAATATAATCGTTGTGTCCTGCAGTAAAATGTGCACATGGCCATACAAAAACAGACAATATGCTATACTAAACTAATAGTATTAGCTATAAATTGTATTATTTATGAAGTTTGTAATGAACCCTATCCGTTTAGACTGTAAAAGTGAGAAAAGAAATCTGAGAAATTCACAACCTCCAGACAGATGCAAAAGTTCAAGTTTTGTATCTTTTAGGGGTTTTTTTCTTTAAAAAAATCTATTCACATGATTTGAATCCTGTCTACATGCTTGTTCGTGTTATAGCAATAGGCTACTTTGTTTTATCATGGTTGTCATTTCTCATCACACTTTTAGATTTGAATAGATACAGAATTCTCAGTAAACTAATAAGAGATTACAGAAGAGATTTCCATTGATCGATTTGACAACATTATCTACAGTTGTAATTGCTGTATTTGATTCAGGATAGTAATATCACTTTTTACTAGAAGCAATTAGCACAATCTTACTTATAGTGCTTTTACAAATGAGACAGAATTCCAGCATAGACCTTAATTAGGGGACAAATTCTTGGAATGGAAGAAAGGGTTTTGCTAGGGATTAGAAAGGTTGCTAAATCTGACACACGTTTCTGCTGCTTGTCACTGCAATGTTCCGAGTCCGCAAGCCCCTCTAATTAACTCTCCACTAACATTACTCTGTAGCTATATGAATCAGCATTCAACATCATGCTAATCAAATGTCACTTCTTACAGTCCCGAAACCAACGTCCTTCAATTATAACTTGTATAACTAATAATGCACGTTCGGGGTATCTGTATACTTCTTACCCTGTAGGGTTGATCTGTGTTCATATATTTGCCCTGTTTTACCTTAATGATGTCATACTTTATTATCTATAATGTATAAAGCAACTTTTCACACATTTATTTTAAAATATGGGTGATACACAATTCACAATTGATTCATAGATTTATTTTCAGAGATATTTTTTACACTAAAATCCTTGAATTTAAAATATGAATAATAGTAATAAACTTTTTTTTTTTAAAGAAGATGAACTGGAATACAAAGTTCAATCTACATTGGTGCTAGTGTGGTCATGGGCTATGAAAATCATTGTTTTAAAAGGTAAAGAAATCTGACCCAATTAAAGTACCTCTCTGGAGCTTGTTTGTTGTACAGCTCCAAGAGAACCTGAACCCTTTGGGTTTGTCTGAATTGAATTTGCTGGCTTGTGGTTTGCGTTGCCTAGCTATCTCCCAATAGTAAAACAGTTGGCAGGGAAACTACAATTTAAAACTCACAATTGTGAACTTGCTGGCTCTTTAGCTATGCTATAAATCTGTCAGCTTTCTAACAAAATATCATATCTCATCTTGTTTTTCTTTATGTAACTCTACATGCCAAATTTCTACTAAACAATATTTTTGAATGGTGAGAGTAAGTTTGCAAGTATTAAATGAGAAGGATTTACTGTAATACATGTCTATAACTAGTTTGTTGTTTGTATTATATCAATTCGGAAAAATACTAACAATTCAATGTGTTATTCATGAAATTGTCTAGTATAAAGACTTTCATTTAGTCCTTTGTTTAATTTTCTTTCCTTCCTACAAACCATATACCCAAAGGGGAAATACAGGCATCTGAGCAATTTGGCATGATTACAAACTACCTGCTTAGTTTCTGTATTCACACAGACACCGGCCCTGTCTTGTAGGAACAGTGTGTGTTCATATGACAATGAAGTCTACCGTGAGTGGGAGTCTCACTGGGTCGTCACAATAGGATGCACTCAAACTTTCTTTTTACAAAACTTTCCAATACATAGTGAATGCTTTGTTGTTTGTTGTAAACATGTAGACAAGGTGGCAATAAAACATATTTCCCTCTTTCCAAAAGTTTGAACCCCACAATAGTACTCAACGATTTATAGAAATCAGCGATTCTCAACTGATGGGTCGCAACTGGTGGTTTTGATAGGTTGTGGGTGTCTGAGTAAATATATATATATTTTTTGTTATAAAAAATGTATCCAGTCTGAACTTAAACCAGGTAGAAAGTGTGTAAAAATGACAATGTACTTACATGTTTTTAAAATGTAATCCCTGAACACGTTTTCTTAAGTGACAGTATTTTCAATTTAGAGCTATTAGCATCACAGTTTTGGTTGATTTTGTGGTCTCCAGCCACTGAGGTGACTTTATTAACATTCTTCATCACGAATATGGACAAAATGTAATTGACAATGAAAGAGTGGCTGGGAACGTTGTTCCCTTGTCATTTAATTAATTGCTACATTAACTATCAATACAACATTTCTTTTTTTCCCCAAGATTGTATTTTCAAGATGCGACTGAGACAACCTAGTTCAATTTGGGTCCCAAGGCAAAAATAGTTGAGAAGCAATGATATAATCATTGGCAGTAGCTAACCTCCACTATGTCGCAAACTCAGATGGGGCTGAAGTGGGAGAAATCATTGACCCTACACTTTGACTGACAGCTACAACACTGTGCCATACATGCTGAGTGTCACAACGCTTTGATGTCAAGACACCTCTAGCAAGCTGATGACCCACTTCATCTTAATGTAGCCATGACTTAAACTTCTCACATCGGTCAAGTTCCAATCAAGAGCTGTAAAATTATGGCAGGCTAAACATATTATTCATCAGCTTTTAGTAATGAAATAGCTTGTTGAAACTATATTCGTACAACCAACAAAACCAACAAAACAAAAGAAAGAAGTTGAATGTGATGTCTAACTTTTGCAGGTTGTTACTTTGTTTACAGCAACAACTGTTCAGCGCTCAAAGTGGAAATGTTTTGTTTCTGTTGTTTACTTTGTTCCTTTGATGCATTTTCCTTCTCAACAATGCATATTAATCTCACTATACTAACACTGAATACATAATCAGATAAAGGACACTGACACATTTTGACATTTCTTTATTGTCTATCTTAATATTGAAAATATCTCAGTGAAATGAGAATGACTGCCGTGAAAAGAGGGATGAGAGGGATGGTTTGAGGTGCCGCTATATTGGTGGCAATGATGTTGTTCACCAAGAACAGTCTGATGACACCTAAGGGTGCCTCACCCCTTCCATTCACTTCAGCTGTACCCCGAGGTCTGACAAACAGACAGCAGAACAACGAAGGCTATTGATGATGATGCTGTGGTAAAGGAAGGGTGCAGAGGACACATCTTTGGGAATTCATCCCATTCTGGCCTCCAAGGCACCCAACAGCTTGATCCTGTGTCACTCTAAGGGCATGGCTCTCCATTGATTTGCCTTTGAAATCTAAACGGTTAATTTTGACAAATAAAAAGGGTTAAACTAAACGATGGGTTGAAGAATATGGACAAAGGGAGGGGCCTGTTTAGAGAGTCAGGCTGTAAAATGAAGTTTTAAAAAATCAAGAGGGAATAATGAAATTAGGGATGGGGCGAGAGAGAAAGAGAAAGCGAGGGTTGGAGAACTTGAAGCATTGACCCCTATCGTCCATGGTGAAAAGCAGGAGATTAGAAAGTGTTTCATGCCAATTTCCATGGAGATTTCTGTAATTTCAAAAAAATTACTTCTTCCCACTTTGATTTGTCCGTCCTGCCTGGCCCCCCACTAGTGTGGTCAGGGTGGTCTGCCACATCATGCTGCTGCTCTCGTGGGCCCCGAGATGGCCCCTCGCTGGGCCCAGACGTCGTGAGATTACTGAAGCAGCACTGACGTCTCTATCAGCTAGCGCCACCACCGTGCCCTCTCCCAACACCCCCAGCATAGCCCCCACCTCACCCACCACCTACCCTCACCACAAACTCTCACAGATCTGTCAGATGATGGCTTCATTGGTTCACATTGCTCCCTTCAAACTCTCACCAGTCTTTTTGCACTCCCCCCATCCCATCATTTATTCCCTCCCAGAACCCTCCACACCACCAGAATAATCTCCTCCCCCCTTTTCATTGGAGAATGTTTCACCTTTTGCTATCCCTCTGCCTCCTCTCTCTCTGCCTCAGCCTGGTTTGTGCTTCTGCCTGCCACATCAAAGGAGAACCAGGGGTCATGGAGCCACAGGCATGGAATATAAATGCAGCCAACTGCGTGGCAGTATGGGAAATCAATCCTCTAAAGATAGCTCCATCCACTTCCTGAACCCATCATCATCCTCTATCACATACGGTATCATATAGGAATAGTTTGTGATAGCATACTCTAAATGGTTATTGTGCATGAGATGTATTATTGTGAAATGTTTGTTGTCCATACATCTAGGTCAGAAGCCATCCTGTTTTGTAAGAAAAAAAAGATTGTATTCGTTTGTATTAATCTGCATAGTTGGTGAATATATTTGAAAGTATGTATTGTAAACTTTGAGTGAATTATTGAGAAATATGCACATTTGTTGACTGATGATACCAACACTGTACTTGCAATTCACAAACAAAGATGTTCTATCGATGTTTTCTTCTCTAAGGGTAGTAAAGATAGAAGAGTATAAAACATGTAAGTATAGATGTATATGAGAATTGCAATGTAAAAAAGTGTTAGCACTGAGAAAGGAATGTCATAAGCAAAAGTGACAACATCTCTATTCATCAAACACAAGCTTGAATCTCACTTGGGGGTGGGGGCATGTCTTTGTGTTGATTCTGGAATCCTATGAAACATGTCAGACAGTTTATTGAGCAAAACACTGCAGCAGAAATGTGTAAACAGCCTTGGTTGGAGGCCTTCTACTGAAGACTGATGCCAACAGAGAGTACTCATGCTTCCCACTGTATGCCACTATCATGCTCCACTTAGATTTTAAACTACCCGGGAAATATGCTTGTATCATTTATCAGTCAGATTGTCTCCTTGATGATTGATAATAACATCCTGGGTATGATTTACTCCAAGAGAAATGGCTATGCAGCATTCCATGTAACAACCATATTCTACTGACAATACCAAAGCTGGATAAAAACAGCTTGTGATTGGTGAATCCGTATTCACTGCTGAGTGAAGAATGATAAATTCCATGACAAAAATATGGCTTTCACCAGTTGCCAGGCGTTCTTGTTTAGGGCAGAATGTGATGGCTCCACGTGGGGGCCATTGGCTCCAGTTGCTTAGCGTAAGCATCAGATGAACGCCCTGCCGGAAGATGTCAATGTCTCCATTAATGCCAGGCCTGCCACACAGGCAGTGCTTGAATGACACAGGGTTTTGTGGAGAGTGACGGGGGGTTGTAAATGTTAACTCTCGCTGGCTGGTTGTCCCAGCCTGGCGGCCACATAGCCTGGCAACACCTGTGAGTACAAGGCCTACAAGACATAATTCTTAGTGAACATGGACAGCTGTTATCATTTAACCACATAGCACCACGGTGGTTATACAGAAGTATGATTTTAAATAGGTAATATGAAAAAAAGATAACTGGAATTAGTGTGGCCATTGGTCTTTTGATAAAAGTACATAGTTGATTAAATAAATATAATGAAATTATTATTATTTTGATATTATAACAATAATATCCAAACTAGAGACTGAATTTGTCTAACACGTGCTAGCATTTTTTAATAAGCATGTTCCATGACCATGACATGAGTGATAAGAGAGTGTCACGAAGGGAAGGAAAGATGGACCAAGGCGCAGCGGATGTTGAGTTCCACATATTTATTATAAAGTGAAACTTAGCAAAGCAAAACAATAAATCAAATAAACTAACAACGAAACGTAACTACGTGGTGCACATGCCCAAAACACAAAATAATATCCCACAAATGCAGGTGGGGAAACAACCTACCTAAATATGATCCCCAATCAGAGGCAACGATAAACAGCTGCCTCTAATTGGGAACCATATTAGCACCCACATCTATACTAGACGAGCCCCTAGTCACGCCCTGACCAACTACACCATAGAGACCTAAGGGCTCTCTATGGTCAGGATGTGACAGTATCCCCCCCAAAAGGTGCGGACTCCGGCCGCAAAACCTGAAACCAAATGGGGAGGGTAGGGGGGTGATTAGTGTCGGTGGCGGCTCCGGTGCAGGTCATAGCCCCCGCCCAGACCCCGGATCCGGCCATGGCGCCGGGCTGAACGCCGTGCCTGGACTGGGCATCAGCGCCAAGGAGGGCTCCGGCCATGGAGCTGGTTTGGACACTGAGCCTGGACTGGGCATCAGCGCAGAGGGAAGCTCCTGCATTGGAGTGGGACTGGCACCGGACTGGTGACACACTTCAGGGCGAGTGCGTGGAGCTGGGACAGGACTTACCGGTCTGGAGAGGCGCACTGGAGGTCTGATGCGTGGAGCCGGCACAGGTGGTACCGTACTGGTGACACGCACTTCAAGGCGAGTGCGGGGAGCAGGCACAGGACGTACCGGACTGTGAAGGCACACTTGAGGCCTAGTGCGTGGAGCTGGCACCAATTGTACTGGAACGATGAAACACTTTGCAAGGTGAGTGAGAGGAGCTGGCACAGGACGTACTGGGCTGTGGAGGCGCACTGGAGACCTGGTGCGTAGAGCCGGCACAAATGGTACCGGACAAATGACATGCTCCTCAAGGCGAGTTTGGAGAGCTGACTCAGGTGGCATTAAACTGGTAACACGCTCCTTAGGGCAAATGTTGTGCATCTTCCACCAGCTCAACAACTCTCTCCGTTCTCTCCCCTCCAATATCTCCATCCACTCACTGACGGTCTCTGACTCTCTCCTCCAGTTTCTCCCTCTTCACCCAGACTGGCTCTGGTTCATTCCTCGGCTCCGCCGATCAGCCCTTGTGCCCCCCAAAATAAATATTTTCGGGGAGTTTTTTGGCCTTTCTTTGTGGCCGCGAACCCCGGCTTCATTGCTGTCCTCCCTTCTCTCCCTTCTGCCAAGGAAGGCTATCCTGTCCTGCCATGATTTCCTCCCAAGTCCAGGATCCTTTCCCATCTAAGACCTCCTCCCAAGTCCAGGATCCCTTCTCCTCTTGGGCACGCTGCTTGGTCCTGTTATGATGGGATCTTCTGTCACGAAGGTGAGGAGAGACGGACCAAAGCGCAGCGGATGTTGAGTTCCACATATTTATTATGTTATAAATCAAATAAACTAACAACGAAACGTGACTATTTGGTGCACATGCACAAAACACAAAATAATATTACACAAATGCAGGTGGGGAAACAACCTACCTAAATATGATCCCCAATCAGAGGCAACGATAAACAGCTGCCTCTAATTGGGAACCATATTAGTACCCACATAGAAATGTCTATACTAGATTACCCCCTAGTCACGCCCTGACCTACTACACCACAGAGAACTAAGGGTTCTCTATGGTCAGGGCATGACAGAGAGGCATTAAATCTATGCCCACTTATCCCGTTGTGCCATCCTTGCTCTGAAAATATGATATTTTGGTGTGCCTATCCCAAAAAGATTTTCCAAGGTCCTAAAAAAAAACTATATGAAAACTGTGTATTCAGCACAAATGTAATACACTTAAAGGATCCCACAAGTGCACACATCCAGCAGCACAATGAGCAGGATATGGGTTTTTCCACACTTTGACAAAGTGGACAGGAGTTTTTCCAGTCAGAAATGGAGCCCTGATGTCTAGAGATGAGATGTATTTTTAAAGTGCAGTAGAGGCATTTTTTAAATTATATCACAGGTGAACTGATGACCCACTTACCTTGGAAAAATGCAAACACCAAGGACTGCCGGAGACCAAGTCAAAATAAAGCCACATCAACTGTTCGAGTGACACTGCATGTTGGAGTATTATGCCAAATTCAAATGACACAAAGCGCACCGGAGCACTCCAAACATGCAAAGTGTGGTTATTGTAGAAATCATGATCTTAGGAAGGCCGGAGCTATTTTTGATTTCCAAGAGCAAGATGTACCAATAATGGGCTAATAGAAAAGCCAATCGTTGCCTTTCACATTCAGGTAAGTGAAATACAGTCAAAAAGCCGAATCATGAGCTTAGTATTGTCTAGAAACTGAAAAAGCATCAAAATTCTTGAATCTTCAGAATGCTCAAGCAGCAACAGGAATTGTGGGAATGTTTTCATGCTCTCTAACCTGCCTTGAGCTCAATAAGACTAGCCGTCTACTGTACACACTGGTCTGCTGTGTTCTAGGCTGGAGGGCTGAACAGAGTAGTGTACTCTTCCCCCTAATGTCCTGTCCATTGATCTTTCCCGTAAGTACAGCTCCCTACAGAAACCCACACAATCTGGGCAGAGGAGTGCTCCAGGGCACCCCTCACTTCAAAGGTGCATATTTACTCTTAGAAATTTAGAGAAAGTGCAGCTGTGGATGCATCCTGCAACCTCAATCAATGATGGGGCTGGTCCTCCTGACCCCCCCTGCTGGCTAATAAAGTGCTTATTTGGCTCAGTGGTTTCACTGCAAGCCTTTTGGGGTTGGCTCAAACTAGCACTTACAGTATGTTATAGCATGTTTGTTTCCACTGCCTCTTCTCATAAATATAATTTAAGGTAATACTTATAATAATATAGAGGGGGTTGGTGGGACAGATTATTATTCCACATTAATCCTATTGTAATTAACACACATTAACATTTGTGTAGTAATAACAAAAACATGCTGCAATATTAATTGTATTTCTTGCCAATTGGTAAAAGGAGTCACTGCCTAATTAGAATAAAGATTTGACTAACACATTAAATAAATTGAAAGGTTGGTGAAACCTGTTTTCATGAGTTTCATCTTTATTATCTAAATAAAAAGATAAATAGATCATTACAATGTCTTTAATTCGTTGTTTTAAGGATCTACATATGTGTATTATGTAAACTTAGGAGATCTCGTTCTTAGTTTTCAACAAAAGTTTCATGCTGTGATGCAGATAATCATAATTGTCTTTCCCACTCTTCTAAAACAAATATGTATTAAGACAGCGGCTAGAATGGGCCTTCCGCCACTGCAAAAATGAGACAATCAGAATCTTTTGTAATTACGTGCAACAATATTCTAATTACTGATGATTTAAGCTACTCCATGCTGCTTCCTCTCACACTTGCTACAATTAGAAAAATATATATGTCAGCTGTATTTTTGTCGAATCATTTCACTTAAATGTAAGTCACCAAAGTGGCACAGTTGGAGATTTATTTTAAAACAATGAGAATATAATTCTCCTCCATGAGAATTACATGTGTCTTCTGCTCACCACGTAAGGTTTAAGTGATAGAAGAGGTCTGCACAGATTTCCATATCTGCACACTCAAAAGGGGATACAACTTGTCACGTTATCTTGTTGTCTTGCTGTAGTTTGACAAATAAGTATTATAGGTGTTATTTTTTATTTTTTTTAAGAATACAAATAAACTAGGGGAAAGTTACTAGGGCTCCCGAGTGGTGCAGCGGTTTAAGGCATTGTAAATAAGAATTTGTTCTTAACTGACTTGCCTAGTTAAATAAAGGTTCAACTAAAAAAACTTGGCAAAATAAACATGCACTATTTTAATTAAGCAGCATACATATTTAGACCTGCTAACACATAAATATACAGTATGTATTTCACAAGGTGAGGGCTGGGCCAGGATGACCTAAATTAAGACACATTTTTGGAGAGAACTGCTTAGAAATGTCCTTCACTAATACTCATCCCGTGAGCAGATCTCTGTTGGAGGCCACCTGTCAACCCAGGCCAGCTCCTTCTCCACTTGACTGCACTCTGCGTGTCTGCCACAACTGTGACTGAACAGCACAGACTAGCCTCCCAATCATTAATCCTGACTGCCTTCTTCGACTTCTCCTCCCTCTTAAAGAGCACCTCTCTTTTACACCTGCTTTCTTTCTCTCCCTCTCTACGCTCTGCTAACATGTTGACAGCCGTTGAGAGGGAGGGGTGTGGTAATCATCTTTATCTCCGTCCCCTCGGCATGCTGGCAGACACTTGCCATTGAGTGTCAGTCAGGCAGAAAGGGTGTGGGATGTGGGCTCAGGCTGCACAGGTGACAGGTCACGGTCATTTTGCACCAAAAGCCACTGAAGCTAAAACCTTAAGTGGCATTTGAGCTACCTGCACTGTCAGCTCTAACACTCCCAACACTAACAAGGAGACCACCAGTACAGAGGCAAACTTCATTATTCCTCTCAGGTGGATTTCACTAAAAACAACAACTACCGGAGTCTCCCTGCTGATGCATGCAACTGATATTGAATTTGATGGTAAAGAGAATTGTAACCGCCAAACTGTTTAAATGCTAATGCACCCTGTCCCTGACTACGCCTTATGTGTCTTAGTCTTCACCACAATGGTGACGAAGTGTCCACCAAAAGCCTTAGGACAGAACAGAGAATTAGACTCTCCCCCTGAATACTGTTCAGTCTAAAGGAGATGTTGCATTGGTTTACAGGCCAGACCAAGGCCATTTCCAAGATATCACTATCCAGGTTGTTAAAATTTTCATTAAGTGTTCAGCAATTTCCAAAGTCAAGTTAAAAGAGACTTAGACAATACCATCGTATTAGATAAAGGATCTTCGCTGAAAGACTGGCAGTCAGTTTTCATGTAATGTATCCTTGCCTGCTTATACTGACAGTCTCCATAGCTGATGGATTACTAATTATGAGAAAGAGAACTGGATGACAGCCCCATTGATTGCCCACTTAAGAACATGTTAGGATAGATAGCAGCCCACACGGCATAAACCACATATATCTGCATCCATCCATTTTTTTTATTTTAAATATGACAGCTGTTACAGGGGTGGTTTTCATTGAGAGTCCTTCAAGCAGTAAGTCTCAAGGCTTTCGGGAAACTCTAGCAGTAGTTGATGGGCGTTGATTAAGCTGTTATACGGCACAATTGGAACCACTCTGTCCTCGTTCTCTTCGTTCTCTCTGTTGCGGCAGTGACGGATGTGCTGTTGAAAAGGTATTGGATTTGGTTAAAACACAGAACAGTGAAAGATTTACAGCCACTGGTCAGTGAGGTTTACAGAGGTTCTGCAATGCTCTACTGGTTTCTTTTGTGCTGCACTCTGGGTAATGTTAATGCCCAGAAAAAGCACTGAGGAGGTCATATGCTCTGAAAACCCCAGGCAAAGACTGACTTTGAAGCAAAAAAATAAAAAATAAAAAATAAAGCCATTTATTTGAATGACATTTGGACTTTTGTTTTGATTCAATGCTATAAATTGACATTCTTCTGCCAGTAGTTTTTTAAAACTTAAATGAGCCATACTATACACCAGAAGGGTAACTTTGATATGTTATTTCACGGCAGAATCTCCTAAACCTTTGTTATTTTCTTGTGGCGGTAAGGGAAAAGAATGCCAAAAAAGAGAAAGAATTAATCATGTGCAGTTTCCAGGAGGAGGTCAGGTGGGAAAAGGAGGAGTTAGAATTACACAGAACTCTTTGTCAAAGAAAAAAGGTAATTTCACTGGGAATACTCTCTGAAAGTTGTGTACCAGGGTAGCTGACCATGTCTTGCTCTTTTTCGTGACAATTATTCTGCAGTAATGCAAGTTCCTGCTTGGTTCAACAACCCAAACCCTTTTAGTTCATGCTGTGTTATTTGGCAACAAAACTAATTACCAATCAAACTCTCAAGTTGTACCAAGAGGTTATCTCCCTAAACAAAACTATATATGAAAAAGAAGTCTTACTTGTGGGGATGTGAATTGGATCCTGCTCGATATGTTACAGGCTCTCGTAACCTGGAACCATGATCTTTTGAGGGAAGCCTTCAAGTTCACAGCAACAAATGCCCTCAATCACTCAGGGAGATGCAGACTCTCTCTGCTGGCCAATTACTGTTTTTTAAAAGCCTGGGGCGCCCAGGAAACTTTGACTCTTGGAAATGAAGTCCAATCTTAGAAAGAAACATAGCTGCTATTAAAATCTTTATCATTCTGTAAATCACAAGTGATTTGTTTTACCCCATGGCTTGTTCAGATACATCCTTGCTGCTGTTGCAGAGGTTAAGAGGTTACTGCAATTGAGGAAAGCAAGCTTATTTTTACAACTGGGCCTAGAAGAAAAGGAAATTATTTTCTTTTTTTCTCTTTTGGGGCACTCTGAACAGCCAAAGATCTCCTCTGTGTCATAATTGCCTGAAGTGAGTGAGCAAAGGCCCTGGACTCCTGATGTTAGTGTGGCTCTTTCATGAGGGGTATGGAGTCAGAGCTTCTTTAAAAGATCAGTCTCTCTGGAGGATATTACTGTGTGTTGTTTATGTAATAAAAGCATTTTGAAAGAAGTGGAAAAAATACTGTTTTATTTATTGTTCCTACCAATATGTTTCTACTACTGAGGTGTTCAATCTGGACTATTGTTTTTGTTTTACCTTGCAGTTATTCTCTCTCAATTACAGTTATACATATTGCATTTCTGAATACCAATAGTGTGAATATTGATTGATTTTGAAGATCATGAAATTAGCTTGCTTTTTAAACAAAGTGGATGCCAAAAGTGGCAGAGAGGATAATGTAATTATGAATAAAATCACTCCAATTAAACATCACTATGTTAACTTTTGGAGAGCACACACACTCAGCTCTCAACTCCACATAATGTAATTACACAATTTGGAGAGAAAAAAAAACTGAAAACGAGAACACTCAAATTGGGGTATGAACATTAACAGCAGATGGATTATGAAAAATCTGTTCCTGCCTCTGGTGCTACGGGTTAAGAATGACACTCTTACTCCCAGCCCCACCCTACCTATTGAGAGCTGATAGGCCCTCTGCTACTAGACAAGGGTCTTGACTGAGGACACTTAGATACTCCAGCCTTTAATCACCAAAGTGTTCCTAGTGCCCAGCTGATGGAGGATGTCCAAACCATAAAGCAGACAACAGAGGTGACAGAACACAAAATAGGTAGATTGTTCCCAGGGCCACCCTTATGTCCCTGAGTGACCCCATACTTTTTATTATTCAGGGGTGAGTCAAATGGATACCCTACCAGCTATTCTGCCCTTCCCCATCTGCTTTCCTCCACTCTCCATGTCTGGGCCCAGATGTGAACTGCTCCCAGAGTCAGTTACCAGCATAATTGAAAGTGCTCTGTCATCACTTTCAGCCAAACACTGATGAATGTGAAGTTGAATGAGGTTTGGGTTTTAGTGATACGGGGGAAGTCTGGCTGAGATTTATCACTGGTGGCTTATGAGGCTACAAGAGGTCATTTAAGCAGAAACTCCATCTACCCCTCTGTGATCTGTTAATTATTACTCATTAAACCAGCACACCTTAAATCAGTCTAGTTTAACATGGACCTGAACGTTACTGCAGTCAATATGATGCTTTACATGGGAAACTTACATTAAAACAGGTTTGATTGTCAAGAGCCAACTACTGTAGACACAATCCAATGTAGCACAATATGTTCTATAAATAATGAGTATGCAATAACTAATAGTCAACCCACTTGAATAAAGTAATGAGCAAAAGCATATACTCTATCAAGTCCAGCTTAAAATTCAAAGATGACACTAGCTGTGTCAACTGCTCTCTGGAAGAATAGATTTACTGCGTAATCAACTCAAAGACAAATGCCATCTCCATTTGACTATCGAACCAAATTGAATCATTCAAGTTCAAGTATTGTCAGCTAGCTATCTAGTAGCCTATTACCATGATTGGCTACGTCAGTTGTTAAGGTGGTCATCAGAAACAAGCCAGCCATAACCATGGATTTATAAAACAATCACAACATCACACATTGATAAATTGTATTCAGAAACAATCGATATTGTATTCAATAACCTCATTTTCCATCTCTGGCATGTCTAATTGGCTAGCTTGATACTCAACTAAAGAAAACATAGCAGTTGAAGCTATCTTTGCCATAGCTTGTTACTGGAGACATGCTCCTCTCCAATGAGCTTGTAAGCCTGCCAATACCAGATATTTCTGAGGGCTGAGCCAGCAGGCTTTAAGCCCTTTAAAATCAACCTGAACTGTACTCAAAAGTTAATGGGAAACACACAAACTGTATTAACTCTGACAAGGTTTGAGACGTAATTTGAAAAGAAAGTCTGTTATGTCTACAACTATCTGTATCTTTGTACATGTGCATTTCAGATAAACTGTAGTATATTTTAGGTATTTTTAGCAGTGCTCTCCTGAGAATCAGTTTAATTTGTAAATTATGAAAATCAATTGGGCTAATATTAACTATTTGTAATGTTTCAAACAACATGCTTTATGTAAATGCCATACTAGTGTGCACATCATTATGTGTCTTACACACAGCTTCCATAGCAACATTTACAAGACCTTTTGAAAAACCTATGAAACCTGATTCAAACTCTGATTCGACATCCAAATGCAAAGCGTAGGAGGTGAGCAAGTTCTCATTGTCTCTCCCTTATTAGAGCACACCCCCAGCTGCCTGGGCATTCAGGGCCTGGGTCCTGGCTCCCGTCCAGCAGTGCTCTGATCTGGGCTTTTTTGTGATTTGAAGACTATGGTGGTTTGCTGAGTTGCTGTCCTAAAGCCATGTTGGAATGCTAGAGCGGCAGTGGAGGTGCAGAGGAGGGAAGTGACCTCACTGTGTGATGTTTGAGAGGGAGTGGGCCAGGGGCTACACAGCGAGGTTGGCTATATTATAAATAAAGCAAAGCATGGTTTCTTCACAGAGATAGGAAGTTGGGTAAAGGTGAATGCCAGCTCAGTTGTAAAGGGTGACCTCTATTGTAACTCTGTCTCAAGGCAGCCAAGATCCCATGGCCGAAATGTATTTTTGAAAGAATTGTGCCAAACCCCAAATATACAATATGCTTTCTATCACAATATCAAAAAAAATGTTCACTAGTATTTTTATTCTTACTCTATGGTAACATTGCAACATGGCAGATTGAAAAATATTTTGACAGATACAAAGTGCCTGACAAAAGCTTTTCCAAAGACTATCAGACAACAACACTAAGCATCTTATCAGACAAAATGAGAGGTTAGGGATTTTCTGGGGGAAGTTTAAAAAAAAAAAGAATACAAAAATTATTGAACTACAAGAATCCACATTAAGGTTTCATAAACTGTGTGAACATACACTAAAGAAAGTAAACGTAATATTTTGCAGGGAATAATATGTTTAACTTACCCACGGTTTGTGTGTGAATTGGACCCAGCATTTACCTTGCACATGAGATAACCTATTGGAATGTAGAATGTGTGCTGAAGAGTGATCATGACTGGCCTGCTTGGATGGGCCTCTGCGTGTCTCATCTCTCTCGCTGAGTGCAGGATGGAACAAAGGACCAGGACCCTGCATTCCACAGTCACAGCAGCCACAGGCACCAACACCTGACAGGAGACACAAAGACACAAGACAGACACACTTTAACAGGAAGCACAGTTTCCAGGGTAAACAGAGCTCACCTGGATACACCACAAATAAGTGAAACTCAATCTGAATAGTTATCAGACTGCTGTCTCTGTTTAGGTTGTCCCACTGGAACCAATAGCAGACCAACATAATCCACTGGCAATTGGTTCTGCTCTGTCATTTATTTTGGCAACATGAAGAGAAACAACTTAACACCAACAGAATTCAATAGCAAGTGTTTTAACTTGCTTGGACTGTAAACTTCTATCCCACACAGATTCAATTACACTGAAGGCAACCTTTTAATTTGGTTAAAATATTTATCCTGCTGAAATTACTTAATAATTTTAAGTGTGGGTGAATCCCCCAAGAATAAATCAATAAATGGACTGTTGCCTATGGGAAAATCAGCAGAGTAAATTAATATTAACTTGCAGATGGTTGGGTATAGGGCATCAGTGTGGCTCCTAACTAACAATTGATTAACTTGTAAATTCCCATCGCCCAGCTGTTGTTCAGGCTGTTTACCATAATAGAGGGGGAGCAGTAGAGAAAGGATCCAGATGCTTTGAGTGCAGAGGAAAGGCAATCTGTCATTCTTCTGAACTACCTACAACTGATGGATTCTGCTTTGAATGGGTATTGGTTTTAGTTAAACATGACAGAGTGAGGGATGACATGTCATTGGTAACAAAGGTTTAGAGGTCCGACAACGCCTCAGCAATCCCTTTTTTTCAGCCAAGGCAACCTCTTGTGCATGTGCCAGCTGCTAATTAAGGGAAGAAGTTGTTGGGCTACATTTTTTGTTCATGGTACTGTCTGCCAAACTTTGCCTAAATGTAAAAACAGACTTAACCTTCCACATCTCTATGTAAGGTGATGTTTTTGTCAACTGAAGTTGGATTCTATAGAGCAGTCCACTAAAAACCAAGGTCAGACCTTTGCCCTGCAGACATATAGACGTTTAAACAGTAACCACTAGCAGGCATCCTCCCAGTACCCTGCCCTAAACCTTACTCACTGTTACTAGCTAGCTACGAGCTGTTACTCTACCCTGCACCTTAGAGACTGCTTCCCTATGTACAATGCGTTCGGAAAGTATTCAGACCCCTTGACTTTTTCCAAATTGTGTTACGTTACAGCCTTATTCTAAAATGTATGAAATAAAAAATGGTCCTCATCAATCTGGACACAATTACCTATAACGACAAAGCAAAAACAGTTTTTTAGAAATGTATGCAAATGTATTAAAAAATAAAAACAGAAATATCACATTTACATAAGTATTCAGACCATCACTTACCTTTGGCAGTGATTACAGTCTTCTTGGGTATGACGCTAGGTACACCTGTATTTGGGAAGTTTCTCCCATTCATCTCTGCAGATCCTCTCAAGCTCTGTCAGGTTGGATGGGGAGCGTCACGGCACAGCTGTTTTTAAGTCTCTCCAGAGATGTTCGATCGGGTTCAAGTCCAGGCTCTGGCTGGGCCACTTAAGGACATTCAGAGACTTATACCAAAGCCACTCCTGCGTTATCTTGGCTGTGTGATTAGCGTCGTGGTCCTCTTGAAAGGTGAACCTTTGCCCCAGCCTGAGGTCATGAGCACTCTGGAGCAGGTTTTCATCAAGGATCTCTCTGTACTTTGCTCCATTCATCTTTCCCACAGTCCTGACTAAGGCCAAAGAGTTCAATCTTGGTTTCATCAGACCAGAGAATCTTTAGGTGCCTTTTGGCAAACTCCAAGTGGGCTGTCATGTGCCTTTTACTGAGGAGTGGCTTCCGTCTGGCCACTCTACCATAAAAGCCTGATTGGTGGAGTGCTGCAGATATGACCATCGGGTTCTTGGTCACCTCCCTGACCAAGGCCCTTCTCCTCCGATTTCTCAGTTTGGCCGTGCGGCCAGCTCTAGGAAGAGTCTTGGTGGTTCCAAACTTCTTCCATTTAAGAATGATGGAGGCAACTGTTCTTGGGGACCTTCAACGCTGCAGAAATGTTTTGGTACCTTTCCCCAGATCTGTGCCCCAACAAAATCCTGTCTCAGAGCTCTACGGACAATTCCACCGACATCATGGATTGGGGTTTTTGCTCTGACATGCACAGTCAACCCTGGGACCTTAAATAGACAGGGGTGTGCCTTTCCAAATCATGTCCAATCAATAGAATTTACCACAGGTGCTCCAATCAAGTTGTAGAAACATTTCAAGGATGATCAATGGAAACAGGATGCATCAGAGCTTAATTTCGAGTCTCATAGTAAAGGTTCCTGAATAATTATGTAAATAAGGTATCTGTTTTTTATTTGTATAAATTAGCACAACTTTTTTTTTTTTAAATAATGTTTTTGCTTTATCATTATTGGGTATTGTGTGTAGAGTGATGAAAAAATATATCTATTGAATCAATTTTAGAGTTAAGGCTGTAACGTAACAAAATTTTGAAAAAGGGAAGGGGTCTGAATACTTTCCGAATGTACTTTATGTTTTCGTTCCCCTCTTAACATAACGATCCGCTTGGACTGGCCCACCAAGAGGTCATGACTAAGCTGGCCCTTAACTTGGTAAGCTGCAGCTGTCTCCTGGGCACATGTGCATCCAACACGGTCCTCAAATGCTGATTTCTCACAGAAATGCACACATTCATTAATGTAACTAGGCCTAGACAAAGCGAGTGCAACAATATCCATAAGATAGTTATTCGGTCCTCAATAATTCTGACAAAATGACATTCATAATCATAAAAAAAAATATATATATATATTATTAGTACAACAAAAAGGGAAAAACGCAACTGTATTGAGTTTTGGCTAGCCAGATATTTAAAAATCTAGACATCTGGGTTTAGTCAAACAGAAAGAAAACCTTCACATCAAAAATACATTGGATGGCCTCAGTTACAGACAGTGATGTTGCTGGACAGGAGGCTACGACTAGAAAGCCAGTCGCTAAGCAGACCTGAGCAAGACGTGGCATGGTGAATGGTCCACTGCACTCTGCCTCTCATGTAACCTTGCCTCTCAGAGACCCTCAGCTCCTCAGGGTGAGGTGAGGTACATGTGGACCTTCCATCCAGTTCCAGCTGCAGGATCACATGTAATCAGTGTAAGGGATGCCACCAGAGTCCAGGGAGGAACCAGCCAATCCACTGCCCCTAGCAAGGCTCCAGTTGAGCTCTGGTCAGCAAAACACTGGGGTGAAATCTGGAGGTCTCATAGGGATCGTATAAAGAACACTTCTGCAGAACTCATCACTTGCTGCCAAATCTTGTTAATCTCTCATTCTAGCACCTTAAAGGAAAACGCCACCCAAAAACTACTAATCGTTGTTGATATAGACCCAAAATGGTTTGCATGTCAGCAGTCAAGTTTTCAAGATACTGTATATAACGTTCAAAATACAAAATTGCATCATATGATGCAAAACACAGCATCACATTTATTTTACCTTTATTTAACTAGGCAAATCAGTTAAGAACTAATTCTTATTTTCAATGATGGACTAGGAACAGTGGGTTAAATACCTTATTCAGGGGCAGAACGACAGATTTTTACCTTGTCAGCTCGGGGATTTGATCTTCCAACCTTTCGGTTACAAGTCCAACGCTCTAACCACTAGGCTACCTGCCGTCCCTACACTCTAACCACTAGGCTACCTGCTGCACCACACACGATGCAAAATGCATCAGAGTGACTGTATTTCTATATTTTGAAAGTTATATATCTTGAAAACTTGAATGCTGACATGCAAAACATTTTTGTACTACATCGACAATGGACTTTTTGAGTGGAACTTTCCTTTAAGGACAACTAGGATTTTGAGTATTGCTTGATTTCAAAACTTTCAATACTTGATTTCAGTACATGGAGTTATTCGTTACATACGATTATTTTAGCACCATTCTCACTGTCTCTATGCATAACAAATGTATATCTTTAAAAGTAACCCCATCAGCATCTATACTTGAGTATATTTTAAGTATAAAAAAAGACAGTAATATAAGTAACCAAAAAAACAATAAATAATTTCCAGTCTACAGTACAGCAGGATGTGGGATCAACATCTTTAAGGCTTGCTGTGGTGCTGCAGTGAGAGGACTCTAGAGTGAGCCCATGTAGCCAGACTTCTCACAGACATGACCACTGGCTGAAGCCATCTGTCTGAATCAGGCAGGAGAAGACCGGACTCCCCACATGAAAAAAAAACAAGTGTAAGGTTTTCAGCAGGCAGCCTTCAGACAGGGAGGCTCTGTAGGAAACACTAGAAAACCATTAACTGACCACAGTATTATCATTTGCTGGAATGAGCTACAGACAGCTAATGAACTAGCTTTAATGCTTTTCTTTTTCCCCCAGCTGAAATGCACCAGTGAGAGCTCTTGCTTGTACAAAACAGTGTGACAGATCGATGCCTAAATTCCTAAATCAAGGGAAAAGGTTATTCTCTGTCTCACTGGGATTCCACACTCTGTCCCTTCTACATCGAAGACCCTCTCCTACCCATTTAAACCAAACAAGTCTCTTTTCTCTACACTCTTAATTAAGAGAGGCGGTATGGCTTTTTTTCTTCTTGGTTATGCTTCCAATGTTAGTGTGTGTAGTGTGAAAACAGATCTGATGGACTTGTGCCCTCAGCTCTCCCTGATCAGGCTCTAGCAGGTATCTTCCATGATTGACAGCCGACAGGTCAGCAGCCCTTCTCTCAGACTGTTAGAGGGTGGGCGTTAAAGAGATTTGGAATGCCTGGGACCCTGATTGCTTTATTGCTCGCCTGTCAGAACCATTGTACAGCTCTGTATTATTAGGGCTTGCCATCTCTCACCGTCTGGAAGGCGTCGCGTCTCAGCTCTGCATAAAGAACCACCGCCACACTATTCAAAATCCTCTTTCTTTTTGGCTCAAAGAAAAAAGGCACAGATTTTTCAACACAATTGCTTGTGTTGGTTTGTCAGATTGTGTCACCAAAGTGTCTCCTGGGAATGGGTTTGATGGCACTGTGCAATATCAAACTGAGACGAAAGATTCTGTTTTGTTATTATCACAGACATAACCCATTTGCATTTTCCAAAACGACAAACTGAATGGATCCATGACTTACCTGATATAATCATGTTGATTACCTCAAATCTAAAAAGAGATCAGAATTAGTTGATATGCAATTTACTTGCTGTTTGTTTTCAGTATACTATTTACAATAATCCATGAACTGCCAATATTACAATCATTTTCCTTTTATGCAATATCTACAATGACTATTACAGCATCAACATTGTCCTGTGTGATAGTCATGTTGTCATCCAATAGCCAATCCCATACGGCTTAAAGGAAGACAATATACATTATATTTTTTACTATCCCCACGCAACTGAGGGAATCAAGACAGTAGAGGCACAAGAAAAAGTCACCCTAGTACACAAAATAAAAAGCTATCTTTAGAAGCACCACGCCACAGTATTTGCAATATTAAGGGCAGATAATGCAGATGGTGAGACATGTACTGTATGACTCAGTACGTACATCCTGGTTTACAGACTGGACCCATAACCGATGATTACTGTTTTGGGTAACTGCTCTGAGAATATGTCCACTCTCAGTGCACCTGGGAGTGATAACCACAAGCACTCACCCTGAGGATAGGTTAGTAGGGGATGGTGAACACAAGGCTGTACTTACTATGCTTACTTGCAGCACATTGTACAATGTAGACTGCTTCAGTGGTTGGGTCTGAAGTAATGTTTATCGTTAAATGTTTTCATTTGACATAGCCTGTAATCATGGCAGGTGCTACTGATTACATTTTTTAGATTTCTCTCTTTTAAATCAAATGTTGCGAACTAGAATGCTGCCTGGGGGCCTGTCCAAACAGTAATTTCACTCCATTGTTCTGCTCTTAGAAGTAAAGACAGAGTAGAATACAGGAATTGGGATGATAGCTATTATTGCTGTCTAATTATGTTAATTTCCTTTTTTCTTTTTCTCTTCTGCCAGCTGTTTCATTTTTGATAGAGCAATCAAATCCAAAATCTGAAAGTAGATCGCCTTAGTCCAGCATTTAAAATCTTTCCACATCAAGATTGGCTAATAGAGACAAAGGAAGTATTAGCATATCAAATTAGCACATATATATATAGTACCAGTCAAAAGTTTGGACAAAGTACTTATGACAATGTTGATGCTGCAAAAACCATCAAGCGCTATGATGAAACTGGCTCTCATGAGGACCGCCACAGGGAAGGAAGACCCAGAGTTACCTCTGCTGCAGAGTATAAGTTCATTAGAGTTACCAGCCTCAGAAATTGCAGCCCCAAAAAATGCTTCACAGAGTTCAAGTAACAGACATTTCAACATCAACTGTTCATAGGAGACTGTGGGAATCAGGCCTTCATGGTCAAATTGCTACAAAGAAACCACTACTAAAGGACACCAATAAGAGACTTGCTTGGGCCAAGAAACACGAGCAATCTATCCTTTGGTTTGATGAGTCCAAATTTGAGATTTCTAGTTCCAACCGCCTCGTCTTTGTGAGACACAGAGTAGGTGAACAGATGACCTCCGCATTTGTGGTTCACACCGTGAAGCATGGAGGTGGTGTGTGGTGCTTTGCTGGTGACACTGTCAGTGATTTATTTGAGAATTGAAGGTACACTTAACCAGAATGGCTACCACAGCATTCTGCAGCGATATGCCATCCCATCTGCGTTGCGCTTAGTGGGACTATAATTTTTTGCCTACACAAAGTATCCATATCTTTTGACGTATTCCACATTTTGTTGTGTTACAGCCTGCATTCAAAACAGATTAAATATATTTTATTCTCACCCATCTACACACAATACCCCAAAATGATTGCAAGTCTTGTAATGATCAACAAGCCAATACAAAACTGTAACTAGCCCACTCACGAACATTCAATGACATCTTAGTAAACAACTCCAGTGTATATTTGGCCTTGTGTTGTAGGTTATTGTCCTGCTGAAAGGTAGATGTGTCTCCCTGTGTCTGTTGGAAAGTAGACAACCAGGTTTTCCTCTAGGATTTTGCCTGTGCTTAGCTCTATTTAGTTTGTTCTTATCCTAAAAAAAAACTCCCTTGCCGATAACAAGCATACACATAACATGATGCAGCCACCATCATGCTCGAAAATATCAAGAAAGGTACTCGGTGATGTGTCGGATTTACCCCAAACATAACACTTTCTATTCAGGACATAAAGTACATTTCTTTGCCACATTTTTTGCAGTTTTACTTTAGTGCCTTATTGCAAACAGGATGCATGTTTTGGAATATTTTTTATAGATATATTAGCTGACAACTCAACCAAAACGATGGTGAGAAATCAACGTATCGTGATTCTGTATGGCCAGATTACTACCAAGAATGACAAGAGAACGGCCATGTGAGGAATCAAAAGTAACTCATTTAATCTTGTTCTTGATTTCATGTCAACTTCAATATAGCAAAAAAATGCTAGCTAGTTCACCAACAAATGTAATGATGTCTTTGAGAAACAAGTGCTAATTGTGGAAATGTATTTATGTTTTCAATAAACATTGGAGATGAAATACAGCTTACATGTGGTCAACAACCTAAGCCATCCCAGTCTGTTTTGCCCCATAGTTGCGCACATGTCGGTTTTGTTGCTTAAAACATGAATAATCTATTCTTTATTGGGTTCCATCTTTTCACTTGGTCATTTAGGTTAGTATTGTGGAGTAACTACAATGTTGGTGATCCATCCTCAGTTCTCTTATCACAGCCATTAAGTAAATGTCACCATTGGCCTCATGGTGAAATCCCTGAGTGGTTTCCTTCCTCTCCGAAAACTGAGTTAGGAAGGATGCATGTATCTTTGTAGTCACTGGGTGTATTGACACATCATCCAAAGTGCAATTAATAACTTTACCATGCTCAAAGGGATATTCATGTCTGTTTTTTTTACCCATCTACCAATAGGTGCCCTTCTTTGATATGAATTGTAAAACCTCCCTGGTCTTTGTGGTTGAATCTGTGTTTGAAATTCACTGCTCAACAGAGGGACCTTACAGATAATTGTATGTGTAAGGTACAGAGATGAAGTAGTCATTCAAAAATCCATGCAACTTATGTGACTTGTTAAGCAAATTTATACTCCTGAACTCATTTAGCCTTGCCATAACAAAGGGGTTGAATACTTATTGACTCAAGACATTTCAGCGTTTCATTTTGAATTAATTTGTAAACATTTCTAAAAACATTATTCCACTTTGACATTATAGGGTACTGTGTGTAGGCAAGTGACACAAAATCTCAATTGAATCCATTTTAAATTCAGGCCAAAATGCAACAAAATGTGGAAAATATGAAGGCGTGTGAATATTTTCTGAAGGCACCCTCCGATCTTATATCCCTTTGTACATAGTGCCTTCTCTACCACAATATAGATCCCCTTTGTTCTCCAAATAAATATACACTGGCACAGTCAATAGTGTCTCTATAGACATCCCCAGTTGTTAAAAAAATATATATATATATCCTAATTCCCCAGGCAAAGATGACAGGCTGACAGGTTGTTGAAGGTCATTTGAGCAGTGGCTCCTGGTCCCCCTGGAGCCAAGGGAATGGTCAGGCTGCTTCCCAAACGCTCCCGCCTGCTCCGGGCCACAACGGAGACAAGCCCATAGGGGTGCCATGTCCCTGTCTCCGTGGAGACGATGCGACAGGCCGGCCAGAGCTCACTCACACCTTTCTGGTCAGCGCCTCCAAGTCTCTGAGGAGACCAGACCAGCCTAACAGCAGCAGTCGCAGAACAACTTGTTTTTTCAGCCCCTCACCATCTCTTTTTTGTTGTCTTCTTTAATGCCAGTACAAGAACATAGCGGGATGCCCCACCTCCAGTCCGACCCTCCTGCCCTGGCAGCACTACCCCTGTGAGGCCTGCTGGGAACAGTGGTGAGATGTGAGATAAGACCTGCGAGTCTGGGCAGGGCCTGAGAGGGGATAGGACGCTTTGGGACAGCCCACGCTGTCTGTGGACCAGGCTCTATTATGTTTGTATCAGGGTGTGTGAATCCACCATTCCCAAATGCCGCCTACTTAAAGATCCTTTCAATTCATTTCAAAATTGGCTGTTGCTGTGAGACTGGCTGGCCTAATTCAGTTCATTATCCCTGCTGATATATACCACGGCTTTCTGTTGGTATGCGTGTTATGTCTTTGTCTCTTATTAGATCTACAATGTAATACTGTGACTGTTGTGTATTAAATACAGTATTAAAATATGTATAGGATGACAGACAGCTTTCTTCAATCCATGCTCACACCAGTAGCCCTATTGATTTTGAGCAAGCTGCGACTTTGTTCTTCTGTGTGTCTTGATCTGAGAAATAAGTGTTAACCCCTTCATCACTTTACCCCAGTGTGTCCTTACTGGAAGCCATATTGATTTTGTTTTTGGGAGCGTCCTCCCATTGCCCATGCCCTTTACCACTGGGACTCATCTAATTGTTTATCTCTGGACACTTTCCTGCCTTCACTCCCTTCTGTCTCATTATGTGCCAAGATTTGACAAGTCAAGTCTCCCCACACTCTCAAATCTCGCTTTACAACATGTCGACCGGCAAAACACTACAGATGGCTTACTTCTCAACAGACCCTCCCACATGGAACGCTACAAACATGACAACAGAACACACTTGCTAAAATACACACAAATCGACATATAACCACTCACTATGAACCTGATTACACATACGCCATACAGACAAGTAAACACCAGAACCCCACACAGTGATTTCAGACTCAATGATTCTACCATAAATGTGCTGACAAATGTTGAAGAGCACATTGAAAAGGAAAACTAGGAGACCTTTAGTAAATGTTGGCAATATTGATATTGAAATAACAATACTGTCTGAAACACCACTAGCTACTAGTAGCCAGTAGCCATATTTTAATTTGAGTAGGATCCCCATTAGCTGCCGCTGATGGCATAACTAATCTTCCAGACCTACTGTATACTGTATTACACTTCGTTACATATTCTGACTGATATTATTCTCCATAACTGTCAAAGTGTCTCTCACTAGGCACAAGGGGGAAGTTTGTGTTACAGGCTGTATTCTTTTGAATATTGTCTTTTTAAATGCAGTTTCTTACCAGCATTCCAAACGATTTCAGTCCCAAGAAAGCCCTTGGTCAGGATATATCAGTGAGTTAACTCTATAGAAGTGGGCCAGATCAATAAGCACATTCTCAGAGAGGAGCCAGAGAAGAGTTGGAGGCAGGCACGGGAGAGAAGCAGTCAGGGAGCGGGAGAGGCAGGGAGCAATCAGAGCTCTGTGTTTCTGTGTGCCTTCAGGAGTAGATCGATGCTCTGACAGGAGCCCTGCTTTGTTTTCTCTCACTGTTCAGATGTTAGACTTGCTTTACATGATTGCTTAAAGGTTTTTGTTTGCCTACTTGTGTATTTGTTTGTCATTTTTGGTTCAGTCTATTTAAACTATTCCCCCATTGTCCATTTTGTTAGTAAGGTAGAGGACATGGCCGAGTCACTGTATTTATCATAGAGTATGACTTACATGAATCGCAGAGATATAAATGTATAGACTGTGATCATTATAATAAACTATAGAAATTATAGGCCGTCTGCGCTTTTTTATACTAAATAGTGTTCGGTTCCATATAATAAACTGCAACGCAATCTGCTATGTAAAATATATAAGCTAGTTTCAGGGTATATAACATATTAATAGACTACATCACAATTAGCTGACTTCTGCATTCTCCCTACAACTATTCAACACAAGTTAGCCTGTTTGTAGAACTTCAAGTTCGAAATATGTAAGTGCTAATGCCCGAGAAGCCAGTGTTTGGAGGATATATTGGCACAGGTGTTGTTAGGCCCGAGACGAAACTGTGTCAATATATCCTCCAAACACCGACTTCGAGGGCATTATCACTTTGATACAACAGGTTGCCAACTTATTCAAATAATGATTGACATATTTTAATTAAAAACATTATTTTGCTTTATTTATTCATACTATTTCAACCTTCCACAAGATATAGTCCCAACACAAATCTAGAGTTTCTAGGGACGCGACCCAGTCGTTCAGTCTTTTTGTACTGTATCTATGGATGCGACCCAGTCGTTCAGTCTTTTTGTACTGTATCTATGGATGCGACCCAGTCGTTCAGTCTTTTTGTACTGTATCTATGGATGCGACCCAGTCGTTCAGTCTTTTTGTACTGTATCTATGGATGCGACCCAGTCGTTCAGTCTTTTTGTACTGTATCTAGGGACGCGACCCAGTCGTTCAGTCTTTTTGTACTGTATCTATTGATGCGACCCAGTCGTTCAGTCTTTTTGTACTGTATCTATGGATGCGACCCAGTCGTTCAGTCTTTTTGTACTGTATCTATGGATGCGACCCAGTCGTTCAGTCTTTTTGTACTGTATCTATGGATGCGACCCAGTCGTTCAGTCTTTTTGTACTGTATCTAGGGATGCGACCCAGTCGTTCAGTCTTTTTGTACTGTATCTATGGATGCAACCCAGTCGTTCAGTCTTTTTGTACTGTATCTATGGATGCGACCCAGTCGTTCAGTCTTTTGTTCTAGATGTTCCATTGCCATACTGGCTGGCAACGTTCTTATCCCTTGCTTGCTAGCTAGCCAACTACGGCTAACTTACAGTCACATCAAAAAGTGCAGCCAGAATAACAGCAAAGTAGCTGCATTTGTTTAAGCTTTTTTCTAGTGACATCCATAACAATGAGCTAATGAGGCGCCATTTCGCCTGGCATAGAAAATGTGCTCACTCGTCAGGACACTGTTGTTCAGAGGAGCTAGCCAACAACACAGCTACAGTACATAATCACTTCAAACTAAAGCTGGAAAGATGGCACATTAACTGTGTTTTGTTTTAATAGAATATATATATTTTTGTATATATCCATAAAAATGATGCCAACTGATTCATGATTTCTGTCTCTCTGTCTGTCTCGTCCAGACACCGTTCATTACCTTGGGACAGCAGGAGATAGAATTTGAATATTGAAACAATGTTGCAAATGTCGGGGAGACAGACAGCAAAGTCTATACAAATCTCCGCTGTTGATAACGAAATGTTAGTCTAAAATAAATGTGAAATAATGCATACATGCTTTGTATAGTGGATATCAGGTTTATTAGTTGCCTGGCTGGACTGATGAGGCACCGGATTGTGCAGTCAGATGGAACAGAGTAAATAGGTATTTTAACGTCATAGATTTAGCCGGTGGGAACTTGTGGAATAGACACTGGCTAGAATGCAGTTTTAACCAATCAGCATTCAGGATAAGAACCACCCATTGTATAATGATTAACAATACCCAGGCTCTCTATATCTCAACAAGGGAGTAATGAGGCTCAAAAAGTAGTTGGTGCTTGTAAGTACCCACAGAGAGGGCATCCTTGGAGTGTATTCCATATTGAAGGGCAGTTTTCTTCTGACTGGAATGGCCTTAGACATTCTTTGTCATCAGAATTTTTCCATTTCTCACATGGCCACCTAAACCAAGTTAAGCACTTGCCTCTCCAAATAAGCTGCCCAGAATTACTCCTAATAAGAATTTGTGAGTGTAGGCTGCTCCTCTGAAAGGTGTTGACCGCAAAGGACAAATAGGTGTCAATAGATCTGGTCACAGCTCCTATGGGACATTGAGAAACATGAGCTCCTTTCCAAGGCTTAATAAGACAGCACAGATGCACCCTTGTCTCAGCATAGCCCTGTGTCTCATTGTACTTCGGCCTTCCAACCCGGCCAGCACAGGACCAGTATTGCAGCGGCCGCGTGAGTGGGTCTCATTAGGACTGGCAAATGAAAAGCGGGGTCAAGATACATAAAGGTACCCCAAGCTAAGGAGCATGCCTCTAAGATGAGCTGGGAGCTCCACCTAGTCCTAAGGCCACCCCTCCAGACCTCTGGCCCTCCCCGTCGTGACCTCCTATCTCTACCAATTATTTGATGAAGCAGAGCTTGATAATTATTTTGTGTGGATGGAGAAGGGGGCACAGTGTGAAAAGAGTTTGTCACTTTGAGGGAAAGGATAGCAGGAGATGACAGAACAGAGAAGAAAAAAAATGAAAAAAGATCAAAAGCGGCCCTTTCACTTTTCATGCCTGCGAAGGCTCCAAAGAGGATAAGGAACAATCGGGCCTGGGGTCTCCTGTCCTCTCTGGCAATTAGACTCAGCTGATGAAGTGAAAGGGATGAATGGCAGGTTTCAAGGCCTTCTCTAGGATTCACACAACAGGGTGTGTTTTTCCCTTCTTCTCCTTTATCTTCATCTCCCTTCAGAGTGGCAGAAATGCAGCTGAAATATTTCCAAATGAAGACAATGTGGTCTAAGGTGCCAAATCTTAATCATGAGGACTGATGAGATTGAAGGGGTGTTAGAATCTGATGGGGAACAAACAGACAGCATTCAATCCTGTGCATTTTTGCACATGACCAAAATAACAAAGTAGGGATTCACACTTATTAGAAACTACTTTTGTTTAACATACACTTCTACAAGTTCATGCATATCTGTTTAGGTAAAACATTTACTTCATTCTGGATTGAAAAGGTACAATACCCATGTGGCTAAAGCAGACGGACCACACATATGGCAAATTGTTAAGATGTGTGAATGCATTGACTAATTTGGGAATATACCTGATAGAGGGCCATGGCCAATTAAAAGCAATTTCATTACCATTTGATTGAATGTATGCCTCTTTTTCTAATACAAATTTGTGTTAGAGTAAGCCAGTACATGTTTACAATGAATTTAAGACCTATAAATGAACTTAAAATCAAGATGTGTTTAGTTAAAACATTGAAACATTTAACTCTACTTAATGTGACCCAAACTCAATTTAGCATGAGAGAAGTTCTCCACCCCCCTCGGTCTGTTTTCTCAGCCATTGTTAATACAGTATATGGTGGTAAATTTGCCCCAGAGGCCCAAACCATGCCGCCACACTGCACTAAAACCTTAAGATGCTTAGTGATATTCTTTAATCTGGCCCACTGATAATGTTTTTAAAGAAGCGCTTCAGATTTTCCAAACTTTGAGGGTTCAAAGTCTAAGAAGCATGGGGTCAGAATGCCAATGAGCTAAATAAAGAATAGCCAAAACAGGCTTTGGGGATTTGAAACTCAGTCCCCCCCCGAATCCCTTTGATCTAAACAGAGTTACGGCCAAAATAATGCAGAATATCACATGCCAGGCACGGTGGTTCTGCCAACATACTGTCTGTTTGGCATGTAGAATGCAAAGTTCCAGGTTTAATATGGAACGGTTAATATGAACTACATGTGGAATTAATCTCAATTGGATTGTTTGAGGTTCTTTGGAAATAATATTCTAATGAGATGAGGCCCATGTGAAAGTTTTTGTTTTGACCATCTTGAAATGAAACCTCTCACTGTTCTCTCATTTCGAAGACATGACAAGTGTCTTTTCAGATGCTATACATTAAGGGTAAGAACATTAATTTCTGCTCTTTCTATCACATATTAGCATGTGCCAAAATATGAACTGAAATTAAGCAAATAAGCAAATCTGACATTTATTAAAAACAAATTGCAATTGCTTTTGATATTTTGACTACACTGGGTTAGTGTTAAATTCAATTTAGCAGAGTGAAATAATATCAGATGTTTTGAAAGACTGCATAAATTTAATTTATAATTGTGATGCCCCTTTCCTATTGCTATACGTAGGAGGAAATTAATATAATGTGCTTTGTAATTAGAAACATCAACTTAAAAGCTTGTGACACATTTTGCACACAAAAAATGTGGGTAAAACTGTCAAAACTTCCATAATTCAATCTCTACCATAATACACACCAATCTCTACCATAATACACACCAATCTCTACCATAATACACACCAATCTCTACCATAATACACACCAATCTCTACCATAATACACACCAATCTCTACCATAATACACACCAATCTCTACCATAATACACACCAATCTCTACCATAATACACACCAATCTCTACCATAATACACACCAATCTCTTCGTCAAGCCACAGAAATGAGGGTGTGTTCACTACGGTCAGGGGACCAGATTATAACCCTCCGGCCCAAACATGTCACATTGCTTTTCTAGGGCAAAGCAAAACATGAAATGTGAATGGACTTATCTCCAGACACAATATAATCCTACTGCTTGAAAGAAGGCACACATACTACAGAATATGAACCATCATACACTGTAGCTTGTTAAAGTAGCTTTCAAATAACTAAGCAAAAGTCAGAGGTGCCTGGAAAAGTCAACATATTGTACCCAGAACCTTAAAACATCAGCAAATGTCATGAGAACAGACTTTTATTCAGAATAGCTTTTGTATTCATCAAGTAAATAATCACTAGGCTCCTTTATTACATGATTTTCTAACATGTTACATGACTAATCTGCACCATGTTTTAAAATCCACCAAAAAGCCATGACTCAATATTCAGTTCAGTAACAAAGGAACTTCTCACTTAAAACACCGTTAATGAAAAAGGGAGTAGGGAATTGCCAGATAGTAGCCATCTTGTTTTAATTGTTCATATATTTTTCTTTTTCTGGGCGACATGGCCATTACTTCCCAGTCACCACTTATCAGCAGAATCACACAGGATTAATGGTTTCACTTGTGCTGGTGAGACATGTTTAAATTGTCCTGATTATCAGTGCAAGAAAAATAATGGTTATTTGTCATTGTGCTATGCAGTGAGATTGAGTAATCTAACAAATACTGAGTTAAGCACACTATTAACCATTCAGGGGAATGCAGCCAGTTTGAATGGGATGCACAAGTCAGACAGGCCTATGCAATTGTGGCTATAATGTTTCGGGAAATGTTCACAGAACATAGTGTTGTATGTTGAGGCTGATTGTTAGTTATAGTTAGTTCAAATGTGTCAAGAAGCTAAGTAACATGATGGGAAGTCTTGGGTTTATTGATTTCTCAAGCAGAAAATAATTCTTAACCTTCATGTCCAAGGTACAATTGATGGTCTGGGTTGATTTGAGACTCCCCTCCACAACAAAGACAGTCCATTACAGTATGCTGCTAACCAACCCTGAACTCCACCCAAATGCACTTTACACTGGCATGCCTTTTATGTGTCTTTGAATGTTCTGGTCTCCAAATACAATCAGAACCACATTCTACACACTGTCACATAACCTATCCTATTGTATAAAAACCCTGAAAGATAATGTCTTGTTGAGCTCTGAAAAAATAATGCATTAATATCAAATAATGAATGTTGAATAAAGACAAGTCACAATACACACTTACTAAAAAATATATATTTAATAACTTATACAATATATTTTGCAACCCACAAAAAGTACAATTTCTGTCTATGATTTTAGCAATAATGCTCCATTACTAAACTAGAGTCATAGACAATTAAAAATAAACTATCAACAGCATGTCACTTTAATGGGCTGTGTTTTAAAAGTAAGGCAATATCCATTCATACCTCCAGTAGGTGAGAGATAGTGGGTAGGCTATGTATAACACCCCTAGTACTATTGTGACTAGTACTGTACAGCACAGTTGACACGTCTTATCTGGTTGATACAAAGTGAGAAAGGTACACATCTCCCGTGCTCTCAGGGCCATGGTGTCCACAGGGTCTTCTCCAGAGGAGAGGATCCTTGAGCCAATCAATATCTTTATTTGATCAATTAATTGCCAAGCAGAAAAGAAGAGACTATATCTCTCAAGTGACCATTTTAAAAGAAGTCAGGATTAATGATACCTAATGTAATTTGTCCATATCTTATCACACCTCACTATGGTCTCATGAAAAAGGTTACTTATGTTACTTATGTCAAATTCCAGTGTCATATATCAAATAAAGTCAAACGATATTTACATGAGATTAAATTAGTGTTTAGAGTTCAATCATTCTGATACGTATTTTACAAATAACAGTTCATGATTTGAAAAGTATCTAGTCTCAAGTTTTTATTTACAGTAAATTCAAGCACTAATAATCGTAGCACCCACATTTGACAGATATAATCTGACTTCTGGAACTCCAGCCCTATGGCAGAGTCTCTATATTTGTACTGCAACGTCCAGGCATGTACCTTCCTCTTTAATCTACTCCATTATTTTCTTGTATGTCTCTTTCAGAGTATCTATTAGCCACTCTCCACTATCTGTTTGTGCAGTGTTTTCTCTCCTTTTTTCCCCATGAATGTTTTATATATTGGAAAGAGAATGATTGTTCACTGCAATGAGGCCAGCCCACGGCCTCAGTAAGACAAATTGCTCCAGAACGCCTAAATGGCAGTCAATGATAACTCATTGTAAGGAGAGTAAGTGACTTCCAATGGAGTGGATGGGGAACGGAGAGTAATGGCAGAGCACAGGTGAAAAATAGATGTTTGGCTCTGTGTAATTACTCCATTAGGGGGCTTTCTGTTAATCTACCAAACCACAGCAAGTGTTTTTACAGCATCCAGGAATAAATGACTGAAACCGGACCGAGAGGAGTCCCACAAGTCTTAACAACACCCTATCAAAACAGACTCTATGAAGTGTTAACTAATGGCCAAATATGCACTCTATTTATGCTCTAGATAAGCACACACATTAGCTACTCCACAGTTAAGTGCACTAATAGATGTAAAGATAAAGTTCATTTATTGACTTGACCAATTAATTAACTGTAGTATGGTAGCACATGTTCAGACAGCTTTAACATTCCCTCCACATCGCCCGCTGTTGAATGCATCAGCTGTGAAACATGAAAATCAAGGTTAGCAATAAAAAAGGACAAAGGAAAAACTGTCCATTAGATATCAGCACCCCCGTCCGGCCCGTTCCCAGAAAAACATAATGATCACCATTTATTTTTTTACCATTTGGTGTCTGGCAGCAATACTGCCTGTAGCAATCTACACAAAAGAAGCATGAACAAATGCTGCAATATGGTCTTGAGTTGTCTGACCATACAATCTGTTTTCTTAAGTCAACTTTAAAAACACTGCTAAGAGCGGTGCCCACGGCTTCATCACTGAATCTCAGATTGACCTTGGACTCGTCTCTTACAGTACTTCCCATCTGTTGGGGTCCCACCCCAGGATACATCCCGACGGGCTTGGGCTTTAAACCTGCCTTTTGCTTTCTTTCAGCTCTCAAATCTTGGTAGGGCCTATCTTATTAGTGTACTGGATGACGTGCTGCAAGTTCAAAGGCGTTTCGGTCTGGAACCTTCTTCAGAGTAATAATGGGAGGGGGTCCATACAGTTGCATATCGGGATATTATTTTAGGCGATATATCGTATCCACAATAGCGCAATATAATTTTTACGCTAGTTGGCTGTACCTGCACCAAAACTCCAGTATTTTCCTTAATAGCTTGTACTCCATCTTCTTTTTAAATAGGGAGACCATTTGTTTTCCCATGACTGATGACAACTAATTTTCTCAAGGCTCTCTCTTGTCCCTCTACAGCAGACATATGGCGAGCAATATATTTGGAACATCGAATCACAATAGAATCACAGTATCAAACCATAACAAGTGGCGCAGTGATCTAAGGCACTGCATCACAGTGCAAAAGGCATCACTATGGTCCCTGGTTCGAATCCAGGATGTATTACATCTGGCTGTGATTGGGAGTACCATAGGCAAGTGCATAATTGGCCCAGTGCTGTCTGGGTTTGGCTGGGGTAGGCGGTCATTGTAAATAAGAATTTGTTCTTAACTGACTTGCCTAGTTTAATAAAACATTTAAATTATATATATATATATATATATATACACACACACAGAACGCTATACATATCTTATCGGCACCTAAATATTGTGATATCATATCGTGAGGTCCCTGGCAATTTCCAGCCCTTACTACAGAGTATGAAATCTTGACCTGTTTTTAACCTTTCACCAGATCATAGTGACATTGTTTCTATAATATGGCTGGGGCAGATTATATGGTCCAATGCTAATCCTTCACCAGCTATGTACTTTGTAGAAAGGACTGTTGTCCTTTCTTGTTTTACAAGTTGTCTGATGAGTCAAATTTGTTAACTGATTTGCAGGTAGGTCTAATTTACCATTATTAAAGAGACTGAAGGCTATGTGTGAGAGAGAGAGAGAGGAAGCAAGAATTACAGAAATAAAGATAGACCCAAGTAGCCTAAAATAGATTCTGGAATATTATTGTTATTTTTCATTTGCTTTGTTGAACCCATATCCCATTGTCTAGTGAGAGTCTATCAATACAGACTATATTACAATACATTTGTATGGAAACTACATTGATGAAACTGAATACACTGTATGAAATATAAAAGCTGTAAATTAATTGAGTGAATCTGATCACACGTCAACATTACGTGGCATTTCCTGCAATGCAAGAGCTTCCATGTGCACATGCTTTTACAAACAAGGCCACCCCAGAACAGACAAAGGAGGACAAATGAATTAGACACTATTTGAAAAATATATTTTGTCATGTGTTTTGTTTATCTGTGCGTTGACTGAGTGTTTGACTATTTCGGGGGAAGGTGTGACTTTCCAAGATGAGTATAGCCAACAACTCACCCTGACGCCATGCGCTGAGAATGATTAACCATGCATTTCTAGATTATGAAGACTTGTATGCTTAATTTGCATACTCGCGATAAGCATAGTCTGAGGGTTTCACCTACCTGCAGTTTCCTTTTAAATAGCTGTAGTTCACTCCCCCATCATTGTCAACTGTCTAACACATAACGGTTCCGTGCACTTCCCGAAGGAAGGATAACTGCTTCCGCCTTCCATCTCGCGCATGTCTACCTTCAAAAAGCGGGCCACAGCGCCGCTCAGTGGACATATCTGTACAGTCAGGTCTTCCAACATGATATCCCACTGTTCGCTCCTGATGATTCTGGACATTTTCCCGTGTTGTAATAATTACTTTAATGATCTGCAAATTGATTTATAATCGAAAAACCGAAGCAGCATTGGCTACTCAATTAGAATACCAGGTTATTACGTCCATGTTTTTTTTATGTTCGGTGGATTTACTTTTGAAGGCCCAAATTGAAGTTTCAGAAAACGTTCAAGGATCGAGGGTAGTTCTACCCAGCATTGCAAGCAACAATGTAAGCATACCGGCATGTATTTTATTGTTTTATTGTTTTTTGAACATTTGATGTACAGTGGATTGCTACATAACTGGACACTAACCAGGGTACTACATTCCAAAAAGAGTTATACTAACATAAACTAATTCTGCAATGTCTAATTTAGATAGATGAAGTTATGCATGATCGTTTATAGGCAAGCCAAAGCTTCTTATGTCTCAACCTAGCATGTTATTTGTCCACACATTCATAATATTTAAATTCAGACATATATTTATGTTTGGTGATATAGGCCATATTGACATTATAATCTATCAAATTTTGCACCTGACCCTTTGTTATTCACATAGCTCTTGTGGTGTGTGTGTGTTGAAATAGCATAAATGTTATATAAAGTATGAGCACGGCAGCCTTATTTATTAGCAGGCTTATTTTCATGGTATCAAAAGCCTTCTTTGAATCCACAATTGTCTTCAGAAAAGCATTTTCTGTGAGCATAGTGCTGTATTTTATGAGTTCAAACCCCCCCATGTGGAACAGTGTATTCTGACCTGTTTAAAAAGAAAGGTTTACCTTGATTAGTTTTGATTGATTAATTAATAACAGATCATTGAGCATGCATGCTGAGATCCAACTGAGGCCTGGCCCATGGCAGAGTGGGGGTTAGGCTGATGCCTGGCTCTGGGTGTAATTGTGTGTGGCTGGGTGGCCTCCTGCACTGTGAGGGAGGGAGAGAAGCCGCCTCCTGCAGCCTCCTACTCTCTGGAGCAGCCTGCCGCGACACGCTCACCCAGCACCTCCCCATGCTATATTGTTATAACACCTAACTACAGAGAATAGAGAAAGACTGCACACGCTGAAGGGTTTCTCTCACCATATATTGAATGGCATTGTGAGGGAACCATCTCATTAGATAATGCTGCACAGGTACATGTGAAATGTATTCTGCTTTTCTTGAAAGGGCATTGTGTGCTGAAAATAATATTATTTCTGAAATATAATTTCAACAATTGGTTGGAAGAGTCTAAGCCGGGGGAGGGTGGCTTCTATTAAGCTAACATATGGAATTGTTTTAAGATGGTCATACCAAGGATCATTTTGCTATTTGATTTGGAATTTTAGGACACTTTAAAGGTTTCAAGAAAATATATTCTAAAATTATTTGATGAAACATTGAATTTGGCCTTACTTCTATAATTAGCTCATAGAAACGCTTCATATATGGATAAACAGGTAGTAAAAATAATAAAATCTAAAGGAAGTTTATTCTGAAGTGTCTGTCCTATATCACTATAGCACTAACCTATAGCACTAACCTAACCTATCTCCATATATCTCCATATCTCCATATATATACTTTCAGAAAAAAGACTAGTCTTGTGAGGCTTGTGGGCATCCTAGAGCAAAACAACCAACATATACAGTACGTATTTGTGAGAGACTCACCTTTCCACAGAGGGTTCACATTAGTGTGTAGCCCAATCTGTTGGCACTCTACAGACAGACGTTGGCAGATCGGCTTTACCAACTTCAGACAAGTCCTGTGATGCTTGTGGGGGTCGTAGAGCAGAACAGAGACCACCATCGTGTTTGTGAGAGTCTCATAATAGTTTGTACGCCAAACCATTTGGACACTATAGATGTTTTTGTGAGAAGACCGATTTTCAAGTTGTCTCATGGTCTGACAAACACCGCTCTAGCTCTGCCACCTTTCACCGCAGATGCGGAAGAGCAACATTGGCAGATGCGGTGGATTGAGATGCAGCCCATGCAAAATAAAACCAGGTATCTCTACCTTAAACTGACGGATGTTGATTTTGTATTTTTATTATGCTAATTCGATTTCAGCGGTGGCCCGGACATTGACTCTAGGATTTAAACATAGCCCTCTTTTTTACCCATTCAAACATTTGTGAGCTAGTAAATTCATTGGTATTTGCCATTTAATATAAGACATTGTTTACTATAATTAGGGTTGCAACATTCTGAGAAATCTCAATAAATTCCCATTTTTTTACGTAATCCTAGTTGGAGGTTCTCGGAATCAGGAGGGAATAAGCAGGAAATCTGGAATCTTCCAACCAGGGTTTCTGGAAAACCAGGGAATTTATTGGAAGTTCCTGTAATTTTGCTGTAATTTTGCTGTAATATAGTTATCACAGTGAGCTCACACATTGGCAGTCTTTAGATTAAACAGCTATTTTCAGGCAAGCTGCATGATTTATTGTCCCATATCCTCCAGTTTACCACAACTGGTAAGCCTGTATTGGTGCCCTTTTGTATACGAGCAACAAAGAAGTTCACAGCGTCGGTGGTCTAGGCTTCTCCAGACTTCCTTTGCATTAGACGGGCTGCCCTTTATCTCATGCTAATGTAGCCCAGAAAATGATCTGCCTTTAAAGACATGGCAGTCCGTTAAAAAAGCCTCTGCCTAGCATTTGAAGTCATAAAAGTGACAGAGGACTTCAAGGGGAAGACCCAAGACTGGCAATCTTTAAGATGAGTGAGAGGAGGACAGGCAACATTCTTTTTGCCCATCCAGAGGGATATTCTGTGGCCAAGCTTGATTATTAGAGATGAAGGATGGGCTGAGAGGATGTGGAATTGTTAAGTCCTTGAATCCTTTCACCAAAGCCTCTCGTAGTAACATTCTTCGTCTCTCTGTTTCTCTATGCAATTGATGATGCATCCTTGATATATATATATATTATTATTATTTTTTTTTTATTCAGCATCGGCTGAACTTGAGATGCATTCAGACTGATTATACGAATTGAAAAGTTATCACTAAGATTTGATATCAACCTCCCAACAATGATTTATTATTTTCAAATCTGAGGTGATTTAAAAAAAAGTGTATTTAGAAGTAAAAGCAAATTTAAAAAATTGGCAAAAATCCACACAAAGATGCTATTGATATCTTATTCACTAAAACAAGACAATACATTTCTGTATTAACTCAGAAGGTACTTACTTAATGATGTTTGGAATAAGATTGCATCTCAGTATGGTATTACTTGGCACTGAGTGCAATCTATGGCATCACAGCATAGCCATAAACCAGCTGTGGAGTTATGTGACACCCCTGATCTTGGATTCAGGATCTCTGCACCCTGAATGTAGCCTGCCACTCAAACCTTCCACGTGAAAAAATCTGTGTTTTGTTTGAAACTATGCTGTCAGTTATGGTCAGCATATTTGAGAATTCCTAAGCCCTGAAACGAGTCCCATATTATTTCAGACAGGACTGAATATTGCACGGCAGGAGGCTGAAAATGAGACCTTCTCTCAAGAGACTGCCTGCAGCGCCTTCTATTTGGTGCAGAAACCGGGAGGTTTCATGCAGCGTGAAAACACACTCTTTGACCACACAATTATATATTTATTAACAACTCGTTTGATACTTTTTGTTCTGCTGTAGTTGTTATTTGTAGAATGAAAATGAGGGAGGAGATGCAAAACTGCAGTGAAAATATGGGCGGCCTTGTAGTTTTGTGCAAGAAAAGATTAGTATCAGCGCAGCGACATCAGTGACCCATAAAATATGTTTTTTATCACCCTCTCAGAAGCAGGCACACAGAACAGGGAAACTGGCGAGTTGTACAGCTCAGAGTCACAGGCGTAGTATAAGAGCTACATCAGGTTCAGTACAGGAAGCTGGCCCAGATTGATTCTTGAACTGTCAATACTGCTGGAAATCTGATCCCAGTGGTTGGAGATTAGCCTTCAGCAGTGGCTATGATGTCGTGCATGATGCCGTAGGTGTGTTAAGTCACACATTTCTTGTCTGCAGACAAGAACACAGCACGTGTCTCTTTTTTGACAACCGGGTGTGGATCTTAGTCATGTGATTATTGACTTGGTCAAATTAAACGTACATATTTCAGTGTTTCTGTTTCTTTGATAGACATATGGTGCCCAGTATAGATATGTTATGGTATGGTGTTTCAACTCTGGGATAAATCCAGGATTTTTTTTACTCATATACTCTTAGAATTGGCTTTTGCTGTCTAGTGGCTTGCGCAAGTTTTCACCCCACTTGGCATTTTTCCTATTTTATTGCCTTTACAACCTGGAATTAAAATGGATTTTGGGGAGGTGAAAACCTGAGAGTGCATAAATATTCACCCCCCCAAAGTCAATACTTTGTAGTGCCACCTTTTGCAGCAATTACAGTTGTCGTCTCTTGGGGTATGTCTCTATAAGCTTGGCACATCTAGCCACTGAGATTTTTTCCCATTCTTCATGTCAAAACTGCTCTAGCTCCTTCAAGTTGGATGGGTTCCGCTGGTGTACTGCAATCTTTGAGTCAAACCACAGATTCTCAATTGGATTGAGGTCTGGGCTTTGATTGGGTCATTCTAAGACATTTAAAATTTTCCCCTTAAACCACTCGAGTGTTGCTTTAGCAGTAGGGTAATTGTCCTGCTGGAAGGTGAACCTCCGTCCCAGTCTGAAATCTCATGAAGACTGAAACAGGTTTCCCTCAAGAATTTCCCTGTATTTAGCGCCATCCATCATTCCATCAATTCTGACCAGTTTCCCAGTCCCTGCCGATGAAAAACATCCCCACAGCATGATGCTGTCACCACCATGCTTCAGTGTGGGGATAGTGTTCTCAGGGGTGATGAGAGGTGTTGGGATTGAGTCAGACATAGCGTTTTCCTTGATGGCCAAAAAGCTCAATTTCAGAACAGATGTATATATACTAAGATCATGTGACACTTAAATACAGTCCACCTGTGTGCAATCTAACTAATTATGTGACTTCTGCTATTATTTAGGGGCTTCATAGCAAAGGGGGTGAATACATATGCAAGCACCACTTTTCATGTTTTAAACAAGTTATTTTTTCACTTCACCAATTTGGACTATTTTGTGTATGCCCATTACATGAAATCCAAATAAAAATCCATTTAAATTACAGGTTGTAATGCAACAAAATAGGAAAAACGCCAAGCGGGATGAATACTTTTGCAAGGCACTGTATATACCTAAAAGGTTTCTTCTGCTGTCCCCATAGGAGAACCCTTTGAAGAACCCCTTTTGGTTCCAGGTAGAACCCTTCTGGGTTCAATGTAGAATCTTTTTCCACAGAGGGTTCTACACGGAACTCAAAACCGCTGAAGAACCCCTTTTGGAACCCTTTTTTCTAAGAGGCATGGCATTTGAAGTCACCTCTCTGAATATGGTATCTTCTTAATATTCATTATATAATTAGACACTGACCTATACCGTATAGAGCTTTAGCCTGATTGAACTTGAAGGTTGAGCCAAATACACAATTTGCACCCAAAAGTACAGATTTCAATGGGGAAAAGTCAAACAACAAAGCATGGCTTAATCATGGAAACTTCAACGGGCTCTGACCTTTGGGAAGGATCCATATCTCTATTTCTGAAGAAACTATGTGAAGATATTTAGTGTTTGAAGTGATAACACTGACGCTAAGCCTCTGGGGTGAGTGGGTGATGGCGGCGTGTCACACAATGGGATGGGACTTGGATCTTTGCTTTCCCTCCTCTGACCTCTCACCCTGACTGGTTTCCAGGGTTGCACTAGCCTGCAGTTCTTGGTGCCAGTGTCTACTCTGATCAGATCATGAATTTGCCAGAAAAAAGTACTTTATATATATATATACATGGTATTAACACAAACTATAACAACTAAAATATGTTTATTACGTTTATTGTATAAGTTCTGATCATGCAAATATAAATTGTCATCAGAATTTAGATTAAGATTCCTCAAACTACAGAATGTAAGAACTACAGTATATGAATAGTTTTAGTGAAGAATATTGTTTGACTCCTTGTTTGGGCTCTCAGTAAGTCATTTTAGCTGTGTAGAGACCATAAGTGTCTTGGCAAACCAGTAGCCGTTCCCTTTCATGGAAATTACTTTTGCTAATTATTCTTAGAATTTTGGATGACAATGTTTTCATGTGATCCTTCCATATTATATGCCTCCAATCTCTAGACTGACATGATTCATTGAGGCCACACAACACAGCGTGCCATCTGCACCTGGAGTATGGCTATCAGCTGTATTTTTTTCTCTCTCTCTTTGGTTTTTACTGTTGTGTGTAGCCTAACCCTGCTCTTCCCTTTCCAGGCTACAGAAGCGAAACCAAAGGGAGCTTTCAAAAGGGACTGTCTGCTCGAATCAAGTCAGGGGCCTTTTTAGAATCGGTTCAGAGATCATAGCAAGTGGAAGTCGGGGAAGAGGATGACCCTCTCCTCCAGGCTTGATGGGATCTTGGCCCAGTCAAACCCAGCAGGGCTCAGTCTCTGGACAGCTCCATCTCTGCAGGCTTTGACTCTGTGATAGTGGGAATGAAAGAGGGCACCAAGAGAGCACCAAGAGAGCAGCAGTTCTGATGTGTCAGGCTCAATGTCCTGGCAGTCTCACAGAGCAAACTGGGAAAAGCAAAAACACAGCCAGCAGGCACAAGGCCAGAACAAGACCCCAAGATTGTGTGACATGTCATCTAATGGCTGTCCTTTTGTTTTAAGTTTATGCATCCAGGATGAGTTAGGGCCAATGATGAAGGTCAGTGTTCATGAGACAAAGAGGATGTCCTGAACCGGATATACATGCAGTATGGCATGACAGATATGTCAAAGATACATAGTTTAGAGTGCAGGTTACACAGGATAAATGTCATTGTACTCATGTCAAGTTGCATACGGGATCATCAGCCACGTATGGAGTCTCGTGATTTGTCTCATTGTTATCTTCTATTTAGTTGATTAGTTGTCATACATTCTACTCCTTGAATCCTTCTCTTTGGTGGTGACCATGCTGTAAACTACACTCAAATCGGCTGACTTGGTTTTCAAGTGTAGGCAACTGAGAAAGGCATGAGCATTTGGCTGCAGGCCCACACTTTATTGGTGTGAAGATGAAGCATATCAAAGGCTGGGGACTCAAGGTTTCTACTCACTGTTGCTGCAGGTTGTGATAATAGGGAGTTAACAGTTGTCTTGTTGACTCACAGGATTATTCCCTCCGTGTTTCTGACCCTGCCCTGCTTGACTTGGGTTCCCCCTACCCCCCCAGATCCCTGCATTCATTAAGATTATGTATTTACTTAAAGCCCTATGTCTCTTTACATAATGGCTAGCAGGTTTCGTGGCTGGATGGCACTGTGCGTTTCAAGTGCTCAACAGTGGGGAGAGGACTGAATTTTAAACATGATGTGCCTTGCCTCGGCATTGACCTTGCTCAAAAAGCCCAGGGATCTCATTCTTCGCTTCAGTAGAATGCTGCTGATTCTCTCTGTTGCACTGTTACTCCTGTTAGAAAGGAGCTCTGTGTTGGCTGATAATGGCATATCACTGCAGGCTACTCTCTGTCTGTTCACTGAAATAAGAGGGAAGGAAAATGGCTCAATTCATAATGCTTTGATATGGAGATGTAGACTAACCTCCTGTTTAAGTACTTCAAAGATAGAAATGAACCACCGGAGTACATAATCCATCTGTATTTTGAAAAACAGACCTAAAATGTGGGGGTGAGGGGAGGAGTGGGGTATGATTCCTTATTTTCTATATGTAAAACTGTGGCAGTCCATCCCTATGGTTATTAGCAAAGACTGGGAATCATGTGTATGGTTACCACTGTACTATTGACTTTGGATGGAGATAAGTATTGACAGTCATATTCAAAATCCTAAAGGACATTTCATAGCTGGTGTCGGTCACTTCAAAGTGTTGAAAAGTCAGGGTTCCCAGTGTCCCCAAGACAGTAAATTGATCCCTCCCAGCTCCCATTTGATGTAACCTGATCTAGTGCTGACTCCTGGCCCAGAGACCTTCAGGTCAGGAAATGTCACAGAGGTAACCTCCTTGCGTGAAGGCCACATTGTTCCACCCACTCATATGGATCAAAGGTTTATATCAGATGACCTTGAGCTGCCTATTGCACCACACAGGACCTATGAGCTAAGCTGATCTCCACTTGGTTTATCTAGCTGTTGGAGCGGAGAGCCTTTGCCTGTCCCACTCTGTTCTATGGTGTTTAGGGACAAACACTGCTAACACGGTGTGTCTGAGCCACTTGATAGCTCCTCTTTAAGGGGAATCACAGTTGGATATCCCAAAGTAAAGCTGTTGTGGTTTACAGATGTAGGATCTTAATTTGAGCCAGTTTGCTACAGAAGGAAAATAATCCTGCAGCAACAGGAAATGTGAATTATTATGTGGATTATAATCAATGGACATTTTTTTAAGGGTTGATACATTTTTTTCATAAGGAAAATCAAGTCTGACATTTTTAAGCGGAAATTGCAAACTTCAGATGCCTTTTTAAACCTCAAGTACACTGCAAGTTTGACATGTCCTGCAACGGGGTGATCGAATTAAGATCCTACATCTCTGTACATAGGAGACAAGTCATCATGGAAACAGGCAACGACATGGCAGGATCTTCTCTAACTCTGAGTGAAAGGCGACTTTACCGTTAAGTCTCATTTTCTCAATGGAGCTAGTCATAGGATTTGACTTTTATGAAGTGCTTTAGGAATGCGTGTTATCACTTACTGGCCTTTATCCATGGCGTTATGTGACTGAAAGCATTTATTAAAGTGACACACAACAGTAACTTTGATTCTTGGGCTGTCAGTGCTTGGCATTGCTAAACTGTCCTAGTCTGCAACTTGGGTTTAGGAAGGTTAATACTGCCAAGTGCTCATAATTCAAATCGAGACTGGAGGAGCTCATTGATGAATGACTGATAGTTGACCCCATATTGCACTTGTCATTGTCTCCACTAGAGGTTTGTCAGACAAGTTTAATCAGAATAGGTTTACAGCTTATCCCTCAGTTGTCTCCATCTTTCCTCTGCGCTATCTGTATCGCAGCAGATGAGTCAATCCCTTATCGCGACTCATCGCCCGACCTGATTAAATAAGATCCGCTCTACAATCAGTTCCCTATAACCTTAGGGTCTTGTTTTAGATGATTGTGTGTGTGTGTGTGTGTGTGTGTGTGTGTGTGTGTGTGTGTGTGTGTGTGTGTGTGTGTTTGGCGAGCGTGCGTGCGTCCAAATGTACTGCTTCTGATCTACCTGGGAAATTCAACCCAGTGAAATAGACTTAATTAGAAAAAGGGCAGTTAATATTGAAGACAGATTCAGTCAGCATTTCAAGTAGGCTAAACGTTGTGTTCTAGGTTTGGGCAGTATATGGTATACCGTATATCGGGGTATTTAGAAAAAGCCACAGGATGGTTTTTCAAAATTTGTTTTCCATTAAATGTGAATATTTGTAGCTATTTTTTAAAGGTAATACCTGCAGTCAACCTGTGCAATACGTTAGGAGATAAAGCAGATTGCGTTCTTCATTCCACCTGTCACATTATTTTAGATTATGAAGCTTACCGTAGTTCCCCAGAACAGTTGAGTCAGTCATGTGTCTGTTGTATAGAGCACAACGGGAGAAAGCAGTAGCTGGTGAGTCCATAGCGTTCTATATATTGGTGAGTCTCTGTTGTGAGGCGCACATGAATTGCGCCGCACAGCTTGTATGCAGTTCACTACTAAGTGTTTGCCATCAGATAACTTATAACGGCTTTCTGCCGCGTTTGAGAGCGCGACAGAAAAGTCAAAGAGCTCTGTTATCTGTACAGCTGCCATTTTACCCCCTGTGCTTCCTACTAGTGTGTTTTTCCTCCTCTGTTCTCTCCTCTACTCCCCTCTGCTCTGTGTACACATGCCGCTCTTCCTTCAGAAAAGCATGCATCACAGCTTTTTTCAATGCACAGTGTATCTCATTCACTTTCCCTTGTAAATGTCCACACTTACTAAAAATGACATTCGGTAGCTACTAGCTATGCTTGTATAACTTTATGAGCTGGATTTGCCTATCTTTAAAATTAGTTTATGTTCGTTTTCGCTCGTTAGCATTTAGCTAACGGTGTCTGTGTGATTTTGCTATTACTTGTGCTAATTTTGTTTGCATTTTAGTAATAGAGGCCCAATAATATTTTGGTGTGTTTTTAACACGCCTTTGTGTGCTATGCCAGTAATACCGGCATAGCACATACCGCCCGGGATGGCGGTATGACGGTATAAAAATCTGGATACCGTCGAAGCCTATTGTGTTCCTAAACTGGATTAAAGTTGAAAAGTGAGTAGTCCAACAATGTTTTCCCTGTATCCTAGAAATGACCTTTAAATATGGACACTTGCCAACAGAATACATGTGATATCCCTTCTCTGTCACATGCTATACAGCTCGATGGTGACCCCAAAGAGGCCTGATTTCGTCACCTTTCATCTCTAACATGGCCATGTCTTGCGGAAGGGTCGATACCCCCCATTTCGCCCTAAGTTTTGCCCTTTCCAGAATTTAGCTGGAGGATAGGATTTTAGGACCTTGCAATGATGAGGGCAATGTGTCATTCAGAGGCATTTCAACTCTTGTCCAGCAATTAGTCCTATCAACGTTGGATAAGTTGTCTGGTTGAGGAATCATAGGACAAAGGCAACTGTACTCAACAAGCATGAATTAATTTCATGAATCATCTGTAAAGGTCATTCCAACTAGACTTGGCTTGATGTAAGTGTTTTAGAAAGTTACTGCCCAAATACACCAATGTATTCCACACATTACTTTTTGATACAACATTTAAGATTGTTGTATGGACCTGTGTTGAGGAGAATGTTACATGTATGATACATCTATGTTTGCATAGTGCTGAGCGATTAACCAAAATGTCTGCTATTTTCTGTTTTTTTAAGCAACTAATTGACATTATTTTAATTCCATTTTGTTGTTTTTTCCCCATTCTTCACACATTGCACGGTTTCTCTAGAGATAAATTAGATCGAGCCTGAACTGTGCGATGTAGTAGGCAGTTGTAGCACATAAAACATGGTAATTTTCACTGGAAATGTTACGAATACACATTTACTTGAAGAACAGTGCAGATGCAAAATGTACAGTAGTAACAATATGATGGTTTGTGCTGTTTGTGCGGTCATTCTGTTACCATACTTTGCATCTGCACTGGTCTCCAAGTAAATGTGTTTTTGTTAAATTTTCTGTGGAGATTGTTCAAAGTAGTCCTTTTGCATAGGGTTGTATGGTTTGTTTATATAAGGACACAAGGCGAGACCCAAATGCAGACACAGGAGGCAGATGGTTGACCTCCGATATTTATTATAACAAAAGTTATAGGCAAAAGGCAGGTCGGGGACAAACGAGAGTTCATAAACCAGGTCCCAGTCCAAACAGTACCAGGCGATAGGCAGGCTTGAGGTCAGGACAGGCAGGGGTTCAGTGATCAGGTCAGAGTCCAAACAGTACAAGGGGATAGGTAGGCTCGAGATCAGAACAGGCAGAGTGGTCAGGTAGGCGGGTTCGGCGTCAGAACAGGCAAGGGTCAAAACCAGGAGAGTTAGGAAAAAACAGAGTCTGGGAAAAAGGAGCTAGGACCAACATATTGATACTCCCTGAAGAGGGCCTGTGTGCAGATAATTCAGAAGAAGAGACAAAGTATAAAGAATAGCCTACATATACATTTTTTCTAGTTGTGCTGTCTTGCTAGTGTCCACCACTGTTTCTTAGATCCATTGATCATTCCACATGACAGTAAGTTGGCAATTATAACATCAAGTAAATGCTATCATCACTGGCCTGACTTCCCTCATTCCTGCACTGTACATGGACCCTATTAGAGCAGGCAGAATCCCTCTGAGTCAGTCTCCCCCTGTTTATCTCCTGCCTAGCCCCAGCATTGCTGCACCAAACAGCCATTAACCACCATAACCGGGCTGGGCCATTTCATGGTCAAAGAGCATTTCAGTGTTAGCTCTCCTTGGGGCTAAAAACCCACCCATGTGCGTTTCAATCCTGCATGCTGAGCTACATACTGTATGTTTAATATTTTCCACCATTCTTCCTCCCCCCTCTAACATCTCCGTGTTGTGCACTTTACCTCTGCAAATGTGACACAACTGAAGTTATCTATACATTATCAATAGTGTGTAACTTTCAGGTGAATTGGGCAATTACGCTTAACTTCAAATGCTGCTGAGGGCAATGTGCATATTCTACTAATATCCTCAATGCCAAGTCAATGGTATGTGGCAAGTCAATGGTATTGTCCCATGTGGATCAGTTGGTAGAGCATGGTGCTTGCAATGTCATAGTTGTGGGTTTGATTCCCATGGGGGACGAGTATGAAAGGTCTTCGAAAGCCAAGTCAACAAACAGATTACCGACCATTTCGAATCTCACCATACCTTCTCTGCTATGCAATCTGGTTTCAGAGCTGGTCATGGGTGCACCTCAGCCACGCTCAAGGTCCTAAACGATATCTTAACCGCCATCGATAAGAAACATTACTGTGCAGCCGTATTCATTGATCTGGCCAAGGCTTTCGACTCTGTCAATCACCACATCCTCATCGGCAGACTCGACAACCTTGGTTTCTCAAATGATTGCCTCGCCTGGTTCACCAACTACTTCTCTGATAGAGTTCAGTGTGTCAAATCGGAGGGTCTGCTGTCCGGACCTTTGGCAGTCTCTATGGGGGTGCCACAGGGTTCAATTCTTGGACCGACTCTCTTCTCTGTATACATCAATGAGGTCGCTCTTGCTGCTGGTGAGTCTCTGATCCACCTCTACGCAGACGACACCATTCTGTATACTTCCGGCCCTTCTTTGGACACTGTGTTAACAACCCTCCAGGCAAGCGTCAATGCCATACAACTCTCATTCCGTGGCCTCCAATTGCTCTTAAATACAAGTAAAACTAAATGCATGCTCTTCAACCGATCGCTACCTGCACCTACCCGCCTGTCCAACATCACTACTCTGGACGGCTCTGACTTAGAATACGTGGACAACTACAAATACTTAGGTGTCTGGTTAGACTGTAAACTCTCCTTCCAGACCCATATCAAACATCTCCAATCCAAAGTTAAATCTAGAATTCCTATTTCGCAACAAAGCATCCTTCACTCATGCTGCCAAACATAAACTGACCATCCTACCAATCCTCGACTTTGGCGATGTCATTTACAAAATATCCTCCAATACCCTACTCAACAAATTGGATGCAGTCTATCACAGTGCAATCCATTTTGTCACCAAAGCCCCATATACTACCCACCATTGCGACCTGTATGCTCTCGTTGGCTGGCCCTCGCTTCATACTCGTCGCCAAACCCACTGGCTCCATGTCATCTACAAGACCCTGCTAGGTAAAGTCCCCCCTTATCTCAGCTCGCTGGTCACCATAGCATCTCTCACCTGTAGCACACGCTCCAGCAGGTATATTTCTCTAGTCACCCCCAAAACCAATTCTTTCTTTGGCCGCCTCTCCTTCCAGTTCTCTGCTGCCAATGACTGGAACGAACTACAAAAATCTCTGAAACTGGAAACACTTATCTCCCTCACTAGCTTTAAGCACCAACTGTCAGAGCAGCTCACAGATTACTGCACCTGTACATAGCCCACCTATAATTTAGCCCAAACAACTACCTCTTTCCCAACTGTATTTAATTTTTATTTATTTATTTATTTTGCTCCTTTGCACCCCATTATTTTTATTTCTACTTTGCACATTCTTCCATTGCAAAAGTACCATTCCAGTGTTTTACTTGCTATATTGTATTTACTTTGCCACCATGGCCTTTTTTGCCTTTACCTCCCTTCTCACCTCATTTGCTCACATTGTATATAGACTTGTTTATACTGTATTATTGACTGTATGTTTGTTTTACTCCATGTGTAACTCTGTGTCGTTGTATCTGTCGAACTGCTTTGCTTTATCTTGGCCAGGTCGCAATTGTAAATGAGAACTTGTTCTCAACTTGCCTACCTGGTTAAATAAAGGTAAAATAAAAATAAAATAAATAAATGTAAGTTGCAATGGATAAATGTAAGTAAAAAACATATGTATGAGATTTGTGCTGGAATTGTATGATATTTGTTTATTGATTTACAATAACATAAGTGATTTCAGCCCTACTTTCTGGAAACGTTGCATCATACATTTCCTCCATAAATACCTCATCTAAGAAATTACAACACCTGCACTCTTTGTTTTTCATGTTATTACTGACAATGTCTTAAATTAGTTTGGTGTTGCAAGATATATACAAAATAATATTTTTTGCAGGTGATGGTGAAATCATGACGAGAGATTCCAGACTATGTCTGCAGTACCGGCATTATGTTTTGCTTAAGCATGAAACACAAAGAGAATCTCACTGCTGATAGACTGTGGATAGACAGTGGAAGGCCGTTCCTTCTCTTTCCAGAACGAAAGCGGTACCTGCTATGTGCCGAGTCGTTAGTATCGAACTACCGATTCTACTTAGAATCGCAATGATCATCAGTGGCCAAAAACTTGACTTTGAGCCAATCAGAGAGCATGAACCCCCACGTGGGGGCGCCAACAAAAAATGATAATAAATAAGGCATTTTTTCCGTACATCCACAGATGAGCCAGTCACACTCCATATGCAATGCAAGCTATGGGATGGTAGCTAGCTAAGTGCACAGACGCAATGCACACAACACTAAATACTTCCTCCAAGATAGTTAACCACTGTAGCTAGTATTGACCTTATAATTAAATCACAGTGGATGACCTATTTTCCATTAAACAGCTGCCTATGTTAGCTGCCGAGTTAGTGCAGTATACTTAGCTAGCTAGGGCTTTCTACAAAATAGCAACATTAGCACAGATTGCTTGGAATCTAGACCATAAGCAATACGCATGGCTATGCATTGCCAAACAACGCTACTGCCACCTTCTGGTTTGGAGTATTTAAGGCTGAGTGGCTGACAACTTCCAAGATCTTTGCTGTGTGAACACAAAAGAGATTGACTGCTGACACTCTGTTCAAAGGTGCTAAGTACTGTTGGAAGGCAATCCTTCCAGTGTGTCTGAGCTATCAAATACTTTCCCTTTAAAATAATTTTGAACAGCTGATGTGTTAACTATCCTGATTACGGTTAAGATTGTGTTAAATCCTCAATTTGCCAAAATGTGTTACTCAGCTTACTTTCCAGGTTAACACTAGGTTTGAAGCTGACATTTCAAGTCCTTCACCTAAATAACAAGAAGTAATGGCTAGAATGTGGTTGCCTTACACAGGCATGATGAGTAATGTCCTATAGGTGCTAAATCAGTAACAATGTTGGGAGTAGGGTGAAAGCTGATATTTATGCTGGGGTAGGGTAGTAATTGGTTCCAAATGCAAACATTTGGGGCTTCTCTCAACCATAGCCCCACTATCCCCCTATGTTTAGGCTGAATCACATGTCAGAACATCTGGAATTCTTCAGCAATAAAGTAATCAAAATTGATGCCAAGCTGCTCTGTGAAGTTTATTCCCAAGAGTAAGCAATCTGGCTCACAATCAATATGCTGTGTAAAGAAACATTTCCTTAACAATAAGAGTGCTTTATGGTATATGATAACATACTGCAGTGGAACATATTATGCAGCTGTTGTCAGCAACAGACATCACAGTGTTGTGTTGTGAGGGGGTGACTTTGCCATCTGGCTGATGCCATTGTGTTGAGTTAAAACTGAGTTTAGCCTTCACGTTCCGATTCTCATGTTTGGCAAATGTTACTTTTGTTATCTTTTAACATCTTCCGTTCCTATAGGACAATTCTCTCACTTTCCATAAATACATCAATGTTGAGCCATTTTCAATCATATCTGACAACCAGGTTTTTAGGAAAAGTCCAAAACGAAACTATTCTGAACAAATGTGTGAACACAATATACTATAATTTCAAAGATTCTACTGAGTAACAGTTCATATACGGAAATCAGTCAATTTAAATCATTTCAAATCTTTGGATTTCACATGACTGGGAATACAGATATCCATCTGTTGGTCACAGATACCTTTAAAAAACGTTAGAGACAAAAATAAAATAAAAAACAGTCAGTATCTGGTGTGACCACTATTTGCTTCATGCACATCTCCTTCGCATTGATTAGGCTCTTGATTGTGGCCTGTGGAATGTTGTCCTACTCCGCTTCGATGGCTGTTCAAAGTTGCTGGATATTGTCGGGAACGGGAACACGCTGTCGTACACGTCAATCCAGAGCATCACAAACGTGCTCATTGGGTGACATGTCTGGTGAGTATGCAAGCCATGGAAGAACTGGCACATTTTCAGCTTTCAGGAATTGTGTACAGATCCTTGTGAAATTGGGCCATGCTGAAACATGAGGTGATGACGGCAGATGAATGGCATGACAATGGGCCTGAGGATCTCATCACGGTATTTTTGTGCATTAAAATTGCCACAATAATTTTGTTCATTGTCCCACCTCCACCATGGAGGTGGGACAATAAACCATAAACCCACCATAAACCCACCTCCACCATGGGGCACTCTGTTCATAACGTTGATATCCACAAATCGCTCGCTCACACAACGCCATACACGTGGTCTGCGCTTGTGAGGCTGTTTGGATGTACTGACAAATTCTCTAGAACGACGTTGGAGGCAGCTTATTGTAGAGAAATTAACATTACATTTTCTGGCAGCTGCTCTGGTGGACATTCCCACAGTCAGCATGCCATTTACTCATTCCCTCCAAACTTGAGACATCTGTGGCATTGTTGTGTGACTAAACTGCACATTTTAGAGTGGCCTTTTATTGTCCACAGCACAAGGTGCACCTGTGTAATGAACATGCTGTTTAATAAGCTTCTTGATCTGCCACACCTGTCAGGTGGATGGATTATCTTGGCAAAGGAGAAATGCTCACTGACAGGGATGTAAACAAATGTGAGAGAATCAGGTTTGAGAGAAATAAGCTTTTTGTGCATATGAAACATTTCTGAGCTCTTTTATTTTAGCTCATGAAACATGGGACCAACACTTTACATGTTGCGTTTATATTTTTGTTCAGTGTATTTTAAAGATTCAAATATGCATATTTAGAGATACTCAGCAAAATATTTTTGGAGTGAGAACAACATTGTAATTAAAGTGTGCTTAATTCTGCACACTTTCTGCAAACCTTTGTGACTGTTTTTATTTAATGGGGCTCATAGTCAATCCTGTGATGTACAGTATTTTGCTGAAATTGCATTCAAGTAAAAAGCCAACCTGCTGCCTGACGTTGGCAGGATATCATGATGTCTGTACTCTGTAGGTGGTTCTCAGGAAAGGAATAGAGATAAAATCCAACCACTGTCAAAATGCACATAAGCTCAACAGCCCATGGAGCTCTGACAGTCCCCACATCTGTACATTTTACGCTATGTGCATTTTAATAATTAGCATTCAGTTTTAAGCCCAAAATATATATACAAATAGAAAGCCCACATACATTCATCCGTTACTGCACACACCATGTTCATAGATATGTCAACTTTCTGAGGGCCTGAAATTCCCTGTTCAGATTTGGTGTAATTTGTATCACTGTTGCAGTTTTCAGCTCCAAGCTGTCAAGTGAAGCTATCTTTCTCTAGTAGAAACCCAAACATGCCAGTTCTGCCTCATGCGACTGGTGGATGATAGTCAGACAGGATCAGTCCTGCTCAGTATGCAGTTTTCTCTCAGTTCAACCAACCAGCTGTTTATTTTGTGAAAATTAATGGAAGGGGAATATATTTCTGAAATGAAGTTTGTTATAACAAATTATTCCGGGTTTGGAACATGGATGTTAGCTGAATAGAATCCTGTCACGCCCTGGCCTTAGTTATCTTTGTTTTCTTTATTATTTTGGTTAGGCCAGGGTGTGATATGGGTAATTTATGTGTTTGGTCTTGTCTAGGGTTTTTTGTAGATTTATGGGGTTGTGTTCAGTTTAGGTGTCTAGGTAAGTCTATGGTTGCCTAGATTGGTTCTCAATCAGAGGCAGGTGTTTATTGTTGTCTCTGATTGGGAACCATATTTAGGCAGCCATATTCTTTGCGTATTTTGTGGGTGATTGTTTCCTATCTTTGTGTTTTATGCACCAGTTAGGACTGTTACGGTTTTCACGTTTATTGTTTTGTAGTTTGTTTGAGTTTTCTGATTAAAGAACCATGAACTATAACCATGCTGTGTTTTGGTCCGCCTCTCCTTCCCAGGAAGAAAGCAGTGACAATCCTCAGATTCCATTTCATTATAATGTCATTAAAGATGACGTGTTTGTAATAATTATTCAGATTATCAACAAATGTGTTTGAGGACGCATGCATTTATAAATAATTGAATGCCATCATATAAATACAACACAATGCAATATAATAATAATGATACTTGTTAGTTCACTCGCATTACAGTAATTATTTATTAATCGATTAGCGAATGACCATGATAACTATACTGAACAAAAATATAAACACAACATGTTAAGTGTTGGTCTCATGTTTCTTGAGCTGAAATAAAAGTTCCCCGAAATTTGCCATATGCACAAAAAGCTTATTTATCTCAAATGTTGTGCACACATTTGTTTACATCCCTGTTAGTGAGCATTTCTCCTTTGCCAAGATAATCCATCCACTTGACCGGTGTGGCATATCAAGAATCTGATTAAACAGCATGTTAATTACACAGGTGCACCTTGTGCTGTGGACAATAAATGGCCACTCTAAAATGTGCAGTTTTGTCACGCAACACAATGCCATATATTTTGAGGAAGCGTACAATTGGCATGCTGACTGCAGGAATGTCCACCAGAGATGTTACCAGAGAATTTAATGTTAATTTCTCTACAATAAGCCGCCTCCAACGTCGTTTTAGAGAATTTGGCAGTACGTCCGTTGTGTGGGCGAGCACTTTACTGATGTCAACGTTGTGAACAGAGTGCCCCATGCTGGCAGTGGGGTTATGGCATGGACAGGAATAAGCTACTGACAATGAACACAATTGCATTTTATTGATGGCAACTTGAACAGAGATAACTTGACAAGATGTTGAGGCCCATTGTCGTGCCATTCATCTGCTGCCATCACCTCATGTTTCAGCATCATAATGCACAGCCATAATGCCATGTCGCAAGGATCTGTACACAATTCCTGGAAGCTGAAAAATGTCCAGTTTTTCCATGGGCTGCATACTCACCAGACACGTCACCCATTGAGCATGTTTGGGATGCTCTGGATCGACTTGTACGACGGCGTGTTCCAGTTCCCACCAATATCCAGCAACTTTGCACAGCCATTGAAGATGATTGGGACCAGTGGTGGAAAAAGTACTCAATTGTCATACTTCAGTAAAAAGTAAAGAAATACCTTAATAGAAAATGACTCAAGTAAAAGTGAAAGTCACCCAGGAAAATACGAGTTGAGTAAAATATATACTTAAGTATCAAAAGTAAATGGAATTGCTAAAAGGTACTTAAGTATCAAAAGTAAAAGAATAAACCATTTCAAATTCCATATATTAAGCAAACCAAACGGCATCATTTTATTTTGTATTTTTTATTGGCGGATAGCCAGGGGCACACCCTAAGATACAATTTACAAATGAAGCATTTACGTTTAGTGAATTGGCCAGATCAGAAGAAGTAGGGATGACCAGGGATGTTCTCTTGATAAGTGTGTGAGTTGGACCATTTTCCTGACAAATTGTAACTAGTACTTTTGGATGTCAGGGAAAATGTATAGAGTAAAACGTATATTATTTTCTTTAGGAATGTAGTGAAGTAAAAGTAAACGTTGCCAAAAATAATAAATAGTAAAGTAAAGTACAGATACCCCAAAAAACAACTTAAGTAGTAGTTTAACATATTTTTACTTAAGTACTTTACACCACTGAGTGGGACAACATTCCACAGGCCACAATCAACAGCTTGATCAACTCTATGCGAAGGAGATGTGCATGAGACAAATGATGGTAACACCAGATACTGACTGACTGGTCTTCTGATCTATGCCCCTACCTTTTTTTAAGGTATCTGTGACCAATGGATACATATCTATATTTCCAGTCATGTGAAATCCATAGATTGGGGCCTAAATGAATTAATTTCAATTGAGAGATTTCCTTAGTTTAACTGTAACTCAGTAAAATCTTTGAAGTTGTTTCATTTATAATTTGGTTCAGTGTAGTTCTAATTATATCAAGTAGAGTAAAGCTGTCTGTTTTCAATGAAAGGTACCAGATATAAAAGATCTAGCAAAGCTACAGCTGGCTCAAAACAGAACAGCATGCCTTGCCCTTAACTGCACATACAGAACCATTATCAACAACATACATGACAGTTTTTCCTGGTTGAGGGTTGATGAGAGATTAACTGCATCTCTCCTAGTTTTTATGAGAAATATTACTGTGATGAAAATTCCAGATTGTCTGCATAATCAAATAACATTCAGCTCAGATACTCATACACACCCCACAAGATATGCCACCAGGGGTCTCTTCAGACACCCATACATACCCCACAAGACATGCCACCAGGGGTCTCTTCACAGTCCCCAAGTCCAAAACAAATTCACAGCAACGCACTGTATTATACAGAGTCATGATCACATGGAACTCCCTTCCATCTCCAATTACTCAAGCAAAAAGCTAAATTACCTTTAAAAAATGGATTAAACAACATCTCCTGGAATGGCAGGGACTGTGAGGACACACACACACATACACAAACAGACACACTCCAACACACATATAATTGTTGCTGTTGTGTTGTTTGTATAATTTTTGTTGTTGTATTGTTTGTATATCGTTGTATTTAACATTTCTGTGACTGTCCTTGTCTGTCAGTGTATCAGTGTTTTGTTACTTGTCATGTTTTGTGTTTCTTGTGGACCCCAGGAAGAGTAGCTGCTGTTTCTGCAAAAGCTCATGGGGATACAAATAAAGAAAGAAAGAAATAAAAAGAAAGAAAGAAAGAAATATAGTAGATTACATGATTCAATATTTTCACATAAAAAATAAAATCTACAGCTCCATAAGATTGGCATTGATAAACAAAGAGAGTGGGGTTGTTCTGTTGTGTATGTTTTGTCCTACAGGCAGAGTAGCAGGACAAATCCGCAGGCCCCAGGACAAACCTCCTGTAACTAGAGATGGAGAGCCTGGCCAACAGCATTGACTGATTGTTAGCATTAGTGGCTGTGAGTGTGATTAATATGCCTGCCCCTCACATAGCACTCAGAAAAAAAGAGAGGTGTTGCTTAAAACTGAACAGGTGTGGCCACATTTGATCCTTTTAAAGAAGATAATCCATAACCTAATGCATAACCACATCGAAGCTGGCTAGTTGCATACGTAGCATGTGACAGAATGGATGTCTCTGGGAGTACAGATGCTGTTGCATTAATTCCTCAAACTAAAATCAGAGTGAATGTGTCCCATGGCCTAATGATCTTGTAGTGTGGGATGCTGTGAGTGCTGCTGAGATGCTGGGAGAACATACTGTGCTCCGCTTTACTGAATTCTCAACTCTCATAATTGCTGCACTATGATTTCTCTTCTTCCAAGCAGCCCCATAGCATCTGCTTGTTTGCCTGGGCCTCCTGTCTTCTACGGTCTTACCAGTCCCTCAGCTGACACACACACACACAGACTGTGCCTGTAACATTTGCCCGAACATTTGGACTCACATTTGAGAAGATTACGTTCCCATGCTGATATGTCAAACACTGTGACTGTACCACAACCATTTGGTTTTTGTGGAATGTTGTCTGTCACTAAATAAATGCCAATGCATTCGTGCCCACTCTGTCTGGATGCCCACTCTGTACTAGCTCAATAAAAACAGCACAGTATACTTCTATAGAACATTGTGAAAGTGATTAATATATTATAAATCAAAGGAAAGAAAAGTCTGATTCATGCTTAAATCACAACAGAACCCTAATCACAGACATACATGACATGGAAGATCCTTCATTCATTCTCCCATCTCCCATCTTTCAGAAAAGGCTTTGAAATGGCCAAGCGATTAACCAGTCTGCGTTCTCAACATCTGTAAGAGGTTCATCTGTGCAGCAGAGATCGTGGGCTGAAGCTCTCCCTCTGTGCCCCTATGGAAAAAGGGGTCTGCCAGAATGAGCAATGATGGTGACGGCCCTGATTATTAGGATTAATTGTCTTTTAGCCATGCAGTGGAGCAAGTATGCCAGGATAAAGCAAGATGGAAGTAACGAGGGCTATTGAGTAGTCGTTGTGTTTTCCTTCAAGCCACCCTTCACGAAACGGTTGTTTTAAGGTCCTTCGCCTGTCAACACCACTGAGATTGGCATTAATAAAATGTCTCTTAGAAAATGATGGTGAGCTGTGAAGTACAGCTTTCCCTGAGGTATACTGTACTCACAGTCATGGTGAAGGGATGACATGGTTTTTAGCAGATACCAGAGTCAGAGTAAAAAGCTTTATAGTTGGTGGCCCTCTGCCTGCACACCTCCTAGGGTAACATCAAGGGGTATGTCTAAAGGGATGTGACCTGACTTGAGCTCTTCATTACATTTTGCTTGACCTTCTATACATCACTGATATTGATTATCATACATGGGACAAGCGCCCCCTATCACTAGCATATGGTTGTCTGACAACTGCTACATGACAAAGATTCATGTGTTTTATAAAAACAGAACGAGATTCTTGTGTTCATTTCCTCCACATTTTCATGGGGTAGGCTATTGTGGAGGTGCTTTCAAGCTTCTCTTGAGGCAGAGAGCACCTGGAATGTCCTAAGGTAAACATACACAAAGGGGCCGGTCAAGACCTTTAGATTAGGATCTTTTTATTAGCACGCTCTTAGTGAGGATAAATGTGAAAAGGTTATGCTTTCCCCGTGTACCACAAAAAAACATGACAGCTACAGTGTCACCCAACACTGACCTCGATAAACGAAGAGAGATTTTGGTTTTAGTTCACCTTGCATTTTGGTAATAGATATTTACATCTACTATTGAAGTGTTTGTTTTATCTTCCCTACAACATATTTGAAACCCATAATGTGGTAAAGTTGTTTTGGGTACACCTCCTCAAAGTCAAACAGACCTGATTTCAGGGGAAGTTGCAAATAGATACCTGACTGCAAACAAAGCACCCAAACAGCTGTCACTTCCAGGCATGTTCATTCATCATTATTAGATAATAAGTAGGGAATAGCCCCTGAAAGCCACTATTACTTTTATGTACTCTGCACAAGTGTGCCACCGATAACAGATGAGGCCAGACCCAATGTAAAATTAAATAGCTTTTTATATTGGTTGCAATTAATGGTTGTTAGAAGCAGTGCAGCTCAGTGCATTTGGAGATGTGTCATATCAACTCCTCCAGGGAGGAACCTATCAGCTCACTATGGGCCTCTGACTGCATGCAAGCTATTCTAATCTGTTCACATTCAGACAAGCCCCTTTGAACAACTTTCAAAAACATTCAGTTTGATGATGGAATATCTGTCAACAGGATGTCATTAATGTTGTATATGATTAAGTGTATTTAGGACACTTGTCAAACTAAAGTTTGGAGGTGTCCCAGGTTTTAGCACAGGCAGGAAGTTTCACTTACCCCAAGATTATACTCTTATATATGTTTTTATATCCAAAGAAACTTGGACCCATGCATGATTAGTTGTACTTTAAGTGCTTTGGGATTCAACGTCATGCTGCATATTAGATTTCTCTCAAGGTGACAGGGTTTTAGTTAATCTCATTTGACTAATCATCGTTGTCTGTTTCATGAATTACATTTTCATTTATACTTGTCTACTTCTGTATATGTCCTTCACAATATCAGTACCTTGCAAGTATATGCATGATATTTCACATTTTGCAAACATGGTGTTTTATTCTGAGCATTTGTAAGTGTGTTTTCCCATATGAAAGTTGTGGTTTATTGTTTTCTTTGTATATCTGATTAGTTGTTTCTGTTTATTTTAGTGTTTGCAGATACCTCTGGGCCACAGCGAATCTCCCCATACCTCGGTTGTGACAATATGTTGGTTGAAAAGAAGTCATAGGAGAAATGCCTTTGATTCTGGGATACAACTCAGAATCTTCCATTGCCTTGGTAAGAACACAGAGGAGGAAGATAGAGGTACAGTACAATGGAGGCACTGAACATGAACTAATCAGTGCTTTGGGAATATATTTGTCTCTCTTCGACTTTCAAGGGAGTCAAGGGAGGGAGATTGTTTTGAAGTTGTTTCTTATCCACAACATATCTTCCCTGCAGCACTTCTTCTTCATACTTCTAATAATAGTGACTGGTTCAAATGCCAAAATGTGCGTTACTCTGACATATTGCCCACACCATGTGGTATCATCGGCGTATAATTGTGCATGTGCGTGCGTGTGCGTATGCGTGTGCGTGCGCGTGCGTGTGTGTGTGTGTGTGTGTGTGTGAAGGTGGCTGATGGCTGTCTACCACAGAGTCACGAACCTAGAGGACTACATTTACCATTTCAAATATGCCTGTTTTTCAAAAGTTTACACACACTCACACAAGCACACTCCCACACGCTGCTTCCCCAGCTTGTCAATGTGCAACGTGGGCTGTGCAGGCTTCATGCGAACAGATGGGAGGAACAAACCAGCATAAAATATAGTTAAACTAGAACAAAATGACTATGCAAGTGGCGTGGCCGCCCTTTGTTTGCCAGGAAGGTGATCCTCAGCATCTGGGAATGATGGAACGCATGATTAAAATTACCAGAGGGAATGATTAATATCTCCTTAAAGCACACACTTCCAGCTTATCAATCATCTCATTACACTGGAAAAGTTAATTGTCTGAGGGGAGGGTTGGGGCCCCTGAACCATGAAAAAGTAGCCCACCCCTCGACATGTTTACTTACACAACAGAACAGACCCAATAACGCTACATGTTCATATCCCACCACTTCTTTCTCACGCTAAATCTTTAAAGTATAATCACTGTATATTGAGCATTAGCAGTTATTTAAATAGAAGACATGTTTATTCCATGTTGTCATTATAACAAAATATTTCTGCATGGCCACTGTCCTCTAATTGTATTGCTAATGGTTCTGCTTTCATCCAAGAGTTTATTCTATGACAGTGCCTTGTAGAAGGAAACAGGATCACATCCAAAGGTGAAAACTTCCAATTATCAACTACAGAAAATTGCTGCACTGCAGTGTAATAAAATTCAAGCGCTATGACATTTAACCCTAATGTATTTTAAAAGTTGAAATAAATTATGCAATGTTTGCCATGTATGTGTGGGCTATGTGCATGAAGAATATTTAAAGTGAGCCATGGTGAGTGTGTGTATGTGGTGAGAAGAGGGGCGGTATGGGAGGTTGGGGTCCCTGTGCCTACGGTGGCCTGGCTTGCCCTTGCCTCGCCTCCCTCTCCCTGGTTGCCAGTGTGTCCTACTCTTTGCCCTCTCTGCTCCGTTGCGCTCGCTCCCGTCCCCCCACCCACCTCTCCCTGCGTGCCTGCGCTGCCTGAGCCAGCTGCTCCCACTTCATCTTCAGCAGCGTCACCAGGCGGGGTATTAATCATGTTTTTCGACGGGGACACTCCGCTATTTATCTCCCTGACACTTCCAGCATTCAGAGGCCCGTTGCTGGGCACAGCCCATTGAGTAGTAAGATTACACATTACCTCGCTCCATTGCCTCTCCCTGCCCTCTTCATTGACTGGCTGTTCAACGGTGGCATCGTACGATCGGACATAATGTATGCTTTACATGTATGAAAAAAGACTATCCTGTTTCTTTTTTCCTCCCTTTCCCCTTTAACTTAAGCTTAAGTGTAGCATGTGTACTTGTAATTGGTAATCATCTCTCTGTGCTCCTTCTACGTATGTACAGTACAAAGCATAATGTGGTACGGATCTGCTATTTTTATTCCTTATAAGTGGAACTTCCATCATGAGCTAGCCAGCTAACTAGCTACTAGTCTTTGTTAGCCACGGCTAGCGGTCCTCGCATCAGCCAGCCTTAGCTCGGACAATCACCTGCCAGTCTACACAGCGCGATATCACCTCCTTTGCCAATTGGCCTGGACCCTTTATTGTCGACAGGAGCCCTGCCAATCCATCACGACTGGACTGCCGACGTGTTCGTCCGATGTGGTTTCAACAGGCTATTCTGTTACGATAACGCCGAAGAACCATCTAATAGCCCTGGCCCGCTAGCTTTTCTGAACGCTGTGTCCCCTGCTTGCCTAGGGTAGTAGTGACTACCGAACAGCACCCTGACTCCCCTATTGCTGCTCTTTTGACCCTATGATCACTCAGCTACACAGCTGATGCCCCCTGGACTGTTTCAATAACACAGTACCTAATTTTGTTTAACTGTCTGCCCCAGCCTCGAACTCAGGTCCTGTATGTACCTAACTGACCCGCTTTGCCCATTCATCGCCATTTACCCGTTGGTGTCTTAGCTCTCATGATCAACACCTGTGATTACTTTATGCCTCTCTCTAATGTCAATATGCCTTGTCTACTGCTGTCTTGGCTAGTTTTTATTGTTTTATTTAAACTATAGAGCCCTCAGTCCCGCTCAAAATGCCTTAGATATCTCTTTCGTGCCACCCCACACACATGCCGAGACCTCACCTAGGTTAACTGATGCCTCCAGAGATTAAACTTCTCTCATCGTCACTCAATGCATAGGTTTGCCTCCACTGTACTCAAATCCTACCATACCCTTGTCTGTATATTATGCCTTGAATCTATTCTACCATGCCCAGAAATCTGCTCATTTTATTCTCTGTCCCCAACGCACTAGACGACCAGTTCTTATAGCCTCTAGCCGTACCCTTATCCTACTCCTCCTCTGTTCCTCTGGTGATGTAGAGTTAACCTAGGCCCCGCAGCCCCCAGTTCCACTCCTATTCCGCAGGTGCTATCATTTGTTGACTTCTGTAACCGTAAAAGCCTTGGTTTCATGCATGTTAACATCAGAAGCCACCACCCTAAGTTAGTTTTTCCACTGCTTTAGCACACTCCGCCAACCCTGATGTCCTAGCTGTGTCTGAATCCTGGCGTAGGAAGGCCAGCAAAAATTCTGACATTTCCATCCCCAACTACAACATTTTCTGCCAAGATAGAACTGCCAAAGAGGGTGGAGTTGCAATCTACTGCAAACAGTTCAAGCTTCTACCTTTCCAGAAATAAGTCTCTCACTATTGGTGCTTGTTATAGACACACCTCAGCCCCCAGCTGTACCCTGGACACCATATGTGAATGAATTGCCCCCCATTTATCTTCAGAGTTTGTACTGTTAGGTGACCTAAACTGGGATATGCTGACCACCCCGGCCGTCCTACAATCTAAGATAGATGCCCTCAATCTCACACAAATTATCATGGAACCTACCAGGTACAACCCTAAATCCATAAACACAGGCATCCTCATAGATATCATCCTGACCAACCTGCCCTCTCAATACACCTCTGTTGTCTTCAACCAGGATCTCAGCGATCACTGACTCATTGCCGGCATCCTTAATGGGTCTGCTGTCAAACGAACACCCCTCATCACTGTCAAACACTCCCTAAAACACTTCAGCGAGCAGGCCTTTCTAATCGACCTGGCATGGGTATCGTGGAAGGATATTGACTTCACTCCATCAGTAGAGGATGCCTGGTTATTCTTTAAAAGTGCTTTCCTCACCATCTTAAATAAGCATGCCCCGTTCAAAAGATGTAGAACTAAGAACAGATATAGCCCTTGGTTCACTCCAAACCTGGACCAGCACAAAAACATCCTGTGGCGTACTGCATTAGCATCCAATAGCCCCCGCGATATGCAACTTTTCAGGGATGTTAGGAACCAATATACACAGACGGTTAGGAAAGCAAAGGCTAGCTTTTTCAAATAGAAAAATAAGTTCTGGGACACTGTTAAGTAAATGGGTGTCACGCCCTGACCTGAGAGAGCTGTTTTATGTGATTTGGGTGGGCATTCTATGTTCTGTTTTCTATGTTTTTGTATTTCTATGTTTTGGCCGGGTATGGTTCTCAATCAAGGACAGCTGTCTATCGTTGTCTCTGATTGGGAATCATACTTAGCTAGCCTTTTTCCCTTTTGTCATGGTGGGAAGTTATCTTTGTTAGGGGCACTATAGCCCTATTAAGCTACACGGTCGTTTTTGTTATTTTGTTATTTTCTCTTAAATAAAAGAAATGTATGCTCAGCACGCTACGCTTTGGTCCACTTATTCATTTCAGGAAGACGGTCGTGACAATAAGAGCACCTCATCCCAGATGCACACTGCACTGAGGCTAGGAAACACTGTCACCACTGATAAATCTACCATAATCGAGAATTTCAATAAGCATTTTTCTACGACTGGCCATGCTTTCCACCTGGCTACCCCTACCCCGGTCGACAGCTCTGCACCCCCCACAGCTACTTGCCCAAGCCTCCCCATTTGTCCTTCATCCAAATCCAGATAGCTGATGTTCTGAAAGAGCTGCAAAATCTGGACCCCTACAAATCAGCTGGGCTAGACAATCTGGACCCTCTCTTTCTAAAATTATTTCCCGCATTTGTTGCAACCCCTTTTACTAGCCTGTTCAACCTCTCTTTAGTATCGTATGAGATCCCCAAAGATTGGAAAGCTGACGCGGTCATCCACCACGTCAACGGGGGAGACACTCTAGACCCAAACTGTTACAGACCTATATCTATCCTACCCTGCCTTTCTAAGGTCTTCGAAAGCCATGTTAACAGACAGATCACCGACCATTTCGAATCCCACCGTACCTTCTCCGCTATGCAATTTGGCTTCCGAGCAATCACCGCATTCTTATCGGCAGACGCAACAGCCTTGTTTTCTCAAATGATTGTCTCACCTGGTTCACCAACTACTTCTCAGACAGAGTTCAGTGTGTCAAAGCGGAGGGCCTGTTGTCCGGACCTCTGGTAGTCTTTATGGGGGTGCCACAGGGTTCAATAATCGGACCGACTCTTTTCTCTGTATACGTCGCTCTTGCTGCTGGTGATTCTCTGATCCACCTATACGCAGATGACAACGTTCTGTATACATCTGGCCCTTCTTTGGACACTGTGTTAACAAACCTCCAGATGAGCTTCATTGCCATACAACTATCATTCCGTGGCCTCCAACTGCTCTTAAATGCAAATAAAACTAAATGCATGCTCTTCAAACGATCGCTGCCCGCACCTGCCTGCCCGTCTAGTATCACTACTCAGGACGGTTCTGACTTAGAATATGTGGACAACTACAAATACCTAGATGTCTGGCTAGACTGTAAACTCTCCTTCCAGACTCACATTAAGCATGTCCAATCCAAAATGAAATCTAGAATCGTCTTCCTATTTCACAACAAAGAATCCTTTACTCATGCTGCCGAACATACCCTCGTAAAACTGACCATCCTACCGATCCTTGACTTCAGCTATGTCATTTGCAAAATAGCCTCCAACACTCTACTTAGCAAATTGGATGTAGTCTATCACAGTGTCAACTGTTTTGTCACCAAAGCCCCATATACTATCCACCATTCCGACCTGTATGCTTTCGTTTTCTGGCCCTCACTTCATACTCATTGGTCATCTTTTAAGTCTTTGCTAGGTAAAGCCCCGCCTTATCTCAGCTCACTGGTCACCATAGCTGTACCCACCCATAGCACGCGCTCCAGCAGGTATATTTCACTCATCACCCCCAAAGCCAACTCCTGCTTTGGCCACCTTTCCTTCCAGTTCTCTGCTGACAATGACTGGAACTAATTGCAAAAATCACTGAAACTGGAGACTCATATCTCCCACACTAACTTTAAGCATCAGCTGTCAGAGCAGCTCACAGATGATTCCACCTGTATATAGCCCATCTGTAAATATCCCACCCTACTACCCCATATTGTTATTTATTTTTTGCTCCTTTGCACCCCAGTATCTCTACCTGCACATGCATCTTCTGCACATCTATCACTCCAGTGTTTAATTGCTAAATTGTAATTATTTTGCCACTATGGCCTATTTAAATTAAGGTGAAATAAATTCAAAATAAGTATATGCTTCTTTTGTATTTGTGTCACATGGACAGTACATTCAGAGTAATAATATTTCAAAGATATTTTAACCTTGACAATTTAACATGCTCTATGTCAGTATAGTGATGGTTTTGATTTCCTCATGGTTTTCAAATAAGGCTTAGAAATACTGTAGTTACTTGAAATAGCTTAGCATCAAACTACTTTCTTACCCTATCATCCAAAAAGAATTGTGAACAGCTTCAAAATCTGTATACTTTCCACTTTGTTTGGTACTTTAATGAGAGTGGTGAAATGCTTACCTAACTTAGCTATGTATACTGATGTATTGCTTTCAATGAGGCAGTGGAAATGTAGGCGTCTGTTAACTCCAATTACTCTCACTGACCCTTTTCTCACTTCTCTCTCTCACTGTGTCTTGAAACACTTATCTGATTAATACTGTAATGTGTTATGGTTTATGGCTCGTCATTTTCAACTGAAAGAACCTTACTCTAAAATGTAATTGCCTGAATGCTTGAAATAAAACTAGTACATGTAATTAAAACTTAAAGGGCCGGTTTCTTGGACATAGATTAAGTTTAACACTAAAAAGCATTTTCAATGCAGATTCTTCATAGTTTATTTGTTGTTTTTTTGTCCAGGAGAACACTTAATCTGTGTCCGGAAGACCGGAGTAAAAGTACATTTCCTGGTCTGTGACTTGGTACAAGCTTTTATGTTGGTAAATTGAACATCAATCTCAAGTTGAAGTAATACGATGCCTCTTCCTCTAGTATGAAAATTGTTAACACAACTGAATTAGACAGAAGATGAGAAAAAGGTGTCTTGGAGAAACAGGAAGCGTTACTGTAGGCTGATAGCCCATCTAATGCACTCATGTGAATGCTGAATGAATGAATGAGAGGTTCCTGAGGGATATCTTCAGCTTTGGGTTTAGTTTTGAATGGGAGTGTCAACTAAATCCCCTTCAGATGGAAATTGAGGGTGAACGTGTGTTGAAATCCAGCCAAATATCTATTTTCAAAGAGGAAGTGCATTTTTAGAACAGTGGAGTAAAGAACTCTCTCTCTCTCTCTCTCCCTCTCTCTCTCTCTCTCTCTCTCTCTCTCTCTCTCTCTCTCTCTCTCTCTCTCTCTCTCTCTCTCTCTCTCTCTCTCTCTCTAAGAACTAAGAATGTCTAAGAACTAAGAATGTCTAAGAACTAAGAATTATTCTAGAATATTTCTTAAAGCATAATTTAAGTACCAGTATCTTCAAGTTTAGAATCATCTCTCTTGATCTCACAATGATCCCAGAATTTTTCTTTAGATTGTGGGAACATTGTGGGAATATATGAAGAGATAGGTTCCCAAAACACTAAAACTGTCCAGTTTGCTGACATTCAGATGTTTGTATCAGGGTGCACAAACATTTCCTTTGATGTTGCAAGAATATTGACAGCTGGGACCTATTTTATAAATATTGCATAAACAATATACAAAAATATAACGGAATTTACAATGTTCGTATGCATAGAAAAAGTGTGATTTATCAAACAATCCTACAAGCGTCATATGCACACTGGTAGGAGATAATCGTTGATAAATACCAATTGTTCTCAGCTTCAGTGCTCATGTACGACCTTGGGTATTTGCATTTCGAAATGCCCCTAATTAACCATACAGTATATAGTCAAAATCATTCCTTTAAACCACGTGGGGAATATACAAATCTGTACAATTAAATACCCTACAATGGCGCAACCAAAAAAAAGCGACGGATAAAACACTTTTTCGAGACTGAAATAGAGGTTCTAGTGTCAGAAATTAAGTACAACCAAAAGGTTTTATTTGGCTAGTTTAGTTGTGGTATGACCAGTATAAATGAAAACATAGCTACAGAGAGAGGACCATTAGGACAATTGAAGTTGATTTAGCAATGGCAAATATACTGTACTTCAACTGAATAGGCAACACTCACCAATAAGCCATCCATCCTCAACAGCATATAGGCCAACATTGCTGTTCTGCAGAACGAACGAGTCATGCGTTCCACCTGGCCACCTTGCCACCACATTCAGCACTGTTTTTTCACCTGCACATTAAGAGTGGACATCTTTTCTGTTCACATAAGTCATTTGTTCTTTTGACCATTTTTAAACATGTATTTTTCCATATATAGACACACCCTATGTGTTTTAATAAAATCAACTATATGAATTGACCTTGTCTAATGCTTTAAGCTTGGGGCAGCAGGGTAGCCTAGTGGTTAGAGCATTGGACTAGTAACCGAAAGGTTGCAAGTTCAAATCCCTGAGCTGACAAGGTACAAATCTGTCATTCTGCTCCTGAACAGGCAGTTAACCCACTGTTCCTAGGCCGTCATTGAAAATAAGAATTTGTTCTTAAAATATAAAAAAATAAAAGCTTACTGTTTGATGAAATGAGACACAAATGACAAGAGGGAGCCAGAGATCTAGATAAACAGAAGAAAATAAACTTAACCTGACCCAACCATTCTCCTCCCACTCCTGCTGGCCTTCGCAGATTCCGCCTTTACTCTTGTGAAGTTGCCGGGAATAGGCTGCACGAGGAGTCAGCAAACTTTCTCATGTAGAATGTCAATTTATCTTACCATTTCTACCGATCTGCGTGCCAGTTATGGTTTTCATGTGCACATTTTTTTGTGCAATGGTATCATTTGATTTTTAATAACGTCTTCATTTCTCAAATTCTATCCAAATCTAAAGGAAAATGATACAAACCTCAAAAAGTAAGTTCTATTGCCAGTGGCAACTAAGTAAAAATAGCCTACATAAAGACAGCAAATAAAAACTGCAGCCTGCAGGTAGAGAATATCCTGATAAAAATAAATATCCTATAAATCACATTGGCTAGGCATGGCCTGTCTGCAACGAATTTGAAACATTGTATGAACTATTAACTGGGTCCAACCTGAAGCTTGCACTGGCGAACTTGGAACTTTATATAAAATATTCTGGGCCTTAGAGTTTCCCTACAGTGAGCTTGGGACTGACACAGCTGTGTAGGCTATTTGTGCAAGGGATAAGAAGCAGTGCTTCTTTTCTACTGCTTGAGCTCCTGTTCCTCTTATAGAATATTATCACAAAAGTATTGTGGAGCTCCTGCATCTAAATATAAGTACCAGCACCCAAAATGAGTACCGGAACCTATTTCAATCCAAGTCAAGCACTGATAAGAAGTTATCAGGTAGGCCTACTTTATGACATTTCCACTGTTTCAGAGCATGATATTTTTCCCTTACAAGTTGAGTGATTATCGAAAGGGAGAGAGCTGGAAAGATTTTTCAAATACATTAACTATTGTCATTCTTAATGGATGTAAAAACATACTTTGTTTGCTTGCTGTTTGAGGTGAAGAAACATTACTTTGAGAAGCTCCATCATAATGAAATCACCATAACCCTGCTCTCTGATTGGTCCATCATAATGACATCATCATAACCCTGCTCTCTAATTGGTCCCTAGGTAATGGCATCGTCTTAAACCCTGCTCTCTGATTGGTCCCTTCATACTATGTAGCCAATCAGAAATACTATCAGGTCCCCAAATGGGCACATTTACATGCCTACATTTGCGAACAGGCCATGTAGCCTATAGGTCTACTTCTAAGCGTAATCAGGTGCACATCCTTACTCAATATTGACCGAAGCGCTCCAAACAAAAGTCAATGACTAAATTGAATTGACAAAACATGTAAATGGAATGAACTACGCCAAAACGTGTTTCTCACAAGTGTTGCATAGGTTGTGTGCTCTGCAAACAATGTCCCCCCTGACAATGAGGAATAATAATATATTGGATGCATTTACAGACATTACTGTGACCAAACAAACATTGTAGATTAGAAATTATAAGATTTAACGGTACTACTGGTGATATATGTAATGGAGAATTGATATACACTAACAATCAAACAATTGACACAACGAGGTTATGAAACAATGAATGTGCACAAATTGGCAGGAGAGAGCGCATTCTGCAGAAAGAAGTGCATTGTGCTTCTGAGCGCTGTGTGGTCAATCCGATGTCTGCATTGGCCATGCAGCATTGAAGGTGATACAGCCTCTGCAGAAGTCAGAGGATTCATAGCCTACTTCTTGCGCTTTGCGGAGCAGTGTAAAGCTGTTGGTAAGGAAGTTGTCAAGGAAGTGAGTTTGTGTTTATACGGGATGTACTACCCTCACCTACCGTCAACCAATCTTGTAAATCTCTCATGAACTCTCAAACTACTGTGCAGTTTTACCAACAACCACAGTACTACCTTGAGACTCAAGTCTATTCCAACCATTACCAGCCTCCTCCACCCCGGCACCCAGAGGTTTACCCTACCCCTTCCTAAGCAACTCCTGCACCATGTCAGCATTGTTACCCAGCACACCAACCTCAAAGCGTCACCACCTCTCAAACTCAGATAGGAAGACCCCCCCCCCCCCCCCAGATGTAAAGTGAATTCGGAAAGTATTCAGACCACTGAAATATCAGATTTACATAAGTATTCAGACCCTTCAGTCAGCAATTGGCAGCAATTACAGCCTTGAGTCTTCTTGGGTATGACATTACAAGCTTGGCACACCTGTATTTGGGGGGTTTCTCCCATTCTTCTCTGCAGATCCTCTCAAGCTCTGTCAGGTTGGATGGAGCACGTCACTGCACAGCTATTTTCAAGTCTCTCCAGAGGTGTTCGATTGGGTTCAAGTCCGGGCTCTGGCTTGGCCACTCAAGGACATTCAGAGACTTGTCCCAAAACATCCCAACAGCATGATGCTGCCACCACCATGCGTCACCATAGGGATGGTGCCAGGTGTTCTCCAGAACTGACGCTTGGCATTCAGGCCAAAGAGTTCAATCTTGGTTTCATCAGACCAGAGAATCTTGTTTCTCATGGTCTGAGAGTCCTTTAGGTGCCTTTTGGCAAACTCCAAGCGGGCTGTCATGTGCCCTTTACTGAGGAGTGGTTTCCTATCTCTGTCTGGTTTATCATTTATTTAATCCATTTTAGAATAAGGCTCTAACATAACAAAATGTCGAAAAAGTAAAGTGGTATGAATGCTTTCCGAATGCACTGTATATGAGTGGCAAGTCTTACCCTTTGCAACAAACGTTTTTTAAACCTTTATTTTTTTTAAACACAGCATGGTAGCAACACAACATGACAAGCAACAGAACATGGCAGCAGAACAACATGGTAGCTTCAAAAAACACGGTACAAACCTTATTGGGTACATACAATAGCACAAAGGGCAAGAACAATACATCACAAGAAGCAGCCACTACTGTCAGTAAGAGTGTCCATGATTGAGTCTTTGAATGAAGAGATGGAGAGAAAACGGTTCAGTTTGAGTTTTTTTTTTACAGCTCGTTCCAGTTGCTAGCTGCAGCGAACTGAAAAGAGGAGAGACCCAGGGATGTGTTTGCTTTGGGGACCTTTAACAGAATGTGACTGGGAGAACTGGTGTTGTATGTGGAGGATGAGGGCTGCAGTAGGTATCTCAGATAGGGGGGAGTGAGGCCTAAGAGGGTTTTATAAATAAGCATCAACCAGTGCTTGCATATGTTGTGCCACATATGCATTTCAGAAACATGTGCACGACAACCGAGAGAACAGCAAAGACATCCATTACTCAGTGCTACACTTCTTCTATGTGGATAACTGTCTACAGAGCCTTCCCACCATCCAGGAGGCCAAACAACTGCTGGTCAGAATGCGAGAACTGATAGCTTCAGGGGGGCATCGAAATACGGCAGTTGGACAGCAACCAGACATCTGTAGTTGACCACCTTCCTCCTGAAGCACGATCTGAAAGGGCTGAACTCTGAGTCATTACCGAACAGAACCAAGAGAGGGTACCCTCGGCCTGAGTTGGCACTGTCCATCGGATACATTGGGCTACAAGCACCGACCAGTTGAGTACAAGAGCCTTACCCTGACAAATGTGTACAAAGGCTTGGCAGGCCTGGACTGAGTGGGAAGGTGAGCTCCCTGACTTGGACAAGATCCAGATTCCCAGATGCTATAGCCCCAGTGAACATCTCACAGAGTCACTTTCCAGAGAGCAGGCTTATGGGTCAATGGCATGCCTCAGGAAACCCTGCAGGCACAAGTCCACGTCTTCTTTGTCATGGCTCACTCAAGAGTAGCTCCTAAACATCCTCTCTCAATTATCCGCCTTGAACTGTGCGCAGCCCTTACAGGTGCCCAGCGGGTCAAGCTGGTACAGACCGAGCACCTTACCTGTGGACAGGACAGTTCTGTGGTCAGACTCCACTACAGTGTTGACTTGGTTTCTCTCAGAATCCTTCCGATACAAAGTCTGTGTGACTGAACTCCTGGACCACACATCACCACAGGATTGGAGGTATGTTGACACACAGAACAACATAGCAGATGACATCACCAGAGGAAAGCATCTGGCTGAGTTTTCAGCTACGCACAGGTGGAATCATGGCCCTCCATTCCTTCACTTACCCCATAATCAGTGGCCAAAGACTCCCTCTGTAGCACCACAGGAACAACTATCAGAGTTGAGGAAACCACTGTTATGTGGACTCACCCAAGCCCCCCCCCCCCCCCCCAAACAAATGGACAGTTTTAGTGTTTTGGGAACCTATCTCTTGTCATATCCCCACAATGTTCCAACAAAATAAAGACATTTGAGGAACGTTTAAAGAACATGTGTTCAGGAAATGTTCTTGCATGTTTTTTGCACCATCTGCAAAACTGGACAGTTGTTGTGTTTTGAGGACATATCTTTTTAGATGACCATATAATGTTCCACCAGACTGTTCCCACAACCTAATGAAATATTCTGGGAACCTTTTAAAGAACAGAACATTTGATCTGGGAATGTTCTTACGACCTCAGGCGGATGTTTTATACAAAAATGGTTGTTGGATATGCTGGATATATCCAAGGATATTTAATTTCAAGTTTTATTATCCTAATGTTAGATAAAACCCTAACCAGAACTTAATGGGAATCTTCGCTAATGTTCTGGGAATGTTCCCGGTTTGCTGGGAAGAGACTCACTTTTCACTCACTGATACCACCTGACTATGTGGAAAAAATGAAATACTTTATTGGTAATTTGCCCTTCACTTATCTTGTAAATCTTGGTGGAGAGACTGAGGGGGTGATGGGTGGCTATTAACAAGAAAAAACATCCCCTAGGCAGTCAGTGTAAGGGGCGTAGGAGACCTGTGTTGTCTTTTCTCCCGCCTCTTTCCTCTCTTATTTCATTCCTATAGTTGTAACCCAAAGTTTTGAGACAAGTAGAGGGGGTGGAAAACTTGGATAGAGAAAATAAATACTTGCCATCCTATCAGTATTTGGGCATGCTGTATCACTGCTTAATCGTAGCTAACAGTTTTTTGGGTTTCTCTTTTGGCCCAGGGTCTCAAATGGGCCTCAAGAGAAGTGATTACAGTCAAAGAGAAAATCCAATCCATGAAACTTGTTTTTTTCCCTTCTTTGTCTGAACACTCCCTGGGGACTTGTTGCAAGCACATATGGTTCAGATTCCAAGTGTGAAATAGGCCTAAACACCAATTATTTTATGGTATAAACACTGGAGAAAGATTTTGAGCCTTGTAACTACTTACTGTAGCTTAGATTAGCCGTGCCTATATGTTTCTCCTACATAAACTGTACAACACTGTTTTACAACACAGCTTAATGTCATAGTTTTAAAACCGATGACTCCCAGTCCTACTGCTCAGGTCAGTTGTTTTATGGGAGTTAAACCACACCCCTCCACTCCCCTCCTCTTCCTCTTCTTCTCCCCTCCACAGGCCCATGCTGCCAGTGGTCCAGGCTGGCTGGGTTAATTTCAAACAGGAAATGGCAGCATCATGACTGTTGGTAATGTCTGCTTACACTGCCTGTAATTGGTTGAATTCAGAACCATGAGGAGTGGGTGTTAGTGGTGGGGTCTATGGGGCAGGGAGCCAGAATGACTTCATAAAGCCACCATAAGACATCTATAGAATAAGATGAAACACTGCTGAGTAAGAAAATGTAGTTCACTAATTTCTCTTATATTCTTGGTTTCTTATTTTGGGGTTTTTAAATGTTTTTCTTGGTTATAGCTCTACCAATTTTCATTATGACTTAGAGACTTGTCGGGATTGACCCAAGCACTGGGGGTTGAAATCCTTAACAAATGAATTCACCCAAACAAGCATTGGCAAGCATGTATACACATGTATCAAGTGACACTGTCCCAAGAGACATTCAACCCACTAGTTCACGTTCTCCACTTTGTTTATGAGGATATGAATGTCTGATTTCATAACATTCTTCAGTAATGTGTAATTATAATGATTGTTTAAACGTACCACAATGGCAGAAACTATTATATTAATCTGCCTGCAAAATGTTCACAGTAAGATTTACCCTCCCAAAAAGGTCCATCACATGTCAAAGTATTTATTTTCATTTTAGTGTGTGTATTTTTGGCTTGTCTGTCACTTGGTAGTTGGTTGTACCTGTCATGTCTGAACATAAGGCAGGCATTTTGAAAAGTTAACCATCAGTCACAATGTCATTTCTCATAACACTGTTGGCTTCTATATCAACGGTGGCTCTTGCATGAAAGACCTGGACTCCTATCAAAAACCTGGGAAATGGAGCTTGGAATATAGCACTGATAACAAGACTTTGGCTTCAAACAAGTAAAACATCAAATACTTCAGCAGTGTGTGTGTGTTTGTGAGAGTGTGAGATTGTGCGGGTGTGTGTATGTGTGTGCGAGAGTGTGTGCATGCGCATGTGTTTGTGCGTGCCTGCGTGCGTGTGTGTTCACCCACAGACATCTGTGTTTGTGTGTCTTTACAGCCAAACCCACCCATCTTGAGCTCTAATGACACAGTCTGTTGTGGTTGAGGCCATGGGATTTGGACATACATTCACCTCGCTTTTGATGAACAGAAATTGAGACCAGAAGAAAGGGGACAACATTTGGACCAGGGATTCACCAAAGGGAGTAAGATGAAAAGGGAAGGACTAGATGGGTAGTGAAAATACTGTCATGACCAACAGAGTGGCCCATTCATCTGCTGTAATTCAGGGCATTAGTGCCTCATAGGATCAGCATTGTCAAGGCTACAAACAAGAATTGTTATAGACTTCAGTAGTTCTTTAGATGTGTTCCATGACATTCTTTCATGTAGATCTCACAGTACAATCCTGTACAGTAGCGTTAATTGTTGTGGTATGATTGTAATAATATTACTAGGATCATAATAGGATGCACTGTATTTTGTCAACCAGTAATACAGAATATTGAACATGGATCTTTATTTTACTCTAGAAATATTCCACAGAATAACTGACATATTTATTAACATAACGATTTGCTTTCCTGAACTTAAAGGTGCTATACAGATTTTTTGTTGTTGAATTTTTACATTGTAATTTCAGAAAATGTCCATAATATGTCTGGCACTAAAAGTATAATGATTGTGTTTCACAGTATTACTTACCCACCAGTGTTTTGATTGGCTGTGATATTTCCCTAAAACGAAAGTAACTTTCGGTTTTGGTCCACAAGCTTCAAACAGATGTAAAAATGATATTTTTTGTTATTGAAAATATATTTTACATCGATTTAGATGGTACAATGATTCCCTACGCTATTCAGTGCTTGTTTTTTCACATAAACTGAAATTGAGTGAACAGTGTAGAATTTTAGCAACCAGCGTTTTCCATACACATCCACAAAGTCAAAACAGCTTTCCCAGTTTGACAGACGATGCCGCTCCGACGGGAGAAATTAATAGGTGAATATCACAGCCAATCACAACACTGGCGGTTAAGAAATACTCTGAAACACTATCATTCCACTATTAGTGGCAGATATATTATGTAAATCTTCTGAAATTACAATGTGAAAATGCAAAAAAAATCCGGTGTAGCATTTTTAACCTAGTACTTTGTCTGCAATTAAGCTGGGGAATTTTGGCGTCTCTAACCCAATGCTCTGAGCTTAAGAGTAATGATGAATCACCTCTATCTGGCACAGAGTCCTGGAGGACTGGTGATATTCTATCTCCAAATGTCCTATTGATTCTGATCATACTCATAAATGTGTAGCATGACCTCTCTGTAGAATTCTCCCTGCCACACATCTGAGCCTCTCCTCCGTGGAAAGACTCATTAATGCTTTTGCAAGTGGCTTTATTGAAATGTCTCATTTTTGCCTCTATGATTGATTGTTGACATAGAAACAGATTGGAATAGCTCTCTCCTGTGATTGTTTTGTTAAACAACTACAGACTATCCATTACTAAAGGTCTTTTGTCGTCCCAGAATGCTTGATCCCAGTCTATATCATTTTGAAAAATCAATTATACTTTTAATCCACGCTTAAAAACACATAACCCATGAGTCCTGACAGTCATATCAGCAATGCATTTACCTTTATTTATTAAAGTTAGCATTTGTTTTTCAAGAAGATATTTGTATAATTGTTGTCTCAAGTCAGTTAAAGAAGCTATTATTATATAGAGAAATACTGTATACACAACAAAAAACAGTTACTGTCGAATTACTGTTTATTGTTTATCACTTGTTTTCAATGCTAGATGTATATATCGGTTGGCGTCTCTATAAGCTACAATATGAGGTCAGTGCATCTTTGTAACATAAAAATAATGATTATATTTTGTCAGTTTTATGCATAGTTCTTTTGCAATGTGTCATGCACATGAACTCAAGATAAAGGGACAACTCACTGTTGTATTAAAAGGTAAAGAAGTCCTCAGCATCTATTAGACTGAATATGTGCATTTGAACTTCACATTTGAGATAAGAATTCCAATCCGGCAGTAAGTATGCAAAGAGAGAAAAATCATTGATCCCTTATTGCTGTCCCAAAGGGTCCACGGGTGAAGTAAAATGAAGAAGCCTTAATAATAAGCTATCATCACTCAAATCACAACAAGCACTGATTGGGTTTAAAGTAATGAAGAAATCAACATGATCAATCATCATCAAGGGCCCTGGCCTTCATGTATGAGCCCAGGCCTTGTACAGGGTGGAACCTAGTGTGGCAGGGAGTAGGGCTCTATTTACAGGGGCCAGGCTGGAGCATGTCCGTGGGGCACACATCCATCCTCCATGATCAACCTCTGACTGTCTGGGACACAGCAACTTTGGAAAGCTGACATTAACTGTTCTCACCAGCCCCATACTGCAGTAGAAGATACTGTAATTGTATTTGATAGATTATTGTATAGAGGATTTAGTCAGGATTAATTTGGGTCAGTGCTCATCAGTAAATCCTAATCCATGGAATTTTCTATGCGTTTATGTTCATAATGAATCAAAACGTTTTGGAGAAAAGCTCTTGATATTGCCTTTATTATTGCCAGAGTTTAAATTGAATTTGAAAGAAAACGATGAATTGAATAACTACTTTTTTATAATCCCACTTTTATAGAATAGAGCACTTGCACCACCTATTATCATTCTAATACCCTGCTGCACTTACTTCAATCTGAGTTGCTGACAAAATGGTTTTCTAAAGTAAGTAGTCTTACGGAAAGGGAAGTCATTTACGCCCATGGTTCATCGTAGATAGCTCTATGAAGATAAGAGACTCGCATAATAGAGCGAATCTAAGAAATATTAAGGAGAATATGCAGATGTACAAAAGTAATCCCTGTGGTGATTAGGAACTATTATGTGATGAAGTATGTGATGGATGACTAGAGAAAGTAAGTGTGTCACAGGAGGCTGCTGAGGGGAGGACAGCTCATAAGAATGAACAGATCAAATGGAATCAAACACCTGGAAACCATGCGTTTGATACCATTCCACCGATTCTGCGCCAGTCATTACCCAGAGCCCATTCTCCCCAATGAAGGTGTCACCAACCTCGTGTGTGTTTGTGTGCGCATTCACACACAAAATGTATTACGTTGCTATTATCTTGGTGAGCTCACCTCATGTTTAATATGCCACCATTTCATGTTGCTGTTTTCTTGACTGCGTTGTGTGAGTAGTAGTTCCTCACCTATTTCTCCCCGTTCATCTTCCCCATTGTGTTGAAGCAAGACGTACAGATGTGGGATCTTAATTTGATCACTCTTGTTGCTGAGAATTTTCCTGCATTGCAAGAAATGCAGATGACCTTTGTGATTTACATAATGTCAGTGAAAACAGACACTAACACATGCTTATATTAACAGTATTGCACTTTTTATGTAGCATACTTTTTGCCAGTTAATAGCCTAACCACTGATCATGCAACATTACGGACTACACCAGAGTGTAATGAATACACAGGGAGAAAAAGGTGTAGATTCACGCACAGAGCGCGGCAGATGTTTATTATGCCTTCGCAGAAGGCAGGAATCGTGGTCACAGGCAGGCAATGGTCAAACACAGGTAGGCAGACAAAACAATATACCTCAACCATACAAACAGAATGAACTAAATAGGGAGCTGATGAGACCAGGTGAGAAACGAACGCCGGTGAAATAAATGAACAAAATGAAAAACAGGGCTATGTTCAAGAACACAAGGTTTACTAAGAAAAGAAAGGCAGAACCTTACAGTTCATAAAGGATTGGAAGAATGCGGGGGCGTTCGGAAGGCATGACCAGGTATTCGTAGTGCCCTCGAGCGGTGATAAAGGCCGTCTTGCATTCGTCGCCTTCATGTATACGGACATGGTTATATGCACTTCACAGGTCAAGTTTAGTATAGATGTTGGCGCGGCCCACTTGTTCAAGGGATGCTGGGATCAGAGGGAAACGGTTATTGACCGTGATGTCATTTGTGGAATGATAATCAATACATGGATGGAGACAACTGTCTTTTCTTCCAACGAAGAAGCTGGACGCAGCCGGGGAAGAAGGACGAATGAAACCATTTGAGTGATTCATCGATGTAGTTCTCCATTGCCTCCTTTTCAGGGATAGATAGGGTGTAAACACGGCCCTTCGGTGGGGACACTCCAGGGAATAAGTCAATAGCACAGTCTCCTGGGCGATGTGGTGGCAGAGTGGAGGCCTTGATTTTGTTGAAGACATTGCTGTACTGGGCGTATTCAGATGGTATGGCTCTGCAGGGTAGGCTGAGACAACTGGAGAAGCAGGTAGAAGACCAGGACAGTAGTTCACCTTGTTGCCACGAGGTGGCAGGGTCGTGACGACAAAGCCAGGGGTGTCCGAGGATGAGTGGCTGTTTGGGGGATGAGAGTTCCATGAGTTGAATGGTTTCAGTGTGGAAGACTTCAATCTGGAGGATGACGATGTGTCAGGTGCGTGATGAAGCCCGTGCCCAATGGCTGCCCGTTCAGGGTGTTAATCCTTAAGGGAGGGGTGACAGGTGTTAAATCTATGTCAAGCTCTTTTACTAGCTGGTGATCTATGAAATGACCTGCTGCTCCCGAATCTATCAAGCCTTCTACGTACTTGGTAACCCCCTTCACGGTTATCATTACTGGGATGGAGAATTTCTTCTGAGAGATATTAAGAAATAAGGACACGCCTACCTGCATGGCAGCAGGGGGACCCTTCTCATCTCTTCGTGGCGGCGAACAGGGCAATGGCTGAGTAGATGATCTTTCCCCCCACAGTATAGGCAGAGCCCTTCTTGGATCTGCTTTAGACGTTCGATACGCAGGAGAGGAGCATGGCCCAACGGCCTCAAACAGGATCATGGAAAGAGAAGGTTTCGGGTTCCTGGGTGGCAGAGTTCTTCGGCGGAAGGCGATCGATGGGGATGGACATACAAATGTATTGATTTAAATCCTGATGTTCACCACTACAGGCCAGCGCCGCCTGAAGTTCCCTGTTGAGCCCTCTTTGGTAGACAGTAAATAAAGTAGCCTCATTCCATCCACTCCCTGCAGCCATGGTCGGAACGCTAGGGCATACTTGGCAGCTGAAGTGCGTCCTTGTTGAAGTTCTATAAGGAGGTCTCCTATAAGACGACTGGAGGAAGAGTGATCGAATACCTATTTGAAGAGGGTGTTGAAATGGGTCTTGGATCCGAGTTCTGTGCTGTTGGCAGTCCATATGGCGGTGGCCCAATCCAGGGCTTTTCCTGCGAGTAGAGACAACAAAATCCACCCTGCTCTTGTCTGTGGCGAAGTTAGTGGGGTTGTGCTCAATGTATTTGAGGCATTGCATCAGAAATCCCTGACATTTCCCAGGCAAACTGTTATATTTTCCAGGCATGGTATGAACGAAGGAGGGCTATGGGTTATAATACCTGGCATCGGAGGAGTAGGAATAGGCTGGCGGAAAAGATGACAAATTTCCTCCATAAGCTCCTCTTGCTGGGTTAGGTGCCGCTGTAACTCCACTGAAGCCATTCCGTTTTTAGGTGAGGTATTGTGTAACTCAGGGAGAAAAAGGTGTAGATTCATGCACAGAGCGAGGCAGATGTTTATTTAATCCATTTTAGAATAAGGCTGTAACGTAATAAAATGTGGAAAAAGTCAAAAAAAGTCTGAATACTTTCCGAATGCACTGTATCTGCAGCTAGGAAATGAATAAGAGTCATTTTGGGGCCTCCCGAGTGGCGCAGTGCTAGAGGCGTCACATATCCGTGGTTGATCCTGGGCTGTGTCTCAGCAGGCCGCAACCGGGAGACCCATGAGGCGGCGCACAATTGGCCCTGCGTCGTCCTGGTTATGGGAGGGTTTTGCTGCTCGGGATGCCCTTGTCCCATCGCTCTCTAGCGACTCCTTGTGGTGGGCCGGACGCATGCATGCTGACTCGTATCCAGTTCTACGTGTTTCCTCCGACTGGTGCAGCTGTTTTCCGGGTTAAGCAAGCAGTGTGTCAAGAAGCAGTGTAGCTTGGCAGGTTCGTGTTTCGGAGGACAATATTTGTTTGAAAACCCTGGACAAATACTGTTGCTGCAGGTTTATTATGCTATGACAATATACTCTAGGTCAAATTAAGATCCAACATCTGTAGACCTAATCCAGCAAAGTTTTTTTGCTGATCCAATCCCTACACAGATTCAGTGTGCATGAAAGCTCCTAAAGTTGCCTACCATCAATAATGAGGTCTCATTTACACAAATTACTCTGAACGCTGATTAGGTATTATCTAACGGCAAGGGCCACCTCGATCAATCATCATCAGCCCCTGGAGTGTCAATGGACATCGAAAGGTTAGCCCAGATCTAGGAGGCCCCTGGCAGTGTCAGCAGAATCAGTGAGGGAGGGCCTCTATAATGTCGATAGAGCAGCCGGACAATTAGGTAATGATTAAAATAGCGGCACCTGGGAGTCAATAAGAAAATGAGCCATCCCGGCATAATTTGAGAATGATTTGTTTACCAATCTATACAGCCGTAGAAGAAAGTCACAGAAGTGCAATCTATTAAATGCAGTTGGTTCTTACGTTCGGCCATTACAAACTTCCTGAATTGCTCTCCTGCATGTGTTCAACAGTTAATACATAGCAGGTAAGCTCACTCTGTGCTAATGCATGATCTATCACCAGTGTGGTTCTCAAATAAAATGTTATTTGTCACATGTGCCATATACAGCAGGTGTAAACTTAACTATGGAATGTGTGCTTACGACCCCTGCCAAATGATGCAGTTAAAAAAATAATAATAAAAAGAAAAATAGTAACACAAGGAATAAAATACACAATAATGGGGCTGTATATAGGGAGTACCAGTACCAGATCAATGTGAAAGGGTATGAGGTATTTGCAAGGTAATGTTCTTGTTGTCTACGATGACACTGTAGTGGTTTGCAGTAGTGGTTTGCAATGGTACTGATTTATCATTATGAAACTGAGGAAACTGATGAATGCACCCTAGAATTGAAAGGATTTGAGAGCATTCTCTGGGTTCATATTATATTGAAATGTTTTTGGTGTCGATTCTGCATGTTGAAAACAGATTTTTTCTATTCCACCTACTGCAATTGTATTGGCTCAGATATCATATAATTGTTTTGTATTTTTTCCAGTTTCAGCCATTTGTGTTTGTTTATGGGTGGTATGTGTTTGGCTGTTTGTGTATTGAGACAATTTGTGTCAAAATGTTCTATCTGTGTGCAGTTTGTAATCTGTGTAGGTGGAGTGTTTATGTAAACATATGTTAGAGCCACATAGACACGGGTCAGAGATGTTCAGAGCCTCTGTTCCAAGAAACAGCTGGTAGTTTGCCATGAAACATAGGTGATAATGTCAAGTTGTGACAGGAGACAATATACAGGTCATGGATTGATAATAAAGATGGATAATGGGAGATGCTTCTGTTTTGAGTCTGTGGAAGTTGAAGAAGACAGAGGAACAATAGGCCTATAGAATCCTACAGAAGAACAGAGATGTCGGTCTGAGACTGCATGCAGAGGCTATTGGCTGGTTGCTGACTCCGGGTTTGAATATATTTCTTGGTCGAATCTAGAAAATAGGTGTACACTCCTGCGTGACTATTTCAGTGCAAAATATGAGATGAGTTATTCAAACCTAAGGTCTTCACAATTTCTGACATTTGCCCAGCAATCCAGAGTATTGCATGCAAATAAAGCTAGACTATATCCTAGCAATGGACCAACTATTTTACATTAACTTTAATTTACTCTCTACTTTCAAAGAATGTCAGGTTTGTGTTAGTTTTCTATTGGTGTTTTTCCTTGCATTCATCATGTCTCATTTACAGTCATGAATTTTACATTCAGGGAATAAATAGCCTCATCACCGGTTAAGCCAACTCTAGGTTGATTTGAATAAGGAAATGAAATCACGTCTCTTTCCTTGCTCGGCCTTCATTGTTTGACTATCACTTACTCTGGGACAGAATATGAACATGACCCCTAATTAAAAAAAATATTTGCACTGCATTGCTGAGAACAGATAGCAAATTAGAGCCATCGTGAAGAGAATGAGAGTGCAGTCTCCTAGAACATCCTTCACTCTCTACAAAAAAAACATTAGTAGGTTTTACATTTAGTAGGTTATGCAACCTTGGATGGTTCTGTTGAATTGTGATGAATTTTTATTGCAATTTGTTTGTTTCCTTATTGGCCACAACAAAATGATTCAAATGATTTTATGGAAAGCTTGTTGTACATTTACATGTACATTTTGTTTTGTGAAGGACACATGCCTAGCACTGATATCACCTGATATTCATCAACAAATCTTCCCAAAGGCTCATGTAACACTAAAACATAATCCTAAATATCGCCTCGCAATCCTGAACCCCATTCCTTTACATCTAGTTCAAGTCAAACATTTGCTCTTAGAAAAACCTGTTACCCGTATCAGTTGTTGGTCCTTGGTATACATCCACCCCATAAGTCAGGAGTGCAGAACATGCTGTGTGTATCCCCTAATACAATGATGATTGTAATGATGTAATGATGATGATTAACAACTGATGATAGCTTATAGCAGTGAGCAAACTGAGCAGGGTTCTTATCTAATGGATAGCAGTGGGGCATGGCAGTGTTATTATGAAGCACGCAGGCCCATTGCCTCTAGATGGAGGGTAGTGCTGTCTCACAACTGGGATTGACACATGTCCCCCACAGCCAAGTAGCATGCAGCTCCATGCATTTCCATGTCTATGGGGCACAAGTAGGGTTACAAGTGTTATTACTCTCACCTTTTAGAAGGGCTTTAGACAGAGAGATTATTAAATGAACCACAGGCCACTACCTTTGTATCCATAAGGCCATGCTCTCAGTATCTTACGATGCAGAGCCAGAGAAAGCTAGAACCTGTGTGGCACAGAGGTGACAGTAGGTTTGCACCTGTAGTTGCCTTTTTGGCGAAAGCAACTCTGCTCTTTAGATCTGATTAACTTTCTCCCCCCTGAAAGGACACAGACGTAATAGTTTACAATCACTAGAATAGTATGTTATAGCTAGACACTGCCTACACATCTTACCTTTTTCATTTTGTCACTAAACTTCCATAAACATCCTGCTGTCGGGAGAGTTTGTTTTATCTAATCTAGTTGAGATGGCTATACTTCAACATGAGAGAATGATTGGCAACATCTGCTCACAGAAAATGGTACAGTGTATTGTCATAATCGTCCCTCATTTTTAACTGGCAAATATGTCTGTGTACTTCAGCTATGCTTTTCACAAAGTGTATCCTTTAAATCATTGTCAATAAATACATCTGATAATTGTCAGAGCAGACAGCTGTTTGTGAAAGCTTTGTTGTCTTGACTCGCTGCTTCCTGTCATTCTCACAGAGGGAGAAGTGAGTTTTATACACCCTGACTGCCATCCGGGGAATAGAGACATTTGCACATGAATCAATTGTCAACATCATTGTACTCTGACAACTCTGAGACAGCTCAAATACATTGAGAGATGTTGTTATGCACTTTTTTCTTTGTAGCATCCAAAGTTTACGCAGGTATTTTTTACTCATCATGTGATTCAGAGATGGAATATCAAGGTTATCTCATCATTATGAAAACATAAGTGCAGAAAGCTTCAGAATTATGGACATGACGAGAACAGGAAACTATATTAAATATTTTCCTTTTTTCAAAATATCCCCTCTTTCAACAACTACTTGAAAGTGAGTCACTCAGATTATGATTGAGGCTCTTGTTGCTCAAGATAACTGCTTGACATTTGCTTATTCAGTCAGTGTCAGTCTTGCATAGTCAATTTTCCCTAAACTTGAAAGCTCTCTCCAACGTTGGCATTTTTCAATGTTCTGTCACTCAAGCAGGATTTGCTATGGTATCAATGAACAAAATATACACTTCACGGTGTAGAAAACATAAAGTGTCTTTATTCCAGAAATAACATACAGTGCTTTCTATCCCTGCAATCTGATTAAAAAAGATGGAGACAGTATAGGGGAAAAACATCTCCACAAACTAGGCCCAATAGCTGGTAGATATCAAGTCCTCCATATGTCTTTTAAGCATTTCATTGTGGTGAAATGTTAATCTTCCTCCTTAACCCCATTTTGGAGGAGGTCCTCAGTAGCAGTCTTGGTGTAGGCAACAGTTCCTAAAAGCTTGTTTAAATGCCAACATTAACAACTCATGATGATTTTCAGTCCAGTTAAGCAAAGGCTACTCCTAGACATTTGAAAGCCATTGGCCTCCGAGTCACAGCCCATGGGTTAATAAGTATTAAGAAAATTAAGATGTGCTGACCTGCTGTCGGCACAACAAGCCACTTACACGCCCAGGCAGGCAGTAGCACATTTATCCTCTGTGGTGAGAGGAACGCTCTCCAGTTACATGTCACCCTGCTGAACATCTCTTAAACGTTGGACTTGTGTCAGTGCTCTCAGAGTGCTCCCAGTGAAAAGATAATCACTGCGATCAGTGTTCTTTTAAAGCTTGACCAGCCACAATAATCTGTTCACATCAACAACAGTGCACTCACTTGTGCTTAATGGCTCTTAAGTTCCCTGGCCCCAGACCCCTTTGGCCCCCTCCAACTCACAGCGCTCCAGCTCCAAGGCTGATCAATTAAAACAACTTTATCATTTACAGACCAATCAATAAGCAGTCCCGTTTGGCTCAACAGTTCTTGCCTACATTTGGTTTGCATGTGAGTAGTCAGTTGTTTCCAATCAATTGACTTCAATGTCATAAACAAAGCAAATTCACAGCCAGGGATCCATTACATGTTGATTTACTTTCAGTTTTCATGTCTCCAGGAAGGGCTTTTCTCTCCTCAGTCTGTTCACACCTTTACAGTAGGCTATGGAAACTCATTAAAAAGGAAGCAGATTGTTTATGGAATTCATATCATACAGTATAGTTATTTTCTTAATGACTGGTGGTCTATTCTGGCTTATTTCCCATGTAATGTTTAATCTAATTAAACGGTAATATTATTGTACTGCACTACAGATCGTTAAAGACTGATACAAATCCTAATTTTATTAGGGAACAATCTACTCTACTTTAGGAGTGAAGCGGGAGTTGCGTTCACATCAGTGTGGTAGGGAGATGAGTTGGAAGTTGATGCTATAAATGGGCTGATCCCTTAAGGGAGCCTTACTTGACATGTGTTACTAAATCTTTCAGAGCTGCCATCTGCCTCCGTGTTAACTGCTGGGAATGCTGACCTCTGCCGGCAATAAGGTCATCCAGAACTGATTAAATCCTGAGTGGCATACTCACAATCCTCAGGGATGCTAAACGGAAGTTTTATACTTTCTTAATGTTGCTATTTTGAGACTTCAACTCATTCGATCGGTATACAACTTCCTTACTGAAGCAAATGTGTCAGCTCATTGTAAATTAAGGGTGTTGCTTCTGGCTATTGACTGGACAGCAATGACCTCCTGCAACCTAAACATGCTGAACACAGATGTATCACACAGTTGCATTAACTTGTGGCTAGTAGGCCTCAATGGTAACTTATTCGTTTTGTCATTGCCTGTTGCTAGCAATCCTGAGCTTCACAGAAATATTCTATCCTTCAATACTTCATTTCCATAAGGACAACTGTCACTGTACCCTTTTCTCCTTCCAATCGCAGAGTTTTCAGTCGTTAACAAGGCATGAAAATCCCGACAATTCTGTTATTTTCTTCCGTGGGCATACACAGTGTGATATGACGGTGGTGGCAGGCTAAACTGTGGTGGCAGGCAAAACTAATGAAGCTTTGAAGCTACACTAATGAGGTGTTTCCTATACAAATGTCCATAATGGAATGTTCTAAATATTAACATTTCACAAATGTGCAAATATGTGACTCACCACCTGGATTCGATCTTATGTAGCAACTTTTGAAATTGTGTTTTTTCATGATATGAAAGTAGAGACTCAGAGCTACAAAATGGTATATAATTCACTGCATTTGAGGAACAATGGGAAAGTAATTCTGTTTTGAAAGTTGATCAACTTTTGAGAAAATCACCTTTGAATGTTTTGCTATCTAGTGAAGAGCTCTTCTTTGTCTATCTACATCCATTCAGCATAGTTCACAACCTCACCCTAAGCTTTAGCCTCACCCAGACAATCTGACAATTTATTTATTTTTATTATTATTATGTTTTCTTCTTGGGCCTCTATAACTATATATATTGTTTTTATTTTTGTTGTTGTTGTGTGATTTGGATTAATCCCCTCTACCACACGGAACCCGACTAATCTACTGACGGAACGCAAGAGGTGGCTAACAACAGACCTCCATCCTATGCTAGCTTGCTACCGATGCCCTGGCTAGCTGTCTAAATCACCAACCCACCTCTCCACTCACTGGCCCCTTTTGATCACTCGACTAAGCATGCCTCTCCTTAATGTCAATATGTCTTGTCCATTGCTGTTCTGGTTAGTGTTTATTGGCTTATTTCACTGTAGAGCCTCTAGTCCTGCTCACTATACCTTATCCAACCTATTAGTTCCACCACCCACACATGCAATGACATCTCCTGGTTTCAATGATGTTTCTAGAGACAATATCTCTCTCTTCATCACTCAATACCTAGGTTTACCTCCACTGTATTCACATCCTACCATACATTTGTCTGTACATTATACCTTGATGCTATTTTATCGCCCCCAGAAACCTCCTTTTACTCTATGTTCCAGACGTTCTAGACGACCAATTCTCATAGCTTTTAGCCGTACCCTTATTCTACTCCTCCTATGTTCCTCTGGCGATGTAGAGGTGAATCCAGGCCCTGCAGTGCCTAGCTCCACTCCTATTCCCCAGGCGCTCTCTTTTGACGACTTCTGTAACCGTAATAGCCTTGGTTTCATGCATGTTAACATTAGAAGCCTCCTCCCTAAGTTTGTTCTATTCACTGCTTTAGCACACTCTGCCAACCCGGATGTTCTAGCTGTGTCTGAATCCTGGCTTAGGAAGACCACCAAAAATTCAGAAATTTTAATTCCAAACTATAACATTTTCAGACAAGATAGAACTGCCAAAGGGGGCGGTGTTGCAATCTACTGCAAAGATAGCCTGCAGAGTTCTGTCCTACTATCCAGGTCTGTACCCAAACAATTTGAACTTCTACTTTTAAAAATCCACCTCTCTAAAAACAAGTCTCTCACCGTTGCCGCCTGCTATAGACCACCCTCTGCCCCCAGCTGTGCTCTGGACACCATATGTGAACTGATTGCCCCCCATCTATCTTCAGAGTTCGTGCTGCTAGGCGACCTAAACTGGAACATGCTTAACACCCCAGCTATCCTACAATCTAAACTTGATGCCCTCAATCTCACACAAAGCCTTAAACACGGGCACCCTCATAGATATCATCCTAACCAACTTCCCCTCTAAATACACCTCTGTTGTCTTCAACCAAGATCTCAGCGATCACTGCCTCATTGCCTGCATCCGTAATGGGTCAGCGGTCAAACGACCTCCACTCATCACTGTAAAACGCTCCCTGAAACACTTCTGCGAGCAGGCCTTTCTAATCGACCTGGCCGGGGTATCCTGGAAGGATATTGATCTCATCCCGTCAGTAGAGGATGCCTGGTTATTTTTTTTAAATGCCTTCCTAACCATCTTAAATAAACATGCCCCATTCAAGAAATTTAGAACCAGGAACAGATATAGCCCTTGGTTCTCCCCAGACCTGACTGCCCTTAACCAACACAAAAACATCCTATGGCGTTCTGCATTAGCATCGAACAGCCCCCGTGATATGCAGCTGTTCAGGGAAGCTAGAAACCATTATACACAGGCAGTTAGAAAAGCCAAGGCTAGCTTTTTCAAGCAGAAATTTGCTTCCTGCAACACTATCTCAAAAAAGTTCTGGGACACTGTAAAGTCCATGGAGAATAAGAACACCTCCTCCCAGCTGCCCACTGCAGATAGGAAAGATAGGAAACACTGTCACCACTGATAAATCCACCATAATTGAGTATTTCAATAAGCATTTTTCTACGGCTGGCCATGCTTTCCACCTGGCTACTCCTACCCCGGACAACAGCACTGCACCCCCAACAGCAACTCGCCCAAGCCTTCCCCATTTCTCCTTCTCCCAAATCCATTCAGCTGATGTTCTGAAAGAGCTGCAAAATCTGGACCCCTACAAATCAGCCGGGCTAGACAATCTGGACCCTTTCTTTCTAAAATTATCTGCCGAAATTGTTGCCACCCCTATTACTAGCCTGTTCAACCTCTCTTTCGTGTCGTCTGAGATTCCCAAAGATTGGAAAGCAGCTGCGGTCATCCCCCTCTTCAAAGGGGGGGACACTCTTGACCCAAACTGCTACAGACCTATATCTATCCTACCGTGCCTTTCTAAGGTCTTCGAAAGCCAAGTCAACAAACAGATTACCGACCATTTCGAATCTCACCATACCTTCTCTGCTATGCAATCTGGTTTCAGAGCTGGTCACGGGTGCACCTCAGCCACGCTCAAGGTCCTAAACGATATCTTAACCGCCATCGATAAGAAACATTACTGTGCAGCCGTATTCATTGATCTGGTCAAAGCTTTCGACTCTGTCAATCACCACATCCTCATCGGCAGACTCGAGAGCCTTGGTTTCTCAAATGATTGCCTCGCCTGGTTCACCAACTACTTCTCTGATAGAGTTCAGTGCGTCAAATCGGAGGGTCTGCTGTCCGGACCTCTGGCAGTCTCTATGGGGGTGCCACAGGGTTCAATTCTTGGACCGACTCTCTTCTCTGTATACATCAATGAGGTCTCTCTTGCTGCTGGTGTGTCCCTGATCCACCTCTACGCAGACGACACCATTCTGTATACTTCCGGCCCTTCTTTGTCCAGGCAAGCTTCAATGCCATACAACTCTCCTTCCGTGGCCTCCAATTGCTCTTAAATACAAGTAAAACTAAATGCATGCTCTTCAACCGATCGCTACCTGCACCTACCCGCCTGTCCAACATCACTACTCTGGACGGCTCTGACTTAGAATACGTGGACAACTACAAATACTTAGGTGTCTGGTTAGACTGTAAACTCTCCTTCCAGACCCATATCAAACATCTCCAATCCAAAGTTAAATCTAGAATTGGCTTCCTATTTCGCAACAAAGCATCCTTCACTCATGCTGCCAAACGTACCCTTGTAAAACTGACCATCCTACCAATCCTCGACTTTGGCGATGTCATTTACAAAATAGCCTCCAATACCCTACTCAACAAATTGGATGCAGTCTATCACAGTGCAATCCGTTTTATCACCAAAGCCCCAAATACTACCCACCATTGCGACCTGTATGCTCTCGTTGGCTGGCCCTCGCTTCATACTCATCGCCAAACCCACTGGCTCCATGTCATCTACAAGAACCTGCTAGGTAAAGTCCCCCCTTATCTCAGCTCGCTGATCACCATAGCATCTCCCACCTGTAGCACACGCTCCAGCAGGTATATCTCTCTAGTCACCCCCAAAACCAATTCTTTCTTTGGCCGCCTCTCCTTCCAGTTCTCTGCTGCCAATGACTGGAACGAACTACAAAAATCTCTGAAACTGGAAACACTTATCTCCCTCACTAGCTTTAAGCACCAACTGTCAGAGCAGCTCACAGATTACTGCACCTGTACATAGCCCACCTATAATTTAGCCCAAACAACTACCTCTTTCCCAACTGTATTTAATTTTAATTATTTATTTATTTTGCTCCTTTGCACCCCATTATTTTTATTTCTACTTTGCACATTCTTCCATTGCAAAAGTACCATTCCAGTGTTTCACTTGCTATATTGTATTTACTTTGCCATCATGGCCTTTTTTGCCTTTACCTCCCTTCTCACATTTGCTCACGTTGTATATAGACTTGTTTATACTGTATTATTGACTGTATGTTTGTTTTACTCCATGTGTAACTCTGTGTCGTTGTATCTGTCGAACTGCTTTGCTTTATCTTGGCCAGGTCGCAATTGTAAATGAGAACTTGTTCTCAACTTGCCTACCTGGTTAAATAAAGGTAAAATAAAATAAATAAAAAATCTCGGTTCGCTCTAAAAGTGCACACTTAACGCTCTGGCCGATGATTTGTTTACCTCTGGATAACATGATACAGCCTAACCGGGTCTGCAGGCAACAATTTCATTACGCTTTTTTTGCAGAAGTTTACTGACACTGTATTAAACGAGTGTTGTACACAAGTCACGTAATGTTAGCTAATGAGCCAGCCAGCCAATGATAGCTAGTTAAACAATAAACAGTGCAAACAATGTCACAGTGCTGGGAGCTAACCAACCATGTTCAATGTTAGCTAGCAAACATTAGGCTCTAACTAGAACAGCACACGGCTCTGGGAAACGAATAATAACGTCAGCTAGGGAGCCAGCCAGCTAACGTTAGCTAGCTAGCTAACAGTACACTTTAGCTTGAAATGAATTCACTTTCTTAAAAAATGTGAAAACGTGTAATATCTGAAAATGTAATGTTACCTGTATACATCATTGTACATGGACGTGTCTCCCTGTCAGGAATGAGCGATCCTCCAGAAAGTGGAGAGCCACACTTATGCAGCTCCACTAGACAATACGTTTTTTTAACCGTGTTGGACAGTATTACCAACGCAAACTGACGAGCTTCTATGGCAGACCAATCCGAACTCCTTACTCTGCCTGTCCAGTCCTCTCATTATCTCAGTCAATCATAGCTAGTGGGAAGGTTGCTTCTCTTTTTCTGTGGCTTAACCAACAAGGCTTGTAATTTAACAATTGTATTCGTATTTACAGATGGCATACAAGTTTGCTATTAAGGCACATGAAAGTTCACATGTTCAACAAGACATTTCTTCCAAAAAAACGCATTTCTCCTGTGAAGTCGTGAAAAAGGCATGTGAAAGACTCTGAGATAATAAGGTAAAAGATTTATGTGGTCTGATGAGACAAAAATGTTACTCTTTGGGTTGAATGCAAAACGATATGTCTGGAGAAAACTAGGCACAGCTCATCACCCGTCTAACACCATCCCTACCATGAAGCATGGTGGTGGCAGCATCATACTATAGGGATGCTATTCAGCAGCAGGGACTGGGAGACTGGTAAGGATAGAGGGAACAAAGAATGGAGTCAAATATAAGCAAATCCTTGATGATAACCTGCTTCAGATTGCAAACGACCTTAGACTTGGTAGATTTACATTCCTACAGGACAATGACCTCAAGTATACAGTCAAAGCAATGCTGGAATGGCTTCAGAGCAAGAATGTGAAAGTCCTTGAGTACCCCCAGCCCAAAAGATAGCCCAAAAGATATGTGGTTCACCTCCACTCCCCATCTGACTTAACAGATTTTGAGAAAATCTGCAAGGAGGAATGGGAGAAAATCCCCAAATCCAGATGTGCAAAGCTGATTTAGATATGCCCAAGGCTGTAATTGCTGCCAAAGGTGCTTCTACAAAGTATTGACTCAGGGGTGTGAATACTTATGTAAATGAGATATCTGTATTTCATTTTCAATTCATTTGAAAAATGTGTAAAAACATGTTTTCACTTTGTCATTATGGGGTATTGTGTGTAGATGGGTGAGGGAAAAAAACATATATTTAATCCATTTTGAATTCAGGCTGTAAAATTTGAAATAAGGGGTATGAATACTTTCTGAAGGTACCGTGTCTCCAAACAGCATGTCCATAGCAACTTTAGCTTGCATGTCAATGAAGTTCACCAAGTCTGTAAACCTGGCTCTTCTCCTCTGTCATTCCTGATCATCGAAGGCTGTCCCTCTCCACCGCTCACTCATCTTGTAAGGAAGCTTCGATGCTTGTGGGATTATCCATTACGTCCATGTACTCAATGTCTTTCATGGTGTTCCGACATCCAGTCAGGAGTAGCGCATACATGTGCAATGATTTCCCATCTTCTGTCTTGATCTGTGGCCACTTCAAAGCTTTATCCATGTAGGCAATGGCTTTTTCTTCAGCTCATCACCATAATGCTTTTTAAGTAGCTTCCTGTCTTCTTGATAGCAGCTTTTAGGTTTCATGTTCACAGCTGCAGACAAGATCTTGCGGTTCTCCACTGGTGTACTGTTTCAGGTAGTACAACTTATTTCGGCTGCCGGCTGTCTTGCTGTCGATGGCATGCCCGAATGCTCTGATGGAGGACTTGTAGACGAGCGGGTCACCTTTGAACACAGGTATGTCTCTCTGCTGTAAATTAGAAAAATCTTGCTGCTTCACGAGCATCTCTATAATCTCCTTCTGACGCTGCATGAATTGATCGAGATCTGTCTCATATCTTGGTTTATCCTGTACGTGCATCACAGGCCTTTGGTGCTCTTCACTGGGATCTGGTCTTCAGCGTTCTGTACCTGGGCCAACTTCATTCTTCTATATGGTGGTGCATAGGGATGGACTCTGTACTCCTCGCTCTGTCTTGAGGCTCCTCTGGATCCTCCCTTGGCCTTGAAAAATCCATCCATGTCATCCAGTGTCATCATTGACTTCAAACCCTTTCGGCTTAGCATTGGATGCTGCAATAACTGTCTCTAGCATCAGTTGCTCCTTCTTAGCATTCAGCTGTGCTTTTTCAAGTTCTAAAGCTTGCTTCTTCTTTAGAGATGCTGCACATGCTACCAGTTCTGACTCTTCTTTTAAGCATGCTGAACCTGAGGAGCTGGTGGAGGAAGCTACTAATCTGCGTCCAGTAACAGAGCCATGTTTGCCTTTGTTCTTGCGCCGCACCACTGAAACTTCTGAAATGCTGTCACCTGGATCAACATCATCATCATTATCTTCATCCTTTTTTCCACCTGTACATTTGTGTACTTTTGTGGTCTATTTCTCAGTATGTCGGACAAACTTGTTGATGCTTGCTGATTTAGGTTTAAAACAGTTAAGTTGATCAGCATTCTTCTCATCTTCAGGTAAGAGAGCTACAGTAGTACTTCTTCATTAAGAGTTTTAAACTCTCCATTATAGAGCCCCACAGTGGAGGTGTCATAATACCCATAAAACCTAGCGGTCAAATAGGGAAATGGTTCCAATCGTTTTTACACCATTCATTTTTCCCATAGGGGATTTTAGAAACACTTAAAATAAGGGCTGTGTTTTGTGTAGGCTAACCCTGGCATGACGTTTTGATAACTATGTAAATCTCTTTCAACAACAACCGGCATAGTATAATTTTCTCTTTCCAATCGCAGAATTTTAGATCATTAATGAGGCATGAAAATTATGTCCTTTTCTGCATTTTACACCACTATTAGCCAAGACAGAGTATAGCTGAGTACAACCACATGTCTCCTCTATTTACATTAACTGACCACTGTTGTTTACATGTATTTATTTGTTTTGCACAGTGATGCAATGTAGGTGGGTTAAGTTCATCATAGTCATCAGAAACAGCCTGTGTAATAGAAGCTGTGGAGATAATTGTGAGTGGAAACACTTGCCTGGAGCTTGAGGTCGTGACTTTGACATACCAGGCCCTCCGTCCTTAGAAGTGACAGACAGGAGGAGGCAGCTTGCTGATGTCTTTCACATGGGAATCACAGCTTGCAGCAATTTTAAAACAAAACCGTCTGCAGGATTTTGTGAGAACATTTAATTGTGAGGTTTTTGGGTCCCTGTCTGTTTCGCAGGTTGAAGTTTATTGTCATGAATCTTGCCCTGGAGGCAGGTCTGAGCGATTTCCGCTAGATGGGCCAGCTGCAAAGGCAAAATTGGCTATATCGTAAAGTTTGTTAGTTCAGATAACATTTTAGTCCGAAGAAAGAGCAGCTGTGTTTCAGTCCTTTCCACAAGGTTGTCCAACATACATTTATCACTAAAAATAACTAAACTAATATTTTAATACCAATTTACTTTGAAGTCAATGCACCCCAATACATGTTTTGTATTTGAATCTAACTGTGGCTTTGTCATTGTCAATATCATTAGTCAAAGATTCTGAGTATGATGTTTAAGTTCTGTTCTGTCTTTTTGAAAGATTTCCCCGGAGTTGGTGTTGAACTAGTATTGCTGTCTGAACATTGAACTCATGATGACATATAGTGGAAATGAGAAACTTCACAGTGCATCATTCTGTCAGCTGTACTGCAGCAGTGATTTAAACGGGTCTACTTATTCTCTGCCATGGACTATTGTGCATGTAAAATGCTTTAATCAGTTGGCAAGCTTATAAAACATCCATTAGTTATAGAGCCATTAAGTCTTCACACCTCAAAGACATCTTGCTTATGGGACAGCGGGGGGCTGCAGTAGACTTTACAGTATGCACTGTACGTTCTTCACTCTTTTGTGGAAGTTTAGCGGGCTTATTACTCAAGGGGGAGGGGAGGGGTGGGGGTCTTCACTGTTTTCCTAGCGTGTCCCAGGGGTGTCTTTTCCAGCTGTAATGAGGCCTCCAGGACCACAGAGCTCTCTTTTAAAAGGGGAGTAATGAGTCTGTGTTGGCACAGAGAACAGGGATTTTCACTCCTCGGTGGAACAGGAAGGTCAATGAGAGGAGTTTTATTTTGGGAAACTGTCTTGTTTCTGAACCAAACACAGCTTGAAGGGAGACACTACAAGCCTTGGACCGGGAAGGGGCTGTGGTTGTCCATCGGAAATACAACGGCATTTTTTTTGACAGCTGTGGAGACTACCCTCACCCTGACTATAGTATGGAATGTCACATGGGGTGATTTTACTTTACTGTAGGATATTTTAATGTGGGCTAGTACTTGGCAAAATTGCATATGTATGACATTTTATCGACGCTTTGAAGTTGAGTAATCAGAGCTCTGGGAAAATGTTTCAAACCTGTTTCACTTCAATCAAGCACCACTGAATAGTTCAGTCACATGTCAAAGACTATAATGTCTGTGCCCTGCTTCAGCCTTTCAAGGTCAGCAGCAGGGCTCACTTTCAAAAAGGATAAATTGTAAGTTTGATGAAATGCATAAAATAAAATGTTCATGACATGCATGTAAAACAGGCTCTCTTGAAGATACAGTATAGCTTGTTCTCCTGTTCCTACGGTATCACCATGTCCCTTTAATGGACTTGTGCATTACAAACCCAGAGAACAGGCCAGCCAATTGTATGCATGAAGAGCAGGATACACTATACACTTTCAACAATTCATGCTAAGTTTAGCCTCAAATGGGTCCTTCACTTGCCCTTCATTGACCCCAGACTAGAGGAGCTTCAGTATACTGTAGCACCTGCTAACCCAGGGCTAGGTGGAGAGGACACAGCCAGCCTCACGTCATCCCTCTCCACCATTAATAGCAGTCCCCAGCCTGGCGAGCCCGCCACCCTGCCACATTCAGGGATAATTACCCCTGACAAGAGGGCAAGTCATCAGCACAGGCCTGATAAGCATTACAGCCAGATGACAGCGTACAGAAGTGTATTAGCAACAGTGTGACATATCACATTACCACTGTGAATATAATAAAGGAGATAATAAACACTATGGCAGCTTTAAAGACGAGCCATCTCTCCTCTCTCCCGCCGGGCCATTACGTCCCATTTACTAGAGCTGATATGTTGATTCCAACTGTCACCTTGGAATATAGACGTTGACACACACAAAACACACACACAAACACAGATTAAGACAGATTTGAACCATGTTGATGCCAGATAAGCAATCAATTCATATCATGACTTGAGTAATTGGTGCTGATGGTTACAAGCATCCTGGTGTCTTAGGTGCCATAGTGATATTATGAAATGAATTACTTTGCTAGTATCACAAAATGAGTACTGTGCTGCACAAAGTTCAGCATCAATTGCTTGCGAGAAGCAGCAGAACTACTGCCCAGATTCCACAGGGCATCTACTTTTGGGAGCATTGTCTCATGTTTAACAGATAAACATCTAGACTATGTACACAGTTTGACCACACTAACACATTTTTAAAGAATGGTTTAATGACATTTGACATATTTTTCATTTGTTGGTCAGATTTTTTTGATATTGACGATCATATAATAGTGAATGATCTGTGCTAAAAATGGACATTGGGCAACTGATTTCCTATTTGCAGCCAGTGAAAGAGACATTTTCCTTAATTGTTTGAACATGTGTACTAAAGACAGATGTGTAACTGGAGCCCTGAGATACTGGGAGAGGTCTTGAACCTGATAACTTGTACATGTTTTATCGCTGTTACATTATAAATTATTTCCACAGACTGGGGCCTTGTGGGATCATATTCTGTCAGCTTCAGTTCCTGGTAACATAATTTAATGATATTAACAAATTTGCAGCTCTAGTGTTTCAGCGTTATCTGGGAAATCTTAAACGTCTATGGTAAATACTTGGTTATGATATTATCAGGAGCAGCCGATTGTACGCAGGGTGTATCCGATGGCTATTAAATGTGGGACAGCAGTGGAAATAACTAAGCTCATAAAGGCCTGTGACGCTGTCGAACAGCCTGCCTGCATTTCCTGTTGTAGCTGACAGAGGACGGCTGGAAAAATAGGAAAGAACAGCCGTTTTAATGGATGCAGAAGCAACATTTTATGGTTTATTTTTCATGGCTCCGTGGTGCTCTGTTAAACCTCTCATTAACCCCCTCTTTAACTTTTGATACGGTATTTCTGCTCAATTTCAATGGTGCCAGTGCTAATGAGGCCAGCAGTAAAGTGTGTGTCCGATATGAACGTCTTTTAGGGTTCACACTCTTATACAAGCTATTTGTAATGTTCAAATAGCCTCAAACTATTTGTACAGATTCCTATCGCAAATTGAGCATGTTCATTAGCCTGTACATTTACCTTGCCATTTATTTTTCATTAATGCCATATGCCTCATAATGCCAAGGGCAGCTGTCAATAAGTTAAGGTACACATGTATTCAGTGCATAACTCCTGTATATAAAGTGGCAACAGTATGGGGTTGTTTTACACCTATACCTGGTCTCACTCATTGATCTACGTTCATCACCATAGGGTTTCTATGTTCAGCCAACGACAGGGTCCTCAAACTTACCAATGACCTTATCAGAGCCCTATCAGGATTGGCTAATGGGAAGAGATTTTGCACTGGAATAAGGCAATTTGAATTATGTTTAGAGGGGTAAGGTACGGTAAGAGCATAATGAACAGATGTAATCATTATAACTGGCTGAGATTTATTAAGGAATATTTCAAAGTGTGTAGCTTATGTTATCTAAATAAGAAAACTTGACTTGTAAATCTGATACTAATGAAAATGTACATGGAATAACGAGCTGCCAGATATCATTCGGAGGGACCATCCCGACATGTCCCGTCTCTGTGGCTGCACAAGACATGACACATTTTAATTTGAGCACGAAACTATGCCAAAGCCTATTTCATCCGGCGGACAGGGAGAGGGATTTGCCTCCACTAATGGAGTTCAATGATTGCAGCATGTCAGATAACTAATAACCATAAGGAGTCATGGGAAGTGAGAGACAGGACAGAGACAGGTGTTGTGTGTGTGTGTGTTGTTTAATTTTAAGAGGGGAGGCCTCCATTGTCACAGTGCTTTGTAGCACTCTGGATTTCTAACCAGCACAACAGAGGAGATGGGGAAATGTTCACAAAACCTCCTTAAAATCAGACCTAAGGGGCCATAAGCAGCATCACTCCAGACAGCTATTTATCGGAGATGACAGTTTGCAAATATCTCAATCTGGGAGAAGGCACTCGGGGTGACACTGAGGAGAGCCGTGAAATTGGAGGAGTCAGCAGCCAGCATTTATTTCATCAGGCTTTCTCCAATGAGGTACAGTCGCCTGACAGCATGAGATTGCTGGCGGATACGTCACAGCAGTCCCTTCAGACACTTTAATCCATTCTGCATAGATCAGAATTAAGCTGTCTAATGAAAATGTGAAAACTCAAAAGAGAGAAAGAAAAAGGATAAGATAGAACAGCCATTGTGAAAGCAGGGTAGACACCACACTGCAGAATCTGAATGTGAAAGTAGTAATAGTCTAAACGTCCATTACAGTAAAAGTGCTCAGTTGTAGCTTGTTTTAGACCCCAATCACGTTGGAGAGAGTATAACAGAATGTACAGTACATCATATGAATGATGTCACTGACTTGCAGCAGGCTGCCTAGCCTCCTTCCTAGCATCCTGACTACAATAAGGCAAGTGCTCAGTCCGCCCTCCCTCCTCCCCCTCCCTCCTCCCCCTCCCTCCTCCTCCCCCCTCCCTCCCCCTCCCTCCCTCTTCCCCCCTCCCGCCTCCCCCTCTCTCCTCCCCTTCCCTCTCTCCTCTCTCCTCTCCTCTCCCCTCCCTCTTTCCTTTTCCCCCATTCCCCCTACCTCCCTCCTCTTCCAGGGTCTACAGCATACAGTATATCAGTCCCGGGGCTCGGATCTAAGCCATGTCAAGGCCAATGGCTTTCATGATTCTGTAGATTAGAGGAGAAGGGAAACTATGGTGTGTCAGGAGATGTGTCCAGCTGAGGAACACAGCTGTGCAAACGTTATATAACTAATATATAATAACTCAAAAGGAAGCAAATCATTCGCCGTAAAGATCGAGGGAAAGGTAAAGCCTTCTCTCTCTCCCCTGCCCTCCTCCACCTTCTGCCCTAGATCATTTCCAGTATGTTTTCCAAGGTCCAAACGAGGTGATTTAGTGCCATTGGCTCAGCCTGTGCTCATGTGGCTCTTTCAAATATAAACATGGCCCAAAAGGCAAACATTATGTAATTATGGTAAGTGCAGGCACAGACTTATTCTGAAGAATCAACATTTCAGCCACTAAACGAGGTCAGGAGCAAACTGACATCATCAGCATATGCTGCAATTTTTTTACTTCTAAAATAGTTTAATTCATAAGAAGCTCTGCTTGTCCCTGCCTCTTGCACGAGTTAGGACACCTTACCTCTCCCTGAAGTATCAAACGGCATAATGCTCCACTGGCCTTCATTGAGCATGGCAGTGTGTTTAAGGCCAGCAGCACACATGAGAGTGTTCATCTGGCTGACAATATGCTGTCTTCGGGGTACAGGACCTTTAGCTGTGATCAGAAGTGAAGGGGAGTATAGCCTCAGCAGTCACAGTGGAATGCCTTCTCAGATACCCTCCAATCAGCAGAGACTTCCCTATCCCAGGCCTCCTGACCTCCACCCAGCATGACACAACACTGGCAGTCAGTCAGTCAGTCTTAGTGGTTAACACTGTGGCTGTACTACAAATGGTAGTACATACATACAGACACTGCCTGTCTGTATGTCATGAATGGAATTGGAACAAAAATGGAACAGAACTGTACATACAGGTAACTGCCAAAATAATGCATTCAGGTTCCCACTGTTCAGTACGGAGCAAGGCAAGTTTCATTCAGTCAGCCATCGGGCTGCTGAACAGTGGGACATAGGACAGATGTAGTCCTAATACACAGTCAGACAGTAGGTGAAAATGTAAATGTATGACTTGTACTAACCTTCCAGTTTTCCATACAGCATGTCATATGTTGTGTTTGTGTATTTTTATGCTGACGTCACAGAATTCATTTCCATGTAAATGGACTATAAAGTATATTGTATCGTTTAAAAATGCTAGGCAGGCCATTATTTTTTCCATTATTTTGGCTACCATAGCTATAGGATGACAATGCCCCCATCCACAGAAAAGTTTGATGAGCATGAAAATGATGTTAACCATATGCTATGGCTGTCTCAGTCACCAGATCTCAATCCAGTTAAACACTTATGGGAGATTCTGGTGGCGCCCGTTTTCCATCACCATCAACAAAACACCAAATACTACCATCCCTCCAATTGAGTTCCAGACACTTGTAGAATATATGCCAATGTGCATTGAAGCTGCTCTGGCTCGTGGTGCACCAAAGCCCAATCAAGACACTTTATGTTGGTGTTTCCTCTATTCTGTTAGTTACCTGTACATTTTATGACATACTTACTGTATGATGGATTGAAAGTATGGAATCTTGAATGTTACTGTTGTAAGTGTTCATTAGAGCTACACTCAACGCTGCTAATAAAAAAACAAGGGTGGGCAGAAATGTATTGTAAAGATGTGTATTCACATTTGAATCAGCTGGGACAACAGAATCAAACCAGAAAAACCCCAAATAAACTCAAATGTATAGAATTGATCTAACCAGTTTAATTGTTTGTCTATGTAATAACCTAAAGGAAAAATACCAACATATATGTAAATAGGCCACTGCGCCACCTCCCGGGTGGCGCAGTGGTTAAGGGCGCTGTACTGCAGCGCCAGCTGCGCCACCAGAGACTCTGGGTTCGCGCCCAGGCTCTGTCGTAACTGGCCGTGACCGGGAGGTCCGTGGGGCGACGCACAATTGGCCTAGCGTCGTCCGGGTTAGGGAGGGTTTGGCCGGTAGGGATATCCTTGTCTCATCGCGCACCAGCGATTCCTGTGGCGGGCCGGGTGCAGTGCGCGCTAACCAAGGTTGCCAGGTGCACAGTGTTTCCTCCGACACATTTGTGCGGTTGGCTTCCGGGTTGGATGGCGCTGTGTTAAGAAGCAGTGCGGTTGGGTTGTGTATCGGAGGATGCATGGCTTTCAACCTTCGTCTCTCCCGAGCCTGTACGGGAGTTGTAGCGATGAGACAAGATAGTAGCTACTAAACAATTGGATACCATGAAATTGGGGAGAAAAAGGGGTACAATTCACGAAAACAAAAAAAAAGGAGAAAAAAAGGAACCTTCTCTTGATGACCAATACAATATCCCTGACAATATCTCACTTGTATGGAGTCAGAAAACTAGGTTTTAAAATTATAAACAGTTTTCTAATTACAAACATTTCTGATCAAATGTCTTGCCGTCAAGATAGCTTATTTCCTCTTCTGACCATGTTCCTGACACTCAAATCAGGGGTTTATTCATTACGCCTTGTCATGTAAATCGTTTACCGTTTTAAGAACCCAACGAAAGCAAACAGAGCAAATGGATACAGGGAGGGACCTATCTGAATTTGTCCAATAGAAGTGCTTGTTTTTGTTGCATAATTTGTTCCGGTTGGAGTAAATGTTTTGCAACAGATCGTTTTGCAACAGAATCAGTCTAATGAATATACCCCAGGGCCACGTTCAGTTGCCAAACGTAGTGGAACGTTGCAGATAGAAATTCCATCAACAGACATGATTACTTGTTCTACATGTCGGAGTGGCATGTTTGTTCTACATAACATATTTATATCTGAACGTTCCAAAGCATTGTGTCCTTCTGATTACGCCACAGTAAGTGACTGTGGGTGTGGCTAGGGAGTGACCAGGGCAGAGCCCACAGCCTATACACATCTCAAGGAACCATGGAACCTTGTGGATTACTGTATTCTAACTAAAGGTAAATATGAAGATGCAGATATTGTGATCTTGCAGAGCACAGGTTATGTTTAATACCCTGATTAGGGAACTTTGACCTCTTACATAAACACACCAGTGCAGTATGGCCAGTGGGATTGTGAGAGTAATATTAATGTTAACGTTTTTAGCGTCATGCTTGATATATGCTTGGAGCCAAATGTACTGTTTATAATGTGACACAATGATGCTGCAATGGTTTCCAGACACAAAGAGAGAAATGGGAATGTAAACGCCACAGTTTATGTTGCACTGGCTGTTTGTGTAGTGATATTTTTGAATTGCTTCAGACAAATTTGTTTTGAGACAAGCGTCAAATTCTGCAACGTTAAAGTGCATTTCGGCGGATGGAGCGCGTAAAAGGCGTGTCCACAGGGAGCCCTGTGATGCGCTGGTAATGAGTAGAGGTAATGAAAGACTTCACACAGACAGATGTATCCATTTAAAGTAGTAATACCTACAGTTAAGATGGCAAAGAGCAAATTACACACAACTTCCATTAAAGCACATGTTTATCTTGGCTCTGGAGGGACCTGTCATTTTTATCCAGTTCCCAGGAAGATAAGAGCACGTACAACGACCTTCATTGCACCTCAAACAAGGTCAGAACGGTGATAGAGCCTGGATAACATGTGCAACTGGGTTAGGTTCCCCCGAGGACAGGCTTCATTCACAGTGTTATACACCATAATTCTACTGTTACATACAAAGTAACCGGACATGGGAAAACAGGGCGGAGGTGGAACTGTGTTACAGATGTCAAATCCACAAGCAGCTCCCGGCATTATACCTAGAGCAGACATTGCCATTGACTGCAGGGGGTCGCATTAAGAGAAAACCCATGCAGCTTTATTTACACTTTCAAACACTGGAATGTGAGATGTAATCTACACCTTAGGGTTGAGTGCCATTCTCAAGGGCACGTCGACAAATGTTTCACCTTGTCAGCTCGGGGATTCAAACCAGTGACTTTTTGGTTGCTGGCCCAACACTCTAACCACTAGGCTAACGGGTGACACTGCCCACACCTCCAACACCACCAATACATCAGCTATGCAGGTGTCGGCTACCGCAGGTAAACGCTTGATCTGATTGAATCTTGGCCTCAGTCACGTTCATTTTGTACAGTATACCTAAATGAAAACATGAAAATCAACATGTCATCACAAAGGTCTTCGCTGGGGCCTGCTCGTCATCCATATGATGTGGAGGTTATAGTCCAAAAGTTGATGCTATTAGGGATATGCACATATTTACTTTTCCTAGAATAGCTTTAAATATATTACGAATATAAAATACGTTATGAATATAAGTATATGTTTTGCTTCATTTGCTGCAAATGTTGTTCGTACTGTTCCTTGTAATCAATGACTAAATATATAATAACTGCTTCTTGCAATGCCCAACGGCTTACATCATGTTGTAGGCCTACACAATTTACTTAATGAAAATGATAAATGCACAGCAACAGTTTTGGCTACCATTACCAATAATTATATAAGGGATTTTAAATGTGCACTTTGCCTGAGGACTTTATTGCATGACTGTCATTGTAGTTTACCATTATTCAGCAGTTTACAACAGTAAATCTATTGGTGGTGTAGTGATATTATTTCAAAACAACAATGCTATTTCAGATGATGATGCATACCATTAAAACAGTGCAAAGACATTATACTACAGTCATGTCCGCAAAAACACTACAGTAAACACTACTGTGAGTAATACAGTAAAGTCTGCAAAAACACTACAGTAAATACTATAGTATACTGTATAAATATAGTAATACTTGTAATGTGGTGCGTGTTGGTGGCAGGGAAGTCAGGCGCAGGAGAATGAACTTGGTAAAAACGGAGATGTTTAATAAACATCAAAACCTCCGAAAACCAAATTATACAAAATAACAAATAGAGGGTGCAAAACCCGTCGCACACCAGAATGAACAATAAACACTGACATACAACAAACAATCTCCGCCCAGGACATGAGGGGAAACAGAGGGTTAAATACACAACATGTAATTGATGGGATTGGAACCAGGTGTGTAGGAAGACAAGACAAAACCAATGGAAAATGAAAAATGGATCAATGATGGCTAGAAGGACAGTGACGTCGACCGCCGAACACTTCGGCGGAAGTCGTGAAGTCGTGACAATACTACAGTATTTATACCATATTTGTTCATGTGGGTATTACATTACTTCTGCATGCGTGGCATGGATGACTGAGATGAGAACGTGATCGTCCATATGGATGGTGAGGCTGCTCAGTGACTTGGTGAATTGCACTCAATGGAGCAGGGCAGTGGTTCTCATCGGGCTGATTCTGAGTGCTGGTGTATTGGTCTGGCCCAACCCCTTCATCCCCTGGCCTGGCTGTTGTCTCAGGTACAGACAGTCAGTGAATCATTAAAGGTCAATAGACTCCATTGACAGGCCGTAACAGTAGCTCATCCTGGTCTGATGGAGACAGGACGGCAGGTTAAAATACATAGCTGTAGTGTACAGCAGGGCTCCTTATCTGTGCACTCTTTTGTGGCCTGTAATTCCCCTGGTATCAGAGTGCTGCTCTGAAGACAGCTGTAGAACTGTTGTTGGGGAGTCACAACATGATGGATGGTGGGGTATTGAAAGAAGATCACCCTCTTCCTGTGTGTGAGAGTGTACAGTGCGTGTGTGTGGTGTGTGTGTGGTGTGTGTCCATGCATGCGCATGTGTGTGTGTTTCCACTCTTCAGTGTCACCTCATCCTTCTTCATTCCAGGAGGGTTTCTCTTCCCATTTATCCTGATTTAGACTGGAGCGCTAACATCAGTACTTCTCTTTGAGGCTGGACAGAAACTGACTCTGATAGATATTATTTTAAACAATGGTGTGGCAAATGACTCGAGTCGGTGGTGTGAAACTCTGGAGGGTGTGTGTGTGTGTGTGTGTGTGTGTGTGTGTGTGTGTGTGTGTGTGTGTGTGTGTGTGTGTGTTTGTGTGTCTGTTGAAGTCGCCTTGTGGCAATAAGAAATGCCTATCTCACTCTCTCTCTCAGTCAGCCGGCATAGAGATGGGTGGTGTGCCAATTGCCAAAGCACTCCTGCCCACACGCCTAATGGCTGCGATGCGGAAATGACTGGCTGGCTGGGGCTGTGTGTGGAGGCAGGGGATGTGTTAATTGAAAGTTAGGATCACTTTGTGACCATTACAGGGAAACCTGAGATGTGTTAACGCGGCGGAGTCAGGCAGCACCTGCTGTCACCGGCTAATTGTGTTGAGTTTGGTCATGTCTGTCAGCCAGGGCTCCCATCATGCTCCGCCTCCAGTTACATCTGTATTATTACCAGTGTTGACATTACAGCACCAGCCACAGGGGGTTCTGGGTAACCTGCGACCACACTGCCATGTCAGACAGACAGGCTTCCAAAAGACCACTGAAATCGAAGTATTCTTTAAATGTCTAATGTTGTGATTAATTCAGTGTTTACATTTTAGCTTTAGATCCTTACATTTATTTCCATTTTTTAAATACATCATTGTGTTTGTAGGGTAGATTGAAGCAAGAAACTGTAGTCGCTGTGGAGAGGAATAAAAGCTATGTATTTTAAATTCAGCCTCACTCCTGAACCAGGATGCTGTGAGGCTGGTGGTGAAGCCATACTGTGCTTTTGAGAGCCAGCTAGGGGCAGTTATGTATAATCTGATTTAGACTGGGGCAACCTCCTATTTATTTTTAATTGTCCCACTGTAGCATTTAAGAGCTATTGATCGCCGGAAAGGCATTAAGTGACAGAATCACTATTACTGTTAATACTCCCTGCTTGGCAAAGGCACATCAAAGGACATTTTAATGTCACTGACTTTCTGAGGGAATTTGAAGGCCGGGTTTGAACAGGCTAGCCTATGAGTGAAAAGGACACACAATAGACAAACGCAGAAACAAATGTGAGGGCAATTTGCAGCTAATCAAATTGTATCTGAGCATTGATTTTCGAAGTAAATGTTTATCGTGCATGGATTTCAAAAGTTGGCAGCATTGAATGCTGTGTTCCCATGCTTAATCATTTAAACTGTGAGTGGATACTGTGAAAGGATGTATTGCTATTCACAGAGAAATATACAGTATACAGTTATTATATTGTGGGAGAGACCTGTAAAATAATGGATTGAGGATATAATTTTTTTATGAGGCCCATTGTTTTTGACAACTGTCTTCCATCAGATATTGTTCCATCAGCACATTCATGTCTTCAGGCTTTGTGTGGTTGCAATTTTTTTTTTTAAATACATTTTTTTTGGTCACATACACATATTTAGCAGATATTATTGCGGGTGTGGCGAAATGCTTGTGTTCCTAGCTCCAACAGTGCAGTAGTATCTAGCAATTTACAACAATACACACTAATCTAAAAGTAAAATAGTGGAATTAAGAAATATATACACTACCATTCAAAAGCAAGAGGACAAGTACATTAGAGTGTATAGTTTGAGAAACAGAGTCCTCAACTGGCAGCTTCATTAAATAGTACCCCCAAAATAATTAGTGGTGGTTGCTGATAATGGGCCTCTACGCCTATGTAGACATTCCATTACAAGTCAGACGTTTCCAGCTACAATAGTTATTTACAACATTAACAATGTCTACACTGTATTTCTGATCAATTTGATGTTATTTTAATGGACAAAAAATGTGCTTTTCTTTCAACAACAAGGACATTTCTAAGTGACCCCAAACTTTTGAAAAGTAGTGTAAAATTAGGACGAGCAATGTCGGAGTGGCATTGACTAAAATACAGTAGAATAGAATACAGTATATACATATGAAATGAGTAGAGCAGTATGTAAACATTATTAAAGTGACTAGTGTTCCATTATTGAAGTGACCAGTGATTAGATGTCTATGTATATAGGGCAGCAGCCTCTAAGGTGCGGAGTTGATGGCCTTGAGATAGAAGCTGTTTTTCAGTCTCCAGATTCCAGCTTTGATGCACCTGTACTGACCTCGCCTTCTGCATCCTGTGACATCGGGTGTATCAGATCTCACACCTTTAATTTAGCCAGGCCCTTTATTGAACAGTAGCCTTGCATCCCCTCTACTTTCAAAATATGGTCCTTTCAAGTGAGCCCTCCCCCCTTTTTCTGCCACCACCCCCAGATGTTTTGATTAGCAGCGACTCGTATGCTGGTCAGATCCCCGGATTAATGATGGATAATTTGCCTAAGGTTGGCACAGCACACTGCCGCGCTGCCAGCCTTTGGATGCCATATGGGCAGAAGCAGCTGTTTTCATTACTCTCCCTTGCCCAGATGTGTCAAACAGGATGCTGACTTCAATCCACAGTCTTGCTGGCACTTGGTGGGGGGTGCTTTCTACTAGCTTGGCAGCTAATTACTTTAATGTAGCCGAGGATGGAGGCCCTGCGTGTTTTTTAAAAGCCTTTTACAAACTGCTGAATGCCAGCTGTCACCTCTGTGCACAATGAGGGAAGACGGATAGGTGGTGCCGAGCTACTGATGAGTATGGCCCCAGGCACAGACACATCCCAGACCAGGAGAAGAGCAGGGACAGACCGGGGGCAACAAGGCCTCTTCTCAGGAACAAAGGGAAGGTCATCCCGAACACACGCTGCAGAAAGCCAATGCAACAGCATCATACTGACTCCTACAGTCACACAGTGCATTGATAAACGTCCGCCTCTTTCAGATGCAACTTTTTCCATGTTGTCAGGATTGTCCTCCCAACCTCCGGAGTTGGTTGTTTAGGTTCTGTAGATAGATAAAATCAGTCTCTGATGCTGTAGTAATGTGAGCAGGGGAAGCAGAGTGCCAAGTCACAGCAAATAACACACACAGGCTGAGCTGGCACAGGAGCAGAGAACAGAGCGAAAACAGAATGGAGGATGATGCCAAAATGTCAGCCATGTCTTTACACAAGATTCCAGGGACCAGTAACATGTGTTCCAATGTTCCCACTTACTGCAGAGTAGCTCTTTGTTGTTCAGTGTTACAGTAAGTCCAGAAATGTGTTGTTCTGTTACATTTTAAAATTATTAGCACATGTAATAAAATTGACAAGATGTTGTAAATGGCCTTTTTACAAGTTCTTTCTGACACCAGGCATATAGAACTTTCCTCAGCAAACAGACATTGACACATGTCAAACCGTTTGAATAATACAAATAGTAGCTCAGCACATTCAATCAATATCATCATTACAGCAACACAAGTCATCAATAAGTCTTCATTATGGTGAGCTATTTGTCTATATCATCACTTACGCAGCGCCCAACGGCAGAGTGGTGGACCAACTCCACTTGAGGGTCAGCAGCACCTGTCTGTTTCTGATATGTCCACCAATAAGGCTTCACTCTCACTCCCTCGTAAGCGTTGCTTCTCCAGTGATGCTTTGACAGACGGAATTGGTGTATGTCTTCACCACATGAGTAATGCTCAACAAGGGCTATGTATCAGTCAATACACGTGTGACTTCCTGGGGGAAAAAAGGATGGAAACGGTCTTTGTTCTTTCTCTCCAGATATGACTTAACTGTAATGTACACAGAGCCCTGGGTGAATGTCATGTTTTGTTGCCTTATGACATGCTCGAGATAGCTTGAATTCAAACATCTGGACTTGAAAATATATTCAATCATATTCAATCAAATATGTTTTACAAAAAACGTGTTTTCATCAGCAGTTGTCACAAGGTGCTATACAGAAACCCAGCCTAAAACCCCAAAGAGCAAGCAATGCAGATGTAGAGGCTAGTAAAAACTCCCTAGCAGTTTTTGTAGGTTAGCCTATTGATATGACAAAACATTAGTGGATCATGAATGCAGTCTGTGAAACTTTTCTCTAGTTCACCCTAGCGCTCAGTTACTTGTTTTGTTGCTGTTGTTGTGTTCAGTATTGATCACAAGCTTGTGTTTGCTTTCATTGGGGGAAAGAATGAGAAAAGAGTGCATTTAGCTAAATCAAAAGAGACTCTTCAGGCAAGTATATTTTTATATTTTGGTTACATTATGCTCAATTTACATAGCTACTGCACCATAGGGGCAGGGAAGAACTTAAACGATTGTTATTGTACAGACACATTTTTCTTTATTTCCCTGTTGTGGCACATAATTGGATATCTGTTGTTTTGTTTATCATGGCCTGCCTCATGTACTCTACAGTGTGGTGAGGAACCCTTTCATAGTCCTACTTTAGTCACGCTCACTCATGGGCATCCGCGTTTTCTCCCATAGGAACCCATTAATATCCTTTACGTACTGTATGCAAGAGCTCGCTGGATTGTGCATCATACTCACTGAGGGACTTGACACACTTGTTTTGTAGAACTAATGCTTGTGTACAGTTTGCTCATGTCTATCGTAGAAGTGATTCTCATTTTGAAACATCTACTCAATGTGAAAGTGTTCATATTGAAAGTCACACTAAGTTTGGCGAGAGCATGAAGGGTTAAGGAATGAAGGTAAAATGGCAGGGATACCTCATTTGAAGTGTGGGCTTGATTTTCCTAAATGGTAAAGAATCTATAACTTGATGAAAATATTAGATCTTGTTTGCTCCTATCACCTATTCATTTGCTAATTGTTGAAGTGTGCACTGGCTTGTAGGCTGTAGCTGTTAGCTTTACCTGAAACCATGCATTTTGTACAGTACTTCAGAATTATCCCTATATTTTTTGCTAGTTGGATACTCCCTAAGGGGTGATTTTCTCTCACTAGTTTCATGTCACATTGAGTCTCCATCTATTTGATTTGGAGTCACATAATCAGTTCTAACATAGAACCCTCTTCATTTAAAGTACTAAAGAGCACAGCTGATCAGAGTTTGAGCTCACTACTGTTAATCAACAAGAACTTTACAGTGACTTGAACATTTTAGATTTTCATAGCATGAGGTTAATAATTTTGTGATTTTAATAATTGTTCTTTCTTTTTTTAAAGTATTGTTATATTAATTTATATTATATATTAAAATATATTATATTTAATTTATTCATGATATGTTGAATCCCCCACCACACACTTTAAGCAACATGTTTGAAACTGAAGTTTCCTGAAATACCTAATCCTATAATTGTTGTCTCTGTTTTATGGAAATACTATGTTTTAATAGGTTTTGGAGGGATATGAAATTCTGAGTGTCTGCATGCCCCCAATGAAAAGCCTTCTCTCCAGAGATGCTTTAATTTCAGCTATAAAATTATAATTTAAAAAAGAAAGGGACATTTTGCACTTATTTAAATCTAACTTTGTTCCTCAAACTGGAAGATTGTATTTTCTTTATTAAATTATCCTTCTTGTTCACACACTCAAGGAGGACATTGGCTCAAGGCATGGAGAAAAATGTGTCTGGGTTTTGGGATGTAAGGTTGGCATAATGCTGATTTGTGAAGAGAATGAAATGTTTTGTTCTGGTGGTGCCCTTTTTCAAGAAAGGGTCCATTTGGACTCCCTTTTTTTAACTGGCCTTCCTTGCTTTCTTCTGTGCTCCTCTGTGTTGTGCCAGCATCAGCCCTGAGAAGGCTTTGATGTGGCCCCGCTGGGCCGCCGCCCCCCTGTGCCCTGATTGGTGGATGGCAGGCGGGGCTAGCGGGGCAATGTGGGAGTGGATGGGGGATGAAAGCATGCGGGGCAGCAAGGGGGCACCTGCACACAGAGCCTGGCCTGTGTGGCTGCTTCATCTTCAACTGCTTCCCCGACCGCCGGCTGAACTCCTGTGTCAGCGACCATCACGCGGTTGCTGTGACCTCTCCCTCTCTCCCTGCCTCTCCCTCTCTACTCACTCACTCACTCACTCACTCACTCACTCACTCCCTCAATCTCTCTTCCTCTGCCCCCTCTCTTTCTCTCTCTCTCCCTCGCTTGCCATATCAATGTATTATGAGTGCAGAGTTGTCAGTTGACAGGTGTAGTGTGTGCTGTGTAATGTGCAGCTGAAATATGTGAGGTGAAATAATATGTTGCAAGAATATTGATGTCTCTGCCTCTGGAATTGAACTGGTCTTTGTACAAGAGATCCCAGCATGTGCTCAGAACTGTTCAATGTTATAAAGCATTTATATTTTTTTGTTGACTCTTCATACTAACGTCAGTTCATACTAATATTATAGAAATGCAGTAATTGGTTTCACTGTGAGGGTGTGGTAAGGAAAGTTTAACTGAAAATGTAAAATTTTTGTATAATAAGTCAATATCCATTTAATGTGAAGCAGATGAACATTACCCAACATCTGTCAAGTTTCAACTGTAGGGCTGATTTGCCAGCTCTTGAGCTCCGTGGGAATTTGATTAACCATAAAATGGTACATTATGTCACCCCTATTAGGGCCATTTAGTATTGCCAGAAGGTCAGATCAAAAAAGACAGCTTTTTCAGTTTTATTGAGATGTCTCAGCAATAAGGGTACTGTTTCAGTACAGCTGTATGCCAAGAAGGCACAATCAACTACAATGAACTCCTCTGTGCCATCACATTTAAAGTCATTTAACTGTCCAAAAGAATATGTGGTGTGTATTCTTTTTTATAAAAGGAATGCTGGCCCATGTTGCTAGTTCATAATATCAAAAAAATGATGTTTAGTTTGAGTAACATGATTATCAATTAATTTGGGTTCATCATGTACAGTTGAATTCGGAAGTTTACATACACTTAGGTTGGAGTCATTAAAACTCATTTTTCAACCACTCCACAAATGTATTTTTAATAAACTATAGTTTTGGCAAGTCGGTTAGGACATCTACTTTATGCATGACACAAGTAATTTTTCCAACAATTGTTTACAGACTGATTATTTCACTTATAATTCACTGTATCACAATTCCAGTGGGTCAGAAGTTTACATACACTAAGTTGACTGTGCCTTTACAGCTTGTAAAATTCCAGAAAATGATGTCATGGTTTTAAAAGCTTATGATAGACTAATTGACATCATTTGAGTCAATTGGAGGTGTACCTGTGGATATATTTCAAGGCCTACCTTCAAACTCAGTGCCTCTTTGCTTGACATCATGGGAAAATCAAAATAAATCAGCCAAAGACCTCAGAAAAAAAATGTGGACCTCCACAAGTCTGGTTCATCCATGGTAGCAATTTCCAAATGCCTGAAGGTACCACGTTCATCTGTACAAACAATAGTACGCAAGTATAAACACCATGGGACCACGCAGCCGTCATACCGCTCAGGGAGGAGACACGTTCTGTCTCCTAGAGATGAATGTACTTTGGTTTGAAAAGTGCAAATCAAACAGCGAAGGACTTTGTGATTATGCTGGAGGAAATGAGTACAAAAGTATCTATATCCACAGTAAAATGACATGACCTGAAAGGCCACTCAGCAAGGAAGAAGCCACTGCCCCAAAACTGCCATAAAAAAGCCAGACTGCGGTTTGCAACTGCACATGGGGACAACGATCATACTTTTTGGAGAAATGTCCTCTGGTCTGATGAAACAAAAATAGAATGGTTTGGCCATAATGACCATTGTTATGTTTGGAGGAAAAAGGGGGAGGCTTGCAAGCTGAAGAACACCATCCCAACCGTGAAGCACGTGGGTGGCAGCATCATGTTGTGGGGGTGCTTTGCTGCAGGAGGGACTGGTGTACTTCACAAAATAGATGGCATCATGAGGGAGGAAAATTATGTGGATATATTGAAGCAAAATCTCAAGACATCCATCAGGAAGTTAGAGCTTGGCCGCAAATGAGTCTTCCAAATAGACAATGACCCCAGGCATACTTCCAAAGTTGTGACAAAATGGCTTAAGAACAACAAAGTCAAGGTATTGGAGTGGCCATCACAAAGCCCTGACCTCAATCCTATAGAACATTCGTGGGCAGAACTGAAAAAGCGTGTGAGAGCAAGGAGGCCTACACACCTGACTCAGTTACACCAGCTCTGTCATGGGGAATGGGCCAAAGTTCACCCAACTCATTGTGGGCAGCTTGTGGAAGGCTACCCGAAACGTTTGACCCAAGTTAAACAATTTAAAAGCAATGCTCCCAAATACTAGTTGAGTGTATGTAAGCTTCTGACCCACTGGGAATGTGATGAAAAAAATAAAAGCTGAAATAAATCATTCTCTCTGCAATTATTCTGACATTTCACATTCTTAAAATAAAGTGTTGATTCTAACTGACCTAAGACAGGGAATTTTTACGAGGATTAAATGTCAGGAATTTTGTATAATTAATAACAGAGTTTAAATGTATTTGGCTAAGGTGTATGTAAAATTCCGACTTCAACTGTATGCTGTATACAGGGGGGTAAATGGGGGGTCAATGAAAACATGACTTACATTTTAAGGCTAGACATTTTTGTTAATGTTTTCCTTTTTTAGGCTCTCTGTTTTGGAGAGTTTGTGAGGAACCGACAAACTATTTATTTTTCCCACTTACAGAGGTACTGCTACACTAATACTTCAGAGGCTTGCGACAATGCATCATCTATTAGGCTGAGATGAAAGTTGTGTGTAGATTTACTGCTGTGTGTCCATGTGTCGGGTTGTCCAAATAATGCACTGTATTTCCTGCTAGACCGGGGTCATGACCGTTCTCGCATATGCTGCCGGTGAGCACCAATGCCCCAGGTTTCAGAGAACACTATATGATTAAGATCCCTCTGCTTTTTAGAGCTTTTTAGAGGACAGAGATCTTAGCTGACCCTGTGTAAATGCAGTTGTTGCAGAGTTGACCTGCTTGTAAATGAGGGTCATGGTTCAGGTGCTAGAGGTCACAGGGGTTGGCCCTCTATGTGCATGAGGGTGCCTCTGTGCCTGCCTCCTCTTCGACCCCCTTTCGCTGAACGTGCATTCGATTGTGTTAGGGCCGATAACGTATGGAGCTCAGTGGCAACAGAGTCACCTCTGGGTGAGAGGTGACAGAGAGCAGGATCTCAGCCAATAAGACCTCAAAGAGCATCTGTCATATGTCACAGAACGAAGTGTGTGCTCAACAACCACAAAGCACTCTTTAAAAGACACATGGATATTGTATGGATGGACAGGTGTTACCTCACTATTGACTGGCACCTAGTTTTGTTTAACCTTTTAATACGTTCCATGTTACTTTGTTGTTTACTTTTCTCCCACAATGCTTTGGAGATCTTTCAAACTCTAATTTATTCTTAGAAATCTCCATGTCATGTATCTAGTGTTTAATTATTATACCTACCTACCTGTCCAGACATACAGTAGGAATAGCTTGAAGGAATTACCAAAGGAAGTGTGAAAGTGCTGCGCTTCTGGCCGTGCAAGAGAATTTCAGAGCAAAGCGTCAGGACTCACAGCACTTAGGCCCAGTCCCAAAGGCCGTGACTGGCGCAGCGTGGCCCACATTAGCTCAGCCACAGCTCTCTGAAATGGACTCGCCTGAGCGGAATGAAGCACATAAGGCACCATGCACACCATGCCAAGGGCTTTATCAGGCACAGATCAATGGGCGCCTGCATTCTCTCAGAGCGCCCGAGTCGCAAGGGCAAATACAGTATCTTGGGGGGTGGTGGGAGTCATTGATAGGCTTAGGGTGTGTGTGTGTGTGTGTGTGTGTGTGTGTGTGTGTGTGTGTGTGTGTGTGTGTGTGTGTGTGTGTGTGTGTGTGTGTGTGTGTGTGTGTGTGTGTGTGTGTGTGTGTGTGTGTGTGTGTGTGTGTGTGTGTGTGTGTGTGTGTGTGTGTGTATCGCCTGCTTTAATCAGGCTTTCCAAAAGCAAACACTGGCCCGTCAAGTGAAGCGTTTCAGGCGGCAAGGCCTTTCAGCCAGGACAAAAGGTGGGAGAAGCTGTGGGACTGCACGGCCCAGCCCTCTCATTCGCTGAATGCTCCTCAGTTCTCCAGTGGAGCTCAAAAGGCCTTTGCCCTTCCAGCTGTAAAATTGGCTGACAGGGAGCCTCTAAAGCCCCCCACTCATAGATGAGTCCACACAAACTGCAGCATTTACTCAGGCTGATTGAGTCCTGAAGCAACCAAGCTTTTCGTCAGGATGATATTTCACCCAGGTAACGACTGAAAATGAAACATTACTTCAGTGGCTGTTTTGGCAAATGTTAAGATGATCATGATTAGAATCATAGTGGCATTTTAACTAAAGCAATCCACTGTTACATAGTTTATGATAATATAACAAAAATATATATACATTAGCGATGAATGATAAGCTTCCATTAAGTTTGGTAAAGATCAATTTTAAATAATCAGAGAAAAAGAAATCACACTAATTGAGGAAATGTGTTTTCAGGACCAAAGATGAGTGATACACATTTCCCTGGAAAACACATTGCAAACATATTGATTTCCATTTTTTATCAGTGCAGAATGAAAATATTTATCTCTGAAACCATAGGGATAGCCTATAAACAGAATGAAGAGGAAAGAAAAATCAATGGTAATGTCCCAGTAGATTCTGTCTTCTAGCTAGCTATTATAACAGTCTCTCAGCCTGTCATGATGGTGTCTATGTGAAAGCAAACACAACCATTAGCTTTTCAATGTTGATATTTGGTAGCATCTTGTTAGCATGTAGTTCCTAGAAGGCTTAGCCTATAATTCTGTGATTTTGAATCTGTGTGTGAAAATACACCGAAGTGCATCCTTTGGAAATTGACACTGTGACCAAAGATTACAACAAAAGGACTGCTGATTAGAATAGGAGACAAACCATTTGCAAATGTATGAAATTGGTTAACGACAAGGTTGTGGCCGTGGGCTCCAGGACACTGAGCAGTACAGTCGAGAAAATCTGCAGTCGGCACAGAGCACCAACAGTCAGGTGCCTCACCATGTTGTTGACATGATTCCTAGGACTCTCCTTTCATCACGGCCGCTGCCACTCTCTGTCAGGAGGAGAGAGAAAGGATTGTAACTTTGGCCTATTGTTTAACAGCTCCCAAAGACAGAGGACACAGAAATGATTCTGAAGAGCAGGAGACACACGGTGGCAAATGACCTTTAACTGCACTTCCTTAGCTGAATCTCATCCAATTAGAGCACTGTATATTTTCTCTAATAGCGGCTGATGAGGCAGGGCGTATGAGCGAGCACGCCCGACTGGCGTTGCTATGCAGCGAGATGGCTGCTTAGCACCGGCGGAGCGCTAGGGAATAAGTGAGCAGAGAGCTTTAATTTGATAGGGTTAGAATCCTGCAGGCTCCAGGGTCGAGGGTCATCAGGAGCTCGTCTCACACTGAATATGAAGAAATCACAAGTAAATTGCTTACATCTGCTGCCGGTGGCTGGGAGGGCTGTGATTGGTTCCCAGAGGTGTGCACCATCTCACGCAGGCAGCGGTGGGTGCCTTGGTGCAAGCAAGGCTTGTAATTGGAGTAATTCTGCATTAATAGATGTTAAAAAATCCTTGGAGCAGCTGGTTTGAAAAGCAGAGCCTTTATGAAATGCTTGTGGATCATGGGGTCATTTTTTTACCCTTCTTCTTTAAATGTCTCTGCTATTATCACTACAGCCTCCTTCAAGTGCTCTCTCTCTCCCTCTCTCTCTCTCTCTCTCTCACTGATGGAGGCGATGATGGGTGCATGTGCAATATGTCAGACAGGAGAGCAGATAAATAAAGCAAACAAAACCGCCATGTGAAAATGACTATCCATCAACATTGTCCAAGGCCTGGAATGAAGAAAAACAGCTTGTAATATTACTGCTCATGAATAATGTTACTGGGGGTTAGAGTTCAAGATGCAGAAAATTGCACTCCCCACATTTTTCTTTTCCACGTATAGAATGTATACGTAGGTACCCAACCCAAACACCTCCTCTGTAATTGCTTACCCATTGAATGTGTTTTGTTTATGTTCGAAACTTTGATAGATACAGGCATGCATTTGGCGAGGAAGTAGTTACTTTGAAATTTTTATTTGGATTCAATCACAATTAAGATATTTTGTGGAGCTAAAAATGTATTTTCTCTAGCCAATATAACACTTGCCGGGCGTTCGTGTTTCTCATCGTAGCATTTAATTTGGGATTGTGTCCAATAGAAAATTAGACAGGCTGTGAATTATCACAAATGCTCTGGCAAATGACACTCCATTGGAAGGTCTTTGAAACCAATTATGTGTCTATTAAGAAACAGTCAATCAGTCAATGTGCAAATAGCCAACCCTCCAAGGGCTCAGTCATTGACAGGATGCTGTCAATAGCCCATTTGATATGATTTAACTGTGGAGGAACTAGCTGCTCACCTTAGGCTGTGTCTACACTTGACACTTACATGCGACTTCTGCCATCAGAATACAAAGATCGCATTGAAAAGACAGGTCTAGACACACGAAAGTCGCATTGTGGTCTGATTGTGTTCAGATCTGGCTGTCTGCTTCAGGAGGAGGTCAGGGATGCATTGTGTACGGATTTCTCCTCAGTTTGATTTGAGTTTATTTTAATTTTCAGGGACAGTGCACATTAATCAACGTTTCAGTAAAATTGCCGGTTTTAGCCAGCCGGCTAATTTTCAATCGCAGTCCCTGGGCAGGTTATTATTAGCCTGGACGCAGTCAGGCTACCGAAAGCGCATACAATGGGCGACGTCAGCACTCTGCCCACAAGTCTCCAGAAAACGTGTGTTTTGGGAGCGAGAGCCATCTTTTCATTATAACATTGGAGGAAATACGTTACTAGCTTGTGAGAAACATGTTTGCTTGCTGCATAAATGCTAGCCAGCTAACTGTTATTTAGAAAAATATTTTTTTGTTTGGCTAGAGTTATGGTTACCTGTTTGCAATCCTTTTAGCTTTGCCTGCTAGCTAGCTACAGAGGTTAGCGGGCTAGTTAGTAACAGTAGATAGCTCATGCCATCAAGTTGTTGTTGTGTTATTATAAGATTTAGCCTATTCCATTTAGCCTAAACAACAGAAATAATCTGGAGAATGGACATGGGATTGAATTGCTTCTCTCTCTCTCTCTCTCTCTCTCTCTCTCTCTCTCTCTCTCTCTCTGCCCTACAGCAGTCAAAGCAGCAGCAGTACATTTGACTAAACAAAAACGCAAATTGGATGTCTGGTGGACTAATTTGATTTCCGAAAAGCTGAAACTGAGACCCTGTTAGCTACCTCGAATGATGGACACTAATATTATGTTCTCACTTTGTAACTGCGGTTTTAGTGGGTATCCCTTCCCAATCAAAACAACTGCCTCCAAAACATTATTGCATTATGTTACCATTTTGAACCAAATGACTGTGAACTGTCTCCGCTTCATCGGAGAAGTCCATGCACAAACACATTACAATTACTGCTGCTTGACTCCTGTTTCATAGAGTCCAACTGTCTGTGTCAGCTAACTCACCAACTCTAGATAATGGACTGTGTTGGAATATCATCTCCCTACCTGTCAAGTCCATTACTAAAGATTATTGACAGTGACATAGTTAGACATTTCTATACCATTTAAACTAGAAATCAACCAAGTCTAATTCTTCCCTCACAGTCATAAGTCATAAGTGACAGGTGCTATTTATGCATTTCACTATAATATGGTCTGTATTTTTTGTAAGCATTATTCTGCTGCAAAACCTGTCAACGGAGGCACGGAAATGAGAAAAGAAAAGAAGTCTGGATGCTTCATAAGAGTGCTGATGGATATTGGCTGCAGCTTTCACATCTTCTCCCTGTCAAGAACTCACTGGATTGTCAGCTAACATAGCCTCGAACGAATGACAATCCTGTAACAATACATCTGCCTTATTAACCAGTGAGCTGGTAACCTTTATTCCAGTTCTGACATAAACCAACTAGATGATCTAATATGGAAAGTACATTTGACCATTGGGCACACTGATAGTGTGTTTGTAATACATTATTTTCATGACATACAGTGCATGTGGTTTTCCTCAACCACTCAGCCAGTGCTTTTAGGTAGATAAAGTACTGTATGTATTTTCAATATTCCAGTGCTCAGGAGACTCTTTACATCCAGTATATATATCAGTGTACCTCAGAGCTAGCTGAAGACCTGACCATCCTCCATAATTACTATGACAGACTCACTTAGGCTGCTCTTCCATCCAGCTGCATTATCGACATGGATATATCTAAGCATCTTTGTGGTGGGGAGAGAGAGCCTTACAGACAGTCCACCACATAATGGCTGGATATGTACAGTGTGGAAAGGAAACTAACTTTGTATAATGACAGGTGAATAGTATCCCATTGGGAATGCTTTTAAGAAGGAAAGGGATTAGATAAATTAGTCACATACTCCAAAGTCAGGCGACCATTTTGACGTTCCTTTGAAAACCTTTACTGTATCCAAAATGTATAAAAACAGGTTGGTGACAAAGCCCCAGATGATAGTACTCATCCAAAAAGGAACCGACTTCAGAATATCCTGTTCAAATGCACAAAAAAGGATGTTTGACCTAAACTTGTTTTCCTCCATCTGTCAAAGAATCTTCCCACTAAGCAGAAGGCACCATTACTTTGAATCCCACTTAATATACATTTGAATGTCTAAATGTTTCCCATAACCTTGTTGATTTACATGATTTGTTAGGGAAATAAATTCCTTAATAATTATAAGAGGAGGTATGTTTGGCTCGTGAATCAGTGGTTGGCTATTATGGCTGCAGCTCCAGCTGAGGCTGAGATAGCTAGCTCAATAAGTCTGCTCTCCTCTTCAACGTTAGGCCATGGTAATGGGAATATCTGGAGGTCAATCAGGGTTACTCAGTCTTCCTCAACAGGAAATTGGCTTTTGGTGGGCTGTGTTCCCAAGGTAATGAGCAATGTGTGTGTGTTTAATCTTAGCTAATATTGTTATAATAACTGAATTAATTATAAAAAAACAAGCAAATAGCTACATTCTAAAGACCACCAATGTGAGAGGGATCCGTAGATTCTGCATTAGCCTACTAGTTCTATCAGTACAGTGAAGATTGGTTGTGAGGTAGTATAATTATGATCATTTGGAGAGCAGGGTCAGACAGTGCCTATGGTGATCAAATGTTACCGTGGATGTAGCTAGCTCAAATTTGATTTGATGTACCACAGAATGGGGGCCATGGTCTCTAAGGAACTAGAACACAACCTTAGTTTGCTGGGGTCGAAGGTCATGGTTACTTTGCAAAGCCCATCTTCACTATTTGTTATTCTTTAGGTTTATAAAATAAATAATCATTACTAGAGAGCAATTTATTGTAAATCATATCATATGTGAGTGGTTATTTTTTTATACTTAGATAGCAACGTTTATTAATCTTTCCTCACACACACGTTTAACCAGTCCAGTTAAAATCTGTTTAATCTTTTTGACCATTGCAAGGTCATCATTTCCCTAATATCTATTGTTAAGTAGTGAGGATTCTGAATCTAAATCTATTCTCCATATTGTATTCCCCTTATTGTATAACCAAATGCAACTGGTATGATTGGGTAGAGAGGGACAAATTGTCCTCTGCCAAGAAGTTTTGCGACTGAGAGCAAAAGCTAATGCTGATCTTCTTAATAGCACAGCTCTGTTCAGAATCTCCATGATAAAGGTGAGCATAAAGAGAGAGGAGGTGAATAAATTGCAAAATGAAGTATTTTCTCCTGTATATGGAGTGGAGCTGGACACACTTCATCCAGAAACCACAGAATGACAAATGCAACTGTTTGGTGCAAGACGGTGTAAATACTTTATTCATATGATGCTAATTACACCCTGTCATTTTGATCACGTCATTCTCTCTGGAAAATTGCAATTAAGTTGGGAGAGATAAAACATGCCAACTGCTCTGCATTTCAAGGCTTGATTGGACTATCAGCTAGTCAGTATGCCGCTGTGGTTTTCATCACTGTTAATTGATCCTTTCTTTAATTAATCTGGAAAGGAAAACCCATATCTCTATCCTGTCTGATGGTTTCCTCCCTCCGTCATAACATAATAAAGGCCCTATCCCACTCTGCCTTAGCCCCTTGCTCTGGCACTCTGCCAACTGGCCTACAGTATGTATGGAACACCTGTCTAAAGGCAGGCACTGCTATATACACGCCCAACATCTGGGTCCATTAACAGTGCTTTACATGCAATCGCCTTAGTATGCCTTTAATAAGGATGCATGGGTTAGTGGTAAGCCAAGCTTCATACCCCCGTTTGACGTCCAACTCCTCTCTATTTTCCCCTCTCTCTCTCCCCATCAAATCCTGCTTCCTCTCATCGTCCTCACTGTATTTCTCAGCCCACTTGCTTCATGTCATAGAGGCACCAATGCCTTTTTTTTCTCAATCCTACTGCTACCTCCTGCATAGTTAACATTTTACTCAGATGGTGGTGCATTGTCCATCACTAGTACCATTATCATCTCAGACACAATCTTCATTCAAGAGTTAACTTATCAGCCTTAATCAGTATGGCTTTCTTGGGGCAAAAGGGTTGCCCAAGATCTAGCCAAGTTCAGTATCATTCATTCTATTCTTCACATCATAGTCCTCTGTTTAGGACATTCACAGCCATATAGTATTTGGAACAGCAGGTGACTAAAAGTTGGATATGGTACTTTATTTTTTCAGATTCATGGCTTTAAGATATGGGCATAAGACAAAGGCTTACCTGAGGCATTTTTCCAACTGGTTTCTTTGTTCAATGTAATTGCCTCAGTACTCTCAATTCAGGATTTTCACAGCTCTACTATGATTTTGACAGAGCTACCTGCTATAATGATTACTCGTAGGAGGTGTGAAACAAGGTCTTAACTCTTGGCTTTTTGCAATGAAAGTGTGGTTATTTTTTTGTGGTTGCAGTTAAACTTACAATAGGACCATAAAGCGTTTTCCCCAATCAGACTGGATGGGAGGCAGCTGAGAAATGAACATGTAAGTATCAGTTTCTGTCTAATTAAATACGGAGAGAAGTCTCAGACCTGCTTCTGCCTAGAGCTGGATCCTCAGCACTGCTGGGTATGCTGCTATTGGTTTTTGTGGTAGCACACTGCCACCTATAGCTCAAACCACAATACTCCTCATAACCACAAACCTTTGTCTGTCTGTCTACTTTCAGATTACTGAGGAGGTTAGGTAGTGACAGATACCTTATGCCAGTTTCATCAGTCAGCTGGTAAGATAAAACATTCTTTTTAAGATCACATACTTCTTTTGATGCTTCCTTCATCACTATTTGTACAACATACACCTGTAATAACACTAATCATCAGAACAGGGGATAATGCAACTTCACCTCCTTATCTGCTATGATATGAGAGTGAAATGTGTTTTCTTAGTGTGAGGTTTTGTGAAGCCACATTTGTTGTTTGCTCCTCCTGAGAACAAAGGAGAAGAAGAGGCAGCTGGAGGAGCAATTTTTGTCCATCAAGGGCTATTGAGAGTTCAATTATTTATCTTGTGAAGTGTTCCAAGGATGTGGTCAGCTCATCAGGGTCATAATGCACACAGAGAGAGGACATGTGCATGAGGCAATAAGAAGAGGATGTTATTGTAGTTAGTGAAGAAAGGCAAACGAGTGTTTCCAGATCCCCGATCCTCCCACGGTTCATGCAGTGGTTGTGAGGAAGTCTTGGACTCACCACCTACTGTATACATCTCAGCTGGTGAGCTGTGGCAAGACTTTAGTGGTCAACTCTCTGACTTTATTCAGCTGTTTAAGACATCAGTGAAAGACAGACAGACAGACGGACGGGCGGACGGACGGACGGACGGACGGACGGACGGACGGACGGACGGACGGACGGACGGACGGACGGACGGACGGACGGACGGACGGACGGACGGACAGACAGACAGACAGACAGACAGACAGACAGACAGACAGACAGACAGACAGACAGACAGACAGACAGACAGACAGACAGACAGACAGACAGACAGACAGACAGACAGACAGACAGACAGTATCACTGTACTAACATACCACAACATGCTGTACACCCACTCATTTAGAGGATAGTCAATGTGAAAAGTATAATGAAATATTATTATTATTAGCTGTACAATTTGTTCTTTAGGCCTTTTTGCTCGTGTTTGTAGATCAGTGGCACAACACATTTCCCTTGCCAGGATTCTGAGAATTATGAAAACTAGCCTTTATCTACCCTACTTTCACAATTCTCAAAGCACATCTGAAAAATGACAGTGAATTGTATAGCAGTGGTTATAATGTTATCTGTTTCAGAATCCATCACCAGACTGTTCACAGAAAGTATCACCTTCAAATGTACAGTTAATGCCATCTATTGCTCTCAGTGAAATGGACTGGGAGACTTAAGAGAAGTGACTGATTTTACACTGAACTCAATAATCCATGAAGCCGGTTTTGCTTAAGTCATTGTGCCGTGCTGTGGGTATGTTAACACCATTAAATCACCTCAAATGTCTTATTGATTCAATCTTTTTCACAGTGGACGACAAGTGAATTGAATTCTCCCAAAGTGCCTGTCCATTTCCTGTCTGTGTGCGACGAGCAGCGAGGCTGCTGGGAGAAGCTCAGATTCACTCTGTCTTTCAATGCATTTTACACACTTACAAAACGTGACAGCACATATTTCAAATATAAAGATTAGAAACTTAACTGATCCATTTTTGTTGTTGCAATGCTCAAAATATAATATTTTAACCTTCAATGACTACAAAATAGTGCAGCACCAAGTGTGATTGAATATAGTATTATAGTATAAACACCATTCTTTCTTCAACCAATGCACTATACAATAGCTAATTAATTTTACCTCAGAGCGATGTATAATCTTTTCTCTCATCCAGAAAAAGTAGTATTAATCCTCTCTCTATTTTTGAGAGCAGGCAAAATACATGCAAATTCTGCTCCTCACTCAGCCACCCACCCACCCACCCAGCTGCTGCCCCAGCCTTGGCCCAGCCTGTCAGTGGTACTCTATAGCACGGCTGCTCTTAGTAGCCGTGACTCTGTGACCTGCTTTCCCGCTCTGCTGCGGCGACTCCTGCGTGAATAGCTGCTGGCGCCTCTCTGTGGCCTGTCTCCCAGATCAGGACACAGTCTGAACACATAGAATGGGCACCATTACCACGCACTGTGGATAGTCTTTGATTGTGTTATTTTACTATACGCTTCTTTATGTCTGCCTGTTTCTGCGCTGCTTGACAATGCCCTCCAGGTCAGGTATAAGACTAACAATAGGCGTCTCCTTCTATGTTCCTCAAAGACTCTGTATTGTTCCATTTGCATGCTTCATTCTCTCCCTGCTAACGTTCTGCATGAATAAGGAATATGAGAGAACACAGACAGAGATATAGGCCTTTAGATTTATTTTCAGAAAGACGTGCATCAAATGCATCCCTTTGACCATCATTTATACAAAGGACCGGCAAACAGGGATGGATGTAAGGAATGTGTGCAATGGGAATGAAACAAAAATTGGCCTCACAATGATGCAGGGGAAAAGCATGCAAGTTTTTGAAAGCCTATGTAAAAGTCCAGTCAGTTACCTCTAAATGCCTAATTAAATATGTCTGTAGCCATAATAACTGTGATAAGTTTCATGATGATGATATGATTGCAAGTCCCTTATGCACGAGCACTTATCATCTGTGTGGGAAAGCTGTCCACCATCCCAGTAGCCTACGGATGGAGTGAGGCAGGGTAGACTAGACTCTAGGCTGGGGAGCAATGATTCCCTCTGATTCCCTCTGCTTGCTACCTGCCTAATCCCTGAGTCTTTAAAATTGTGTTTGGAATAAACTCACTGAAGGGAATAGAGCTTCAGAGAGCTGAAGGAAATTGAGAGCTCTTTAGGTTTGATTGACAGCTCTTCTCGGTAAGTGTCTCTTAGTAAGAGGCACCTGCCTCAGTCCTGGTGGAATCTGCATTCCAAAGCGAAGCGCAAAGGCGCTGTCTTAATTATCCCCAGAAAAAAAAGAAACACAATTAACAGTAAAGTGTTTAGGGTAGACAGATTATTAACTGGGGTCTATTCAGAGGAGACAGACGCTGGGCACTTCTGGGATACGGACATGTCCGTCAGCATGGGATGGGATTGCCAACCAATCCAATTAAATCTCAAATCTTTCAGCCGGTCAGCACTAGCCAACGGTGTTCATCATCCAACAATGACATTCCTTTGGTTTTTCATTTAAATCCAATGTGTTCTCAAGACAAAAGGGTTCTATTCAGTCCAAGATTGCGCAACAGCAATAGTTTGCATTGATAAAGCAATCCTTACAATACACTAAAACACATATGATTACATTATGTTTATCCAGGGTTAAGTATGAGTACAGTATTCATGAAGGTTGTCTGCATAAGGTTCAGTATGGCTGTGAGTGGCTGGTAAAGAAAGGATCCTGTAAGAGCCTGTATGTAGCCTGTATATTAGAAGCCCTGGTTCTCAGCCATCTACATGGGAGGTTGGTCACTCAGGGTCATGGACATGGGGATTCGGATTAAGACGTTGATGGATGTAACAAAGGAGATGGGGGCTGTGACAGAGGGAAGATGCCAGTGCTTTTCTACATGCACTTCACTGGAGAGCAGACCCTCCAGGCAGTGGCATGCCAGAGAAAGAAGGATTGCAATGAGCCAAAGAACTTTACTTCAGCAGAGGCAGACCAAATGAAAGTCTGGAGCGCTGGGTCTCCGGGTCAGCTAGCAGGTGGGAATGAGATGGAGAAGAGAGGGAAAAACAGGGTGGCGGAGCAGGAACGTCACATCTGGCCTGAATTAGGAAGGTAATACGTTGGGCCATGAAAAAGTGTTTGAGGATCTCGGAGGCAGATCTCCTTTCCTAAGTAACACCAGGTTAGTGTGTCAGCGGGGGCAGATGAGAGTGATTAAAGCTGGTCTTTGAGGAGCAGGTGCCTCTTCTACTGCTGTGTCATACCCACTGCTGCTTAACTGAATGGAATGTCGTTAGTCTAACATTGCCATAGGATATCTACGCAGAAGATAGTTTCAGTTTTACATACTACTCAGTAGTTGCACTAGATCTTGTTCAGTATTTCTCATTTGTAGGTACCTCATCAGATGTGCTATATCATGTTGAAGAAAACAATGGCTGTGGTGAATGTTGAACTTCACCAGTGCACTGTGGTGGAAAAGCAGAGTGTCCCATTTAATCATAGTAAGTGGATTACCTCACCTCACATTACCTCATCCTCTAATTTGTGAACACATTATTTAAAGATATCACAATATAAAACCCCTTGGCCAGCTGATTTAACATCCCCTGACCGCCCACTGTCAACTATTAACAGGGAGATACATTCAGTGACAAAATCCTTGGAGAAGCCAAGAGTAACAACAGCGTCTCCTAATCGTCTCATAATTCCCCCTATGGCTCGATCACATTCAATGTCTCACACGGCTTCTTTCCCCCTGCTACCATAGCAGGGACTGACATTTTGGAGAATTGATTCATCGCTACATTAAGTAATGTAGTAATCAATTACTCAAACTATTTTTTTTTTTTTGGGGGGGGATAAGCATATTAAAGAGGCATTAATGTCACTATTGGAGGAATAAAATGGTTTGGTTGCAATGTGAGCTGTATCTGACTGGGAGCTCTCGGAGCCCCTGCTCAGTTGGTAACCCGGGCAGCACAGTGAAGTGGAAGACTCTTTTTCACACTACCATTTCTATCCCATTTCATCGAAATCCCCCACTATTGTTATCACATCTTCAAAACAATTCAGTGCTGAGGTTACCCAGTAAGTGAGCCTGCATCTGCTCTCACCGGCGAGTGGGATGAGCAGCTGTGGACAAAGAAGACAGTGTGAGGATCACAGTGTAGGAGTAACTCAGAGATGAAAGGCGGAGACAGTGTACAGAATACAGTGTTGAACTGGAACACAGCTTTGTTATTCAAGGTTTTCGACGGGATATTGGTCACAAAAGATATGGTTTCATTGTTGTTGTACACTATTATATTCCCCATCCACTTTACTAGAATGCTATATATATTTTTTGTACTACATAGTCAGACAAGGTAGTTATGAAGTAGCTTCAGGACTATTATAACAGAATTGAAACACAAATATGCCTTTGTTATATTATCTATACATTTATTGGCACTTTTTACCCCTTTTTTCTCCCCAATTTCGTGATATCCATTTGGTAGTTTGTTTTTTCACATCACTGCAAGGACTCCCGTACGGGTTCAGGAGAGGCGAAGGTGCAGAGCCATGCGTCCTCCGAAACACGACCCCGACAAGCCGCCCTGCTTCTTGACACACTGCTCACTTAACCCGGAAGTCAGCCGCCCCAATGTGTCGGAGGAAACACCGCATGTGCCCGGCCACCACAAGGAGTCGCCCTAACCCGGACGACGGGTTCACCTTAAGTTTTTTAATCAGAACTGTATGGTCTCCAGAGCTATACCTGAAACCTAGCCCAAAGACACAGAGATGGAACCGAAATCTGATTTTTTTAAATAATAATAATTGTTTGTATTATTGGCCCACCCAACACCCGTCCTCTATGAAGGACAAAGGTAACTTTGTTTTACATGTTCTTTTACAGCTATTTTGTTACTATACACTTCAAATACATGGTACTTTTATACACAGTATTACATGTCAGAAATACAGTTTGATATACATTAAATGGTACTCAGCCTTACAGTATCTGATGTACATGATATTTACTGTTTACATATTACAGATCATGAGCTTTATTCACCTCCTCAGATACTCTTAGCCCATCTCACCTATCTCCGCAGACCACCCTCTCTTGATTTCCATGTCCCACATATTTTTCAACTGTGCTGTGATGTTTTACATCAATTCTGAACCTTTCTGATCTCATAGTATCCACAGATTGTAAATTAAAGATTACAATTTTTGTTAAGCGTATTATTACTGTATATTGTTAATTGATTGACTATGGCTTTCCAAATCTAACAACATTTTAGTTTGAAAGGCTTTTTAGGCTTGCCTCAAGTACATTGTACACCCTTGTGGTTTAACAGGACATAATAATTATACTTATCTAGTAATGGTTGGTGCAATAGTATTGGACCAGTTTAGTATCTATGCATCCTCATCAGTCCATAAGGATATTTATAAACTGGGTGGTTCGAGCCCTGAATGTTGATTGGCTGAAAGCAGTGGTTTACAATATCAGATCATATACCACAGGTATGACAAAACATGTATTTGTACTGCTCTAATTATGTTGGTAACCAGATTATAATAGCAATAAGGTACCTCTGGGGTTTGTGGTATATTGCCAATAGGGCTATATCCAGACACTCCCCGTTGCATCATGCTTAAGAACAGCCCTTAACCATGGTATGTTGTCCATATACCACACCCCCTCGGGCCTTTTTGCTTAAATAGTTCATTATGGATATGAAAATATAATATTGTTGAATATTGAATTATGAAGCATTATGCATAATTTCCCCCATAGCCACCATATCAACATGTATTATTTGTGTCCACACAACAAAATTCAACAATACACAAACTGGGTTCACATAACTTTTGCTGTGTACTATACCCCAGTTACCCACACTCATTGGGTGATGATGGGGGGCCGGTTGGTCGCAGCTCTGTAATTATTTACAAAGAACAATAAACAAAAGACTGACCAAATCAATAAATCAGTAGATCTCTGGATATTTGAGAGGCAGCATTATTTCTTTATTTATTTGGGTGTTTTATTTGTTTTCGTCTCTCCAAGGCAGGAGCAGGAATCCCAAATTATCCAAGGGGTTAGGGGGTGCGGTGCCCCTGAGCCCCTAGCCCCATAGCGGAGGTAACATATTCAATGGCCTGGGGCGAGTGGTGGACAGAAGCAGCCCTGCTGCATACTGATGGTAGGGAGAGGAGGCAGTAATTGGAGCTACAGAGGAGAGGGGAGAGGAGGGCAAGCACTGGGAGATGATGGCTTTGTTTTCTCTCTCTGTCTGTCTGTGCTGCTCAAACTCCTCCCCCCATACCTCTCCCTCTCACGCTCACACTCACTTACTGCAGATAGGGAGGAATATAAAAGAGATAGTTGCTAATTGGTTCTCTCCTGCTGCATGCTTAAAGATCCATAGGCATTCAGGGGTTTTCTAGGGGTTGTATGTCTATTAAAACTAGTAAATGACATATACAGTACTTTGTGTATGGTAATTCAAGAATTACATAAACGTATAATGTATTGTTATAGTGCACAGTGGCATGTGTGAAAGACTGGTAGTGAAGTTATTAATTAGTCTACAGCGCTTTCAGAAAGTATTCACACCCCTTTACTTTTTCCACATTTTGTGTTACAGCCTGAGTGAAAAAATAATGTTTTTTTTCACTGGCCTAAACACAATACCCCATGATGTCAAAGTGGAAATATGTTTTTCAACATTTTTACAAATTAATAAAACATTTAAAGCTGAAAAGTCTTGAGTCAATAAGTATTCAACCCCTTCGTTACTGTCATGACTGCTCCCGCACTTCCCCCCGCCAGGCTCCCCGGCATTGCGTCCTCCTGTCATCATCATTACCCACACCTACCTTCCCCCCGTCATGTGCATCAGCGATTATTGGACTCCCCTGGACTCAATCACCTCTGTCATTACCTTCCCTATATCTGTCTGGCTCCCCGCTCTGTTCTCTACTTCAGCATTAATGTTCGTATGTCTTTGTATAACCGTGTGTTCCGCATTAAATGTTCAACTTTATTCAAGCCATCATTAGAAGCATCGGGGAGTTCTGACGTTCCAGTTGGGGGTGACGTCGGGTCCGGGGCCCGACACCTATGGAACCGGGGGTGCCTAAGCCAGCTCGTCGGGCTGTCACTCCCTAGCTGGCTCGAGAGGTTTCTCGCCTCCGCCGGATCGACATGCCTCAGTCGGCACGCCAGGCTCTCACGCCTCTGCCGGTTCGTCGGGGTTTCACGCCCAGCGCCTGTGCCTCGGCCGGCCCGTAAGTTGGGTGCTCCTGTGGGGGTGGTACTATCACACCTGTCTTCTCCCCATCATGCGCATCAGCTATTATTGGGGTCACCTGGACTCAATCACCTCTGTCATTACCTTCCCTATATCTGTCGGGTTCCTCGCTCTGTTCCCTACTTCTGCATTAATGTTTGTATATCATGGTATACCCGTGTGCTGATGCTTTTCTTGTCCTGTTACCTGTCTGTTCCGTATTAAATGTTCAACTCCCCGTACCTGCTTCTCATCTTCTCATCTCTGGCATCGGCCCTTACAGTTATGGCAAGACTAAATAAGTTCAGGAGTATAAATGTGCTTATCAAGTCACATAATAAGTTGCATGGACTCACTCTATGTGTAATAATAGTGTTTAACATGATTTGTGAATGACAAACTCAATTATCTGTACGGTCCCTCAGTCGAGCAGTGATTTTCATTCACAGATTCAACCACAAAGACCAGGGAGATTTTCCAATTGGTAGACTGCAAAAAAATATATAATTAAAAGCCGACATATCCGTTTGAGCATGGTGAAGTTATTAATTACACTCTGGATGGTGTATCAAAACACCCAATCACTACAACTCAGTTGCTGGAGAGGAAGGAAACCACTCAGGGATTTCACCATGAGGCTAACATGCTGACCGCAAAATACATGTACACATACATGTTATTCAATAATTTCACCCACACTGCTCGTGCGCGTCAATGAGCGTCTGAGTAGCCAGCCGCTAAAACATAACTTGGTTCTATTTGTGACACTTGACTCGCTGCAAGTCCCGCCTCTCCCTCATTGGTTTATAGGAGCATATACCCATGTGGGTGATTGAAAGATGAACTGAGGTCCACATTCCAGTCCAGTTGGTAGTGGTAATGCACCTTAAAGCTGGTTGCCAACCGCCATATAGTCCAAAGAATGAGAAGCCTGAAGGAGGAGAGATTACTAGAAACAAACCTTTAACCTTTTATCTGTGGATGAACTGTCGGAGTAGAGGACCTTGTGCATTTCAGGTAAAATAACAACCCAATGTTTATATCCCAGGACAAGTTGAATGGCTGTGATAGGCGAAAACTAGGATGGATAAACAGCATTGTAGTTACTCCACAAAAGTAACCTAATTGACAGAATGAAAAGAAGGACGCCTGTAGAGAATAAAAAATATTCCAAAACTTTCATCCTGTTTGCAATAAGGCACTAAACTAAAACTGCAAAAACTGTGGCAAAGAAATGTACTTTATGTTCTGAATACAAAGTGTTATGTTTGGGGTGAATCCAACACAACACATCACTGAGTACCACTCCTCATATTTTCATGCATGTTGGTGGCTGCATCATGTTATGCTATGCTTGTCATCAGCCAGGACAAGGGAGTTTTCTTTATGATAATATGAAACGGAATAGAGCTAAGCACAGGCAAAATCTTAGAGGAAACCCTGGTTCAGTTCAGATGACCTCAGTTCATCTTTCAATCACCCACATGCTTTCCAACAGACGCTGGGAGACAAATTCACCTAAAACACAATAACCTAAAACGCAAGGCCAAATATGCACTGGAGTTGCTTACCAAGATGAAATTGAATGTTCCTGAGTGGCCTAGTTACAGTTTTGACTTAAATCGGCTTGAAAATCTATGGCAAGACTTGAAAATGGCTGACTAGCGATGATCAACAACCAACTTGACAGAGCTTGAAGAATTTTAAAAATAATAATGTGCAAATATTGTACAATCCAGGTGCGCATAGCTCTTAGAGACTTATCTAATCGCAATATATTCGTTTCTATTGTTTATAAATGTTAGAATTTGTCTTCCACTTTGACATTACAGAGTATTTTCTGTAGATGGTTGACCAAAAAAATTGTGAATATAACAATCGTCCACATGTATGTGTTCATGCAAAATAACACACAACTCTTTTAATGTTGTGTAGAAACATGAGTAGATATTTTACGCTCTGTTTGTATCTCCTGGTTATAAAACACATGCTTGGAGTCTATGAAAGGCAATTTAAAGCCTGAAAGGATGTAAATTGGTAAATATCAGTTTAATCAGAGCACATCGCAGTTAATTAAGAAAATTACTCTGACAAACTGTCTGAAGCTGACATAAGAATGCAATCCAACATGGCAATCAGGACCTTTTCTTGTGGAACAGCCACACAGCTCCCTCATGTAGGTAAGAGACCTGCTCATTCAGTATGCTGTAGCACTGTACAGTAGATGTTGTTTAACATCTCAATCTAAGAAACAGTACAGGAGGTAGCCATGCATGATAGTAAATGTCTAGCCTACCAGCCTAGCCTCAAAGACGTAACATAGTAAATGTCTACCCTACCAGCTTAGCCTCAAAGATGTAACATAGTAAATGTGAAACTGTGACACTCAAATGTTTATATGTTATGTTTGGTATGGTTACGTAAGGAGGGTAGTTAGTCAGGGAGAATGGGTGGGCATATAACACGAACGTCTAGCAACCCAAAGGTTGCTTGTTAGAATCACATATAGGGTAACCACATTTCCAATACCCAAATGCGGGACAAAGGGATGAAGTTGCGGGACTTTCTAGGGTGACCACATTTAAAATACCCAAATGCAGGAAAATTTAAGTATTGTCCGGCAAAAATCCTCCTCCTGCTGCACAGAACGCCCGCTGCACCGAACTAGCTAATTGAAGCCCACTCTTTTGCCCCATGCAAAATTTGGTAAAACAGAAATGAGAGAAAAAATGTGTGGCTGTTTTATGAAAATCTGGGAATATTTGGCCACGAAACATTTCTGGTTGGTCTCAAGGAGACATTGAAGGGAGACATTGAAAACTGCATTGAGTAAAGTAGCAAAAAATATGTTGAATGAGCAACTAATGAGCATAGTGAGCCTCACAAGTTTGACAAAATCACCTTATATATTTTCAGTCTAATACAGCTATTTACTTAATCTTGTAGCTCTCTGTCTGACGCACGCTTTAGTTAGCTGTCCTCTCCAAGTTTAGCTGGAATTTTGACCGAAAGGATTTGATAAAAGTGATTGGTTGATGATATGACATTGGCCTACCTCGCATCTTCCGTTGATCAGAATATCAGATCTCAAGAACGATTGGAAACATGTTTAACATCACCAGTACCACATCCTATTGATATATTGTACATCTTATCAAAAGCATAACTTCACTGCAAAAGAGACAGGTTGGAATGTCTGACTGAAATAAGGGACAAATCAACATTTTTTTGTAAATTAGTGGTTTTTGCATTTGTTGATAAAATGCGTGACAAGGGGCTAAAATGCATGACTGATCTGCACAATCCAGGACATGTTGTTCCCCTAATCACATCATGGACTTTAGCATTTTAGCTCATTTGCATCTTGGCCACTACTTGCTACTTTTTATCTACTTTGCAACTACTTAGCATGTTAGATAACCTTTCCCCTAACATTAACCTCTAACCCTAACTCCTAATCCTAACCTTAACCCCTAGCCTAGCTAACATTTGCCATCTAGCCACCTAGCTAACTTTAGGCACAAGAAATTGGAATTCGTAACATATTATACTTAATGCAAATTCGTAACATATTGTATGAATTGCAATTCATAACATATATGAAATGGATGATGGACATCCACAAACTAAAATATACCATATGAAACGTAACATACTGTATCATACTATCTGGAGGGAGACAGGTTTACATTTAATATGTTATATCTACCCCTGAGTCCAGGTTAAGCCTACAAGACCATTTGTGTCTTATGAACTTGCCTTGAAGAATTGTATTCCTTAAACGTTCACATCATCACGGCGCTCTGCTCTGTTGACACAGATAAGTGATGTGACATGCTGGAAAAAGTCTGAGACGACTAACTAGAGGAACAAAACGCTGTTCTCGTGGCGGTGTGTTGAAGTCATTGCTCCCCACCAGCCTAGACTGCAGTGAAACAGGTTGAGCCTGGAGCCTGCGGGTCAGTGGAAGGACGTGAGCAATTGGAGCTTTCATTTCCTGTCAAAGAGGAGCAGCAAGGAGCTTTCAGAGGCATCAGTCACAGCCTAATTGGGCCCCGGTGGGTGACACGGCAGCGTCGTAAATAAAACACAGTTTTAGTGTCTCTACCACTGGACTCTTTAAACCTTCATCACAGAGCAAGCACTTCCAATGAAAGTCTACATCTAATTACTCAGCTAGAGGATGGATTTTTTCTGTCCCTTCCTGTAATTGATCCTTTTTTCTATATGCATTTATTTTTTAATCTGAAATGAGAGCATACATTGCCTCAGCACTGGAGGACCTGTTAGGAGACAGTAATTAGCAGGCCTGGTTAGTGGGCCTGATGGTATATGCTGCTGTCTGGCACACTGGTCTGGTGTCACTCTGACACTACTACTGAGGAGAAGGCTGCTGCTGTGTTGGAGGTGAACTCCATGGGGTTATTCTCTTCACTCAACTGCCCAGCCAAACACACACTGTCCAGGCTTAAACATTACTTCACTCACAGTTAAAACTCAGCAACAAAGGGTTTTGCTACAGAACCTTCACAGTCATGTGTAGCCTAACTGCAGTCATTTCATAAACTTAAAAGGACCACTCTTGATCAGATTTAGAAGAGTGATACATCATCTATAAAGCTATGTTTATTAGGATTTGCCACTTTAATTCAAGCATCAAATTAAAAAGCAAGAGGATAAACCTATTGAAAATATGCACGGCCAAATGCAATATGCATTGTTCTGGGGAAGAAGGAGAGGCATGAAACACACAAGTAGCTTTGAATAAAAACATTGATTGAAGATATACGAGGTAGTTCCTGCAATACCGTTGGTATCTCTATAAGATGAAAGTAGTATGGCCATGTTGTGTTTGTAGTGTTTGATTGTGTGGCTGTTGAAATTTCAAATGTGTAGCTGTATAAATGTATGCTAATTTGTGTAAATACACAACTTGTCCTAGGCTGTGAATTATGAATAGGGCTAATAATATACTTTTAGTCTCTTGGTTCTTTTAAATTCACAGCAGATCAAAATATATCAGCTCCTGATTGTCATGTTGTGGGCTTCTTCATTCTACTAGGTTTGCCCACTGTGATTTCACTTTGTAATTCTGCTATGTCTCCTTCCTAGAGACTGCATATACATATTCATTCTGATGCTATAGAATGTGTCAAATAGAGGTGTCCTAATTGTGTCCTTGATGAAAGGCTATTAATATTGAACATTTTTGCAGTCACACATGTGCCAGCCACTGTGGAAATGTGTTTTTCCCTCCCTCTCTTTCAGTGAGACAAAAAGGAGATCTGTCCTTATCTATAATGGTACCGGATTCCCCTGGGGTTAGCAACGGCGAGACTATCGGTGGCTTGAGCAGATTCATCAAACCAAATATTGTGCTCTTTCCTCAGGAGGCTTAGAGTCACAATGTGTTATATCACTGTTAATTAAAATGAAATATGCAGTTAGATTATTCTGCGTATTGTTGCCTGACGCTCACACTAAGTACAGAGCACCGAGGTAACACAAGAAGTTAACAAAGGCTTTACAGTTCTGTTACTTTTCTTTTTTTTTAAGTCAGCCCAGTGTTTTTCCTACAAATATGTTAAAGGTTCTTTGTCAAGGTTGTATAGCTTCATTTTTATTTCATTTATTTTACCAGGATAAACACAGTAACAGTTGCCACTGTTTTTCAGGGAGTCTTGGGATAGGTATTTTGAAGAATAAGAAATTAAGGTTGAAACCAGTGCAAATGCCTCGGAATGACATTGCCCTAGCTAGCTTAATTAAAGTACACACAGTATTTTGAAATAGTGCCCATTTATAGATTACTGGAAGTTTTTGTCAACACTTCATTCTCTCAGTAACAGTAGCACAGTAATAACAGCAAGGCTGTCCTGATTTGATGCAAGGCCCTGGTTTCTGTTCACGTGTGACATTGTTCCGAGATAGGCAGAACGGTCGCTGCCCTGAGGCCCATGTCAGTACCCAGGACCCCCTGATCCAAGAGCAGTGCCTGTCAGGCCTGCACCTGTAACACAGAGACCTTGTGGCCCTGCATCCAGCGCGCAGGGCCGCCGCACTGCATCAGACATGCTTTGCATTCAACCACCACTCAAGACCCAGGCAATACTCCAGAGACCGGCCATGAACCCAGCTGTTCGCTTCATTTTAATGCACTCTGAATAATATTAAAGCAGTATCAGTTGAATTTATTAATGCAGGCTGCCCCTGGAGAGATGCTTTTAAAGGCCAATGATTTCATTTAATATCTTAAAGGCTACCATCTATTCTTGATATGTTACAAAGAATTATGGCTTTTCAAATGTCTTTACACCACAGAGTACAGTGGACCACGGTATAAATGATTAGCAAACTGTGACTTTTGGAAACAGCCACCATTAGCAGTCATATTTCTCTTTGTTGTTAACATAGTCATATTTTCACCCCTAATCCTAGAGACCATATCAGTCCCTGTTCTTGCGCTTTCTAGTATTCCTGTCATTAGAGCTGGTTCTTGAAAAAAGAGCGACACTGACAGTATAAAACTGTTTGATTGGCTTTTTTATAGTTGACTTTGAGGATAAACCGACTCCTACAATGCAAACTGGCACCTGAATAAAGCCCTGGACGTCTTTTTAAAGCTCTCCATGCAGTCTCCTCAGGCACATGCTTATGGAGGCTGAACAATCTGGGACTGTAGCAACACAATCTGGCCTTCATTTGGATCTCGTTACTGAGTTGATTCCAGGAAAGCCTGCCACTTTATTGGTGTCAAGGTCCTCTTAGGATAGGCCCTGACCTCTGGCGTTTTAATTCATGGCAGCCCAGACTCAGGGCATTAGTGCTAATCTCTTTGGCCCGTTTTTCAAATGGTACAACTAGAACAAATGACTAGAACCAAATAGATTTGACACCTGTAAGTATAACCAAGCGTAGTGCCTCTGTTACTCTGCTGCACTGTGGTAATATAGTGTCTCCATGATGGGAGGTCAGAGAACCATCATGAAATCGCTCATGTAACAATTACTAAAAAGAGGTGCGGAGTGTAGTGGAATATTAAAATGAAGCCCTTGCTGGCATCCTCTGAAAGGCAGGGTGGTACACCTGTGAAGGACAGAAGGGATCAGTGTTCTATGTGTTTGCGCTTGCGCTTGCTAGTTTGACGCCCGCTTCGGAGCTACACATCACAGAAGCGACTGCTGAAAAAACAGGTTGTAGGGGTCCTTGCGCACAGCCTGCCTGTGGTGCTGCCTGAAGGACTACCATGGAAACAAGGAGTGTGACAGGCTCTGGGGGGGGGATCTACCACAGCTGCAGGCACTTTTTTTTGACAGGCTGATGAAGACATCACTGCCACGCAGTGCACAACAACAACAACAACAACTAGTGGAAAAAATATGATCCAGGCAATGTTAACTGGCTCAAATGTTCATTAGCGAGCTTGTAAAATATCCAGGGAGTTTCTAATGCATTGAGGGACCAGATTGCATGGTGGCTTCCTCTGATGAGATATGGGCTTTTCCCGGGAGGAAATAAATGTATAAATAATTGATTAAATATGATTACCTCTATAAAAAGGAGAGAGAAAGTATGGTCTGTGAGAATGCAATGGCAGTTCTAATCCTATCTATTTATTCTCTTTATTTCGTTGACTTCGAATGTCTCAAAATTACACAGAGAGCGTCCAAGCCCAAAAGCTCAGCTATTGACTTGACATCTAGGAAGCAGACAGCCTATTCACCATGACCTCTCAATGCCAATGATGTAATTTGCCTGCCTCGATAATATCTTTACTGATGAAAGCTCCAACCTCTTTGTTCCCAGAAGTCCCCAGAGCCAGGCTCAATTCATCAATATTGGCCAACAATGCTCATGTCATACATTATGGTACATGAAGTGGTTTCAAGACAAAATGTCACCTTTTATAGTAATTTGGTCCTTTCTTTCAGAAACAATTTATCATCAGTAAGCAATTGCAGTATTTCTCTTTGGAAAGTTCTGTTTTATATTTTCAGAAGTTCTGCATTGAATCCAAACAAGAGTCTGTAGGATGAAAGATACTGCAGAACACATCTAACTGTATGTGTGAGATACAGACGTTCTGGTGTGGCGTTTTTGGAGTGTTAAAATATGATGATTAACAGTACCCTGGGAGCGAAGCTTAATTGGTTTCACCTCTCAGGGACACCTCATTGGGTCTCCTCAGTGGTCTGTGGGAACCCCACCCCTCCTCATTCTCCATGCCAGCCCCACCCGCCCCCAGTGGAGCCCAGAATGCAGCAGGGCTTCAGCTTGTGTGTGGGATTTAGCTCGTCAGAAGCTCAGGGTCACCTCGACTCCCCCTCACTTTGAAATGGACCCCTGGTGGCAGCTCCTGGGAGAGCCCAGTGATGTCTCTATCAGGCTGTCAAAAGAGATAGCCCGGGGCTCCACCGGGTCCCCCTGAGCCAATCAAACTCTTCACAAAGCACAGACGGATGCTCTTTCACCAGCTTGCTACTGCAGAGGAGGGGGAGCGCCCGCAGCCCGACTGGGATGCTCAGCACACCAATCAGTAGGAACAAATTCCCAGTGCTGAGGTCCAGGGCTCACCGTAGCCCAAACTCTTCTTAAACTAGGGGTATTTTTAAGTGTTGCTTACTTGTTTATTTATTTAACTGAGAAAACACACCAAATTAACAATACGTTATTATAATGGCCTACTGTTTGGAGAGCCAATGATAAAAAAGGCCAATCTGTAAGAACTCTGATAACATGTTATATGTTTAAAGTTCCACTGTTATATGTGTGAAAAGTATTCCACATAGATTTGATCCATCAAGCAATATGTCCTTAGTCTAGAAATGTCATGAGAATAATTGATTTCCCATTGAAAAGAGATAGTAATTTCTCAAAGGCAATGAAAGAGCCAGTTAATGTAGGCCCATCAAGGATAAAACTGTTTGAAAATCATCACATTCAAATCTAATACATATAAGATCTAAAACAATCTTCCAAACACACCAATAATCATCTCTAAGTAACATCACATCAGTGCTTGAGGCTAATCATTGTGAAGAACTTGAAGATGCCTCGAAGCAAACCGTAAAATACCCTCTGATTGGGGATTATGTCTGATGGAAAAGAAACCATATGTTACTCTTCCAAGAACTCCATCATGGAGAGAAAGACTATCATGGAGCTGTGTGTGTGCGTGTGTGTCTGTGTAGCCACCATTAGGCAGGGGAGGTGATTTTAATGGAAATGTGAAGCACTAAGTGCTGAGGATGGGGAGTACTCTCTCATGTGGACCCTGTTATTGTGAGAAGGCAACAAAGCGCTGCATTAGCCACTGCACTGGACCGACGTACAGTGCTTTGATGTGAGCTCAGTAACCAAGGCACAGTGGTGGCCAATGCAGGAGTTCTGTTCCAATGGGTGTGTTGTGCAATCAGATGTGTTTACTGTGTATACAGGGATAGAAGTGGCCTAATCCATTCCCAGTACAGTGTAGTTAGGGACAAAATCAGTCTGCAACAACTGGGATTGTTTCTATATTTTACAATTCATAAAAAAATTGATTTGAGGATATACAAAGAAGAACATACCAAAACAGGAAACCTGAGAAGTTGCACAGTAGACTGGAAACTCAAAGTTACATGTATCAAACTTTCCTTTGGCTCGATTCCGAAAATGTATTCTTCATTATAAAAAATATTCTGGTAATTTATACAAATGATTGTACAGTGAATTGACATTTGAATTAAAATAATGATATACAAAGGATTTCGTTTTTCTTTATTTTTTTGACTATTTTCTAAATTGTAGATGAAAAGTGAAAACAATGAAATAACACATATGGAAACATGTAGTAAATTAAAAAGTGTTACACAAATCCAAAAATATTTTATATTTGAGAATCTTCAAATAGCCACCCTTTGCCTTGATTGACAGCTTTGCACACTCTTGGCATTCTCTCAACCAGCTTCATGAGATAGTCACCTGGAATGCAATTCAATTAATAGGTGTGCCTTTTTTAAAGTAAATTTGTGGAATTTCTTTCCTTCTTAATGCATTTGAGCCAATCAGTTGTGTTGTGACAAGGTATTTTATTTTAAGACATGAAGTTTCTTCAAGAGCAGTTGCAAAAACCATCAAGCACTATGATGAAACTGACTCTCACGAGGACCGCCACAGGAATGGAAGACCCAGAATTAACTCTGCTGCAGAGGATAAGTTCATTAGAGTTACCAGCCTTAGAAATTGCAGCCCAAATAAATGCTTCACAGAGTTCAAGTAACAGACACATCTCAACATCAAATGTTCAGAGGAGACTGTGTGACTCAGGCCTTCGTGGTCAAATTGCTGCAAAGAAACCACTACTAAAGGACAACAATCATAAGAAGAGACTTGCTTGGGCCAAGAAACACGAGCAATGGACATTAGACCAGTGGAAATTTGTGCTTTGGTCTGGAGTCAAAATGTGAGATTTTTGGTTCCAACCGCTGTGTCATTGTGAGACGCAGTGTGAGTGAACGGATGATTTCCGCATTTATATTTCCCACTGTAAAGCATGGATGAGGAGGTGTTATGTGGTGGGGGTGCTTTGCTGGTGACACTGATTTATTTATAATTCAAGGCACATCCCATCTGGTTTGGGCCCTACACACCACCAGGCTGTGTAGGGGCTATTTTTCCAGGAAGGAGAGTGATAGAGTGCTGCATCAGATCACCCTGCCTCCACAATCACCCGACCTCAACCAAATTGAGATGGTTTGAGATGAGTTGGACCGCAGAGTGAAGGAAAAGCAGCCAACAAGTGCTCAGCATATGTGGGAACTCCTTCAAGACTGTTGGAAAAGCATTCCAGGTAAAGCTGGTTGAGAGAATGCCAAGAGTGTGCAAAGCTGTCATCAAGGCAAAGAATGCCTACTTTGAAGAATGTAAAATATATTTGGATTTATTTAACACTGTTTTGGTTACTACATGATTCCATATGTGTGATTTTATAATTTTGATGTCTTCACTACTATTCTACAATGTAGAAAATAGTAAAAAATAAAGACTGGTACTCCATTTGTTTTGTACACAGCTGCTATTATCTATGCATAGTCACTTCACCCCTACCTACATGTACAAATTACCTTGACTAACCTGTACCCCCGCACATTGACTTGGTACCGGTACCCCCTGTATATAGCCTCGTTATTGTTATTTATTGTGTTACTTTTCATTATTTTTTACTTTAGCTTATTTGGTAAATATTTTCTTAACTCTTCTTGAACTGCACTGTTGGTTAAGGGCTTGTAAGTAAGCATTTCATGGTAAGGTCTACACTGTTTTCGGCGCATGTGACAAATACAATTTGATTTGATTTGTTAATTGTAGCAGAAAAGCTGTAAATAAATAAACAAGATGTGTCCTCCGAAGAGGGGGGTAAATAAAAAAAATACATAATAATAATAAATAAATGTGACCACAAAGTAATAACTGGATTTAGCACAGTTACAGTATTGTATTTGCCCTTATATGAAATGAAAATGTAAATGAGTCAAAGCATTGCAGCAGTTCAGTTGAACGCCGTGATCTGACCGAAGGCGCATTTTGTACATCAGAAGTACATTCATTTCCAATGTAACGCTGTGTTTGACTTGCAGCATTGCGTTGCAGAGGCAGTTGCAGTGTGTTTCGTGTGGTGCATATGTTGGATAAATCCAATGTAAACATCAAATTGTATGCATAGACTTGACAGAAATAGTAGCAAAAGGGGAATGTTTAACTTTTGTTGCAGCACAAATGTTGGATTACATAATGAAAAAGGTTTGACTGCAGAATATTTTAGGCAGCCTTGATGCAATGAGGCTGTCAAGTCTGATCAAGGTGTTACTATTCAAATCTATAAAAGCAAAACAGCAGTGGTTTGAGTTAAACCAAACTCTAGCTCTCATTCTTTTTGTAAAATGTATGAATGGATGCAAGCTGGGCCGGAGTGGGCGGACGGTGTCTCTGGCTCTATGATTGACAGCTCCATGTGCTGCCCTCCTAGCCCGGTGCAGTGCACAGCCCCTGTCAGGGGGGTGGCAGACACACAAGCGGGAGAGCGGCTGACTGCACCCCCGCAGCACGGGGCAGGGGAGAGGGGGGAGCAGGGGGATAAGGGGTCGCAGGTTCTGCTGGCACTGGAGCGTTGTCATCGTAGCAGACTGGGCTGTGCCGTGTTCAGAAGGAGCCTGGTCCTTTCATCCAGCACGTCCAAGGGGCTTACCTTCTCCTTCGTGGTGGGCTCTGGACGCTGGGTGCTCTCAGCTCACTGTACTGCACCTGTAAAAACAAACAGGAGTTTGGTTAGAGACAGGTAATCTGAACTCAGTAGAGCGCACGGTAATGGCTCCCCAGAGGAAAGCTGGTGCAGAGGAAAGCGAGGCGGGCTCGCCTGTAATGAATCATTTTATAAACACAGGAGCAGAGGGGATTAATCACAAGGAGGAAGGATTTGAGAAGTCAAGGGTTCCGTACCAGTGTACGCCCCCCTCCTCTGCCACAATCGCAATATTAGAAGCTGTCATCAACTTTTGAGACAACCTGCCAGTGAGGGAGTAAACTGCATAATCACTCATGCAAGTTGTGTCCTTTCTGAGAAAACTTTATACGAAGCAAAGAACAGCCTCAGCCAGGTTTCTTGACTAAAGTAGCACCTAGCATCGATGGGATGTCGACTTTTACATGTTTCAATGGGATCTCAAAGATGACATATTTCATACGAAAAAAAGAGACATGCCACTTTGGCATTTGATCTTAAACCCCTTTTTCCTTTCAGCTATAGTATGTTTGCACTATAGAATTATGAGGCTCAACATCAATGATTGTGTCATGTCAATGTTCTGGAAATCAATCTTTAACACAGATTCCTATATGTCCAAAAATATTTGTAACAGGAATTAAGGCGGAAAATCTAGAATTAAACTTCCAAATTGGAGCTTACTATGGCCAATGGTTTAAATAACGTAAGTATCTGGTATCATTGTGTAATTTTTGTAATGTGTGTAGTGAAAGTAACAGGCCCAAAAACATGAAATAAAATAAAAACTATGTGAAACATTAGTTTGAAAAAGATTTAGAAACTCAGCATGATGAAGTTTTAAGAAAATTTGCTTTCAAAAGCATTTGCTTTTGCTACAACAGTAACATGGTTCTGTTGAATCAAGGTAGAGACTCCATACTAATTACCAAATCCTGATTATTAGAATGGGAGATGGAATGAATGAGGGAACAAAGTGACTGCCGTCTGCATCAGAACATGAAACTGTTCTCAGAACTGACAGATGCTTCTTATTTCAGGACAGACACACTCCTGTCAGAAGTCCCGGTTTGAGGGGGGCTTTGTAGATTTGCACAGGCTCTAATTGCCAAGTAATTTTGCTGTGAGAAAGGAGTCCATTTCCAGCCTTTGTAATATGGCTCGACTGTGTCCATACCTAGGCCTTTCTAAGGGTTGAAGTTGTAAGGTAACAACAGCAATCTGTGGTGTATTGTTATGGTTATTGTGTTTGTACTATTCAGCAACATTATTGTTCACAGAGGTTTATGTAGTGGTGAGTCATCATGAATGATTTGTAGCCATCATCCAGGACATAGCTGAACCATAAACTAAAAAGTATTGTCCCCGTGGTCATTTTCAAAACTTGAACAAATGTGTCACATATAAAAGATGAGACATATAAAAGATGGTGAAATTAAATGTATTCATGTTGTTTTGCCAACTTGCTCAGCTGAAAAATCACATAGGCTTCTCTCCAACAACATCACTGAACATTTGGCAATAACTCTTAGAGGGACATCAAGGGGACAGCAGCGAAAGAGACTGGGGTTCAGAGTGTCTTTCCAGATCCAGACAGTCACGTATCCTGGTTGAATACTGTCTGTAAAGTACCTGGGAGAGGAAGGAGCAGTGCTGTTCTATTTCCTGCCAACACTCAGCCTCTCTCTCAGTCAGAGAACAAAACAGAGAGTGAACAGAATTAACACCCAGCTCCACTTAAAGTACAGCACCCTGCCCTGGCAGCTATTTACTATCAGCCCTGTGATGTAACCGCAAATGACATATCAGCCATGGCTAATATATGATCACATATGGCAGCCAGCAGGACGGCCGGGGCTCACGACTACATTCATTGACTCCCCCACCCTGATGTGACAGGGGCCACGTCAGAGTGTCTCAACTGACTCAGAGCTGGGCACACCAGCCACACACAACTACAGCCATCAGGGGCCTGCCACCGTCCCCTGGCCAATCATAGGCCCGGATGCCACAGCACTTTTATCACAGAGAGACAAAACTGCTAATCAGGAACGAGGCTGGAGCGATATGGCAGAGGACAGATCAGAGTAGAACACATCCAGGCACCGGGGCGACTGCATCAAACCACTGCCAGAAATAATTGGGCCATGGGTGCTTTAAAGGCGTGAGTCCATTAATAATCAAACAAAGCCAGAGGATATATTTCCACAACACTTGGGAATTCTGTTAGAGCAAATAATGCAGATATCTTCAGGGAATTCCCTCTGTCTGTATGGAAAATTGGACCCTTACCTTTTGAACATCAGAGGGCACCCTCTTGATGAAATCCAGTATTTCATTATTGTCAATGGCATACGGGTTGCGCAGCTTCTTGGTAAATTTGTTAATGCCTGTGAAAACAAGGACACATTAATAAATAAAGGTGTCATCCAGACCTGCATATTTTTACAAGGATAAAAAAATATTGCTACCTATCGCTAGCGCTTTCACCTCCATAGCTACGTTTATATCGGTCCACTAATACAGGACTACAGTAGTAAAGCCTTTGTGAAAAATGTTCTACAAAATGTATTTGAGTGTTTACCAGCATTTGTAACTTGAGTGTGATAATTATATGTACAAAACAGTTAATCTGATAATATTTGTGAAATATAAAAATGTTTTCCAGTTTCTTGAAATACTTTGTAAATGCAACGTACACTGTATTTCTATGTGAAAACTGAAATGGTCTATTCATTCCATTTTAGTAGACGCTCTTCCAGAACAACTTCCAGTAGTGAGTGCATACATTTTCATACTTTTTAGCCCTGTGTTAATCAAACCGACAACCCTAGCATTGTAAGCTCCATGCTCTACCAACTGAGCCACATCATCACAAACCACTTGATGTCTCAAATGTACTCAATTACAGTACTGTGCATTGTTTTTCTTCAGGCTGATGGAACGTCTGCAGGTACTACTGCACAAAAAGTGGTTGTTTTACATGTTATTTGATCAAGACAAATATTTCATTTGATAAGGATGTTTTGTGCCTTTGCCCATAACTTTGCACGTGTTGATGTACATGACAGGGCAACGACTCTTACAATTCATTTATTGAATCTTGCAAGATACTGTTCTTAATTGTGTAACTACCTTTCTTGCCAAAGCAAAGCAACAGACGTCTATATCGGTCAGCTAATACTAGTAAAGGCCCAGTGCACTACTTTTGTGAGGAAAAAATATATATACTGTATATTTGTAATTATTTTTGTATGATTATATTTTTTCAGCACCCTCAGCACCCCTATTTCCCACGTCTATGTTCACCACTGTATGAAATTGCACCCTGTGATGTTATTTGAATTGATCCCCAGGAACTAAATTGAATCAGTACATCAATAAGGTGGTGGGGTTGTATGGACAGTGCAATGGATATGTATCATCACAAATGTAGAAGTTGTCAGCACAACCGTACAGAGGATGCTATAATGCAGGCAGAAACACACATCCATGACAGCTTTTTTTACAGAGCCTGATAGTTGACTGCAAAACATACACTTTAGTCTGTATCCAAAGGCGACTCAGGTCCTCTGAGTACACATTCAGTACAATAGCCCAGAGCAGAGATTACCACCAACCTCCCCTCCCCCTATCACCACCCCACTCCCAACTACCTTTCCATGTCACTCAATCAAATAAGTTTACTCTTTGCTCAATACTGTTATTTCTCCCCATCTGGTTGCATTCCACAGTAGTTCTGGAAAGAAAACAGACCACAATGGGACCATGTACTCACTGCTAGCTACAGCGCTTACCTCAACGTGTACACAAAGAACCTAAGGACCTAAATGTGTGCAGACTACATGAAAGGCTTGCCTTGCAACCAGACATGGGGGTTAACTGTGGAGTCAGGAGAGTGTATCAGTGCTGTTGTTTGATATGATTTTGGTATCGATTGTGTTGGAGGCAGTGTAGAAGTACAGTTAGTTGTTGGCTAACAGCTGGAGGAGGAGTGTCTGTTTCCCTCTGACCGCTGAGGCAACTGTCTATCTCTGTAGGACTGGAGCAGATAATGAGGGTTTACACCAGTAGCCTACACTGCCCAAGGACATCCTGTTTTATATACAGCATGATGTTCTCCCTGCCACGCTGCTCGGCTTTGTTTTCTCACAGACCCTGGGCCTAGCCTTAGACTGTCCTGCTTACATCTCACACTGAGCAGAGCTCTGAGCACAATGGGCCTCTGGAGCTAGCAGCCTGAGCTCTGGGCATTCAAGAGGTGTGAGTGTTCAAATGACTGTTATATAATGGATGTAAGCGCTATTTACTGTGATTGTCTTCTTCAACAATGTTTTGCCGAAGGGGAGCTATTCATTACAAATGACAGTATTTATAATAAAAATAATGCTGTATATTTGACTTACCCCATATGAAGATAATGTAGCGCAGTGGGATGTAGTATAATGCTGCTGTTGCCACAAAGAGAACCAAGCAGGCCAGGCAGGACAGGAAGGGCACAGACCAGTTGAATGTGCTGTGGATGAAATATTACATCAAATAAAGTCAGAATATCATTATGACCAGGATGTTACAAGATACTGCACAATCAATAATGTAGTTGCTAGCCAAAGCATTATACACCCACTGCTAAAGAGAACAGTGAACTCACCAGTATACTGTAAGCATAAAATGTCAAACTTACTTCTTGACTCTTTCCCCTATGCATGCGATTTCATCCAAAATGTTTTGGACAGTGATGATGATCTCTTGAACCATATGGATTTTCTCCATCAGTCCCTTTTTCCCAGATTCCTAAAAGTACACAGGCACTGATGAGGTCTACTGTTGCATGTCAATTGTTTGAGGAAGCAAACGAAGCCCAGTTCACCTCTGCCGTACTATCATGAGTAATTCCATCTATTGAATGGCCTATAATGTCTCTTCAGACTATGCTTTTGAAAATGAGGCAGATTCAACGTTGGAAAGCTGTCATGATTTCTGCTTTTGTCCGCCACAAACAATGGAAGTGCTCTACATCTAAATCACAGATTGACTGGAGGATGAGACGGACATAAAATGGCCATCAGCAATCAGGCAGCATCCCAGATGACCCAGACAGGAAGAGTAGAAAGAGGCTACATGGTGCAACCAATCCACGGGGCGGGTTTAGACTTGTTTTGCCAATTCTATCCCACCCACCTCTATACTCTGTTTGGCTCTCTGTCCTCACACCTCTGGGTGTGAGAGAGCAGTGGCTCAGCCATCCCAGATCACAGGGCTGTAATCATTGGATATATTTTCACTCATATAAGACTAATTTCATGTGAATGGGCTTTGGCTATGTCCACTTTCATCACCAAGGTAGTGTTAATAGTGTTATATTGTTCATTTTGTATTGCTAAATTAATATCATGGTGCAAAAGCCGTGATATGATACAGACATCCTATATAGACCAGATGGACATGGTATGGTGTCTGCCAATTTCAGTGTGGGGGAAAAAACTGATATTCTTCAGTTGAAATAGACATGATCAGATGAGTGCTGGTAACGGCAGAGAAGAAGCAGCACTGTGAAGCTTTCCAGAGGGAGAGGAGAGGCTGCAGATGATAACACCAGTAATGTGAGCTAAAGAGGGCTGAGAAGACATCAAAAGGAGGAAATAATGACAGAAATGATGACAGAGAAGCGCGAGAGAGAGGGGGAGGAAGATATCTGATGGAGTCTAACAGGAGGCTTGAGGATGTCTATATGTTTGTGTTAGAAGGCAGTTCCAGCCCCAGCCTGGGCTCAGTGACAGCGTCCAGACAGAATGCCTTTATCAGAGTCTCATGAGGCAGCCCCTGGGAAAACACGCTGTCCGCCAGCCCAGCACAGATAGACTCCCCACTGTCAGTCCCAAGTCTCCTCCACAACAAACACAGGAAGAGAGCAATTCCCACCCCTGTAGAGAGCCTCCCCTACCAGGCCGCTGGAAATATCTCAAATATGCTTTCTCTGAGAGATCCGTGAAGAGATTATTATCCCATAGTGTCATACAATAGAGACAGAGGGATAGTACTGTAGCCTATCATCCTATAGAAGAAACACGGCACTGTCTGCAGCAAGGCATAAAGAAAACCAACCTCAGTCTAATGTGAATGCAGATCCTTTACTTCACATTAGGTGTTAATTGAGCTCTTTCTCCTGAGCTCTCATTCAAAGCAGATTTTTGCCTGCTAAAAGCCATTAAGATCCATGTCTGTGTGCTCCTGATGGACTGAGAGAGCTGCGCACAGGGAAATTAGAGCTCACTGGATATGGAGCCTCATCAGTTAGGCTCAGATTCCCTTTCATATCTCGATCTAAACTTGTTTAAGGCCCCCTAAACAGGAATTAGGATTCAAACCTGATAAGGGATATGAACTCTTATTTAACTGTAACAGATAGGCCTGTGTGCACAAGGTAAATGTAGACAAAGATTATCCAAAGATAAGCTTTCATTTGAATAAAAAAAAAGTCCAAAAGATATGTACTATAAAGTACGCATCAACAAGCTCTCCTGATTATCACCATTCATCTCCCTTAAGACCCTTGAAGTACTCCATCTCCATAGTAATGAAAATTGGAAGTCCTTTACTACATCACTCATTTGATGATATTATTTATCTTTGTTCATTTCCCTTTTTAGCCCTTTACAAAACTGTTCTGTGCTCCTGGCAAACAAAAAAAATAAAACAGCTTGGAAAGGGATGGGTATACTGAGGGGGGTGGACCACATAAATCGTAAATGTGTACTGATTAGAAAACATGTGTCAAATCATATTCTCATTTCAGAAAAAAAAATGGTAAACGCTACCTTTTAAGGCGCCGTAATGGGAACAGATTTGATCTTCTGCACAAAGGTAAATAGCAAATGTGGTTTCACAGGCATGTTGGGCATAATCAAACGCTTAAGAAAGCTCATTTAACATTGCTTTAATTTGAATAAATGGCATCAAATTTGAATATTCATTCAAAGCTTGACTGAATATTTTCTAGTGACTTATTCCACAAAGGCGCGAAAATGCACATCTTAATGAAAAACACCTGTGATTTTGGCATAGGTTCTGGTATGGTGTTAAAACAAGCTAACAAACAAATTAATACACAAACAAACGTGTGAGCAGTGAGCAGCTCCCAGAAGCAGTATGTTTTAGCGGGTACATACCTACCATAATGCACATAACTGATCACAGTCTGCAGTCGGTCTGGCCGGTGTGCTGAAGGTGACCCAGTGGTGACAACGGTCTGAGGGGGTAAGCGAAAGCACCCCTCCAGCTCAATCTGCCACCTCCTCAACCCCCCGAATCCAACCCCCTGCTCCCCTGGACAGTGCTTGAGGAGAATGTGCGCCCTCTCCCTCCCCAGACCAGCCATACCAGCCAAAGGCCATAGGAGACCTATTTTATCTTCTCTGTTCATTATGATGGAGATCTATGGGCTTGTTTTGCTTTGTATTTTTTATGTTATGATTAAATATTGTCTATCTGCACAATTGATACCTAAGGCCAAAAGGAAGTCACTTTGGCCACATCATTTGTAAACTGTCTCTTTCCCTGAGGACAGATTTGTTCACAGAGAGAGAGAGATCTGTTATCCTGCTGTAACGTAGCCGGGCCTTTCGTCTCTCCTTAACGTCATGCCTTCACATTCCTAGTGCTCTAGCGGAGGTTTATATATTTCCTTCCTCCAGGGGAAAACAGGGGAAACACATATTTGAGTGTTTTTTTTCTTCTTTTTTTCTCCCTTTTTTAAGGGGTGGATCAGCTAAATATTGTCAATGTAATTGTCTGCATCATTTCCAATCCCCCATATATTTTTGGGTAAATATATATATCCATACACGCATGCATACATATACACATATATCCATACACACATGCATACATATACACATACTGTATATACATACATACACATACCTATATAGACATACATACTTTTTAAAAGAATATACCTTTATTATTATTCCCTGCAAACCCTACCATCGATCCCCCAATTGGAGTAAACTAATAAACACTTTGGCTTTTACCTTCAATTTATACATCTTATACACATTTTACAGACAAAGTCTAATTTACAATAGTTATTTTTTGTTTGTTTAGTCCTTCCTCTATTTCTGATGTCCATCCAGTTTGAGTTCTATTTGTAACTGTGCTATTTCACAAATGTTCTGAACCTATATACATTTTACAGACCCCGTATGTTCTACATCTTTAACACTCTCATATTTGAGTGTTAATGGTAACCTTCTCAGAGAGGATAGCCTTCATTCACATCTTCGCAAAAGGACTAGGGAAAAAAGTAGTGCCTTTGACGTCATCACCTCTTTAACACTGACCACTCTTTAACCCCAAATAGTTTGAAAGAAGACCTTGATATGAAGTGTAAAGCTACACTGCTTGATATCACATTTAAGTGACATCAAACCCATAATACGAAAGAAATAAGCCACTTTAAATGAAATCTGACAGCTTAAAACAAACACAGGCAACTGCTTCATTAGTAAATTAAAGAAGAGAGTGTGAATGGTCTTAGCTGGCTCATGTTAAACCGTTCAGAGAGGACTTCAAGGAACAGGAATTATTTGGTTTAAACTGTTACTCCGCAATACATGGCAATACATGAAAAATCTCCTCCCTGCTTTTTGAAAATCGCATTTCTTTTTTAATCTTAAAGAAAAAAAGTAAGGTGAAAGGAAACCAAAAACTGTCAAATCATTGAGATGATAAAGACCTGCTTCTAATGATCCTATTTCAGTAGTAGCGTTATTAAAAGGAACACCATAAAAGCGGCACATCCTCATTCACTATTCATACAAACACACAATTGTCATATCATTGCTATATATATTTGGCCGCAGGATTGTCTCTTCTAAGCTCTTATTACAAATGCAGTGCAGCTAAGCGTACGCTGCGTTATGTGTATCCACACATATCATGAGAGTTTCATCCATGAATTAGCCTTTGCTTTCAGACAGGATTTGGAGGACGGCCTGTTTTTTAGCGGAGGGTGTTCCTCTCCATATGAAGGTAGCCCCTGGTCATCACAACAGAATATATTGAGCATATTATGGATATGATTCCTGGGCCTAGACGTACTGCAGAGGGATCATTGCTTGGAGGCTTTGCAGCAGATCCACACTTCCCCACCATAAAGCAATAATGCACATCCCATTAACTCTTCACTCTCCTGACTAAAATGAAAGGAAATGTCTGGATAGGAGGAATAAGGAATAAAGACCATGTCTCTTTTGTCTTCTCCTTTTGGTGTTGGCGTGCATTAAAATACTTGTTTTGGTGTTGGCGTGCATTAAAATACTTGTTTTGGTGTTGGCGTGCATTCAAATACTTGTTTTACTTGTTTTGGTGTTGGCGTGCATTAAAATACTTGTTTTGGTGTTGGCGTGCATTAAAATACTTGTTTTGGTGTTGGCGTGCAATCAAATACTTGTTTTGGTGTTGGCGTGCATTCAAATACTTGTTTTGGTGTTGGCGTGCATTCAAATACTTGTTTTGGTGTTGGCGTGCATTCAAATACTTGTTTTGGTGTTGGCGTGCATTAAAATACTTGTTTTGGTGTTGGCGTGCATTAAAATACTTGTTTTGGTGTTGGCGTGCATTAAAATACTTGTTTTGGTGTTGGCGTGCATTAAAATACTTGTTTTGGTATTGGGTGTCAAGAGAAAAAAAATCACATTCAGATTAACAATTAGAAATATGACGTCATTATGAATACAGAATTCCAATTGTTTAATTGAGTGTTAATCTTTATAGAATAGATAAGTACATACTGTTCAGATATCTGTAAATATGTATACTGCTGTACCGTTGCGCTTAGTCTAATTTGTTAGGGTAGGGACAAGGTAAATCTCATAGTAACCATCCCATTTCGAAAAGTGAATACATCTTCACTCGCTACTAATATCCCCAATGGCAGACAAACTTCAATTAATGATGCAGTTTAACATAGATTTACAATTTCAAAGGACTGGGATACTGCGGCAGAACACATTTGTAGTGATACTGAATACCCAATGGAATAGAGTGTAGTAAGTGCTGAAGGAGACGTGTTTGTCACATGGCATTACTATTTCCTACATTCTGTCCTAATGTTGAATGCATTAAATGTTTGTTTCTGCGAGACCATTTCCAGTGGAACTATGCAAAAGTCACAACTAGAATAACTTGGCATACAGAATATTTGACTATTAAGATAGTTAGAAATAAATCAAATCAAATACCTTCTCATCTTCCTCCTCATCATCGGTCATGTTCGTCTACAAGAGAATGGAGAGAGGTAGAGTGTGTTTTCAAATGGACAGGGACACACGCGGGCACTGGAGCATTTTGAACAAACACCTAGTAATGAAATCCTGCTCTAGTACATATACCCCTATTGGGAGAGGCCTGTTTCATAGAGACGGCATCACAGGGGTGACCTCACACAAAAGGAGAGGTGAAAGAGGGCCTTCCTCACAAGAGCACTGTCACAGCAAAGCAATCTCATTTCTTCACAACATCAAAACAGAAAGAGGGGAAAAAAACATTTAATTTGGATGCCGTTGCCTAGTTTACTTCACGTCAACTCATCCCTGATGCCTACATGGTGCACACTGTGACATTGCCTGTGAACAGGGCTGTGTTACTGCTGGGCACAGGGTCACGGAGAGGTGAAAGAGGCTCCACGCTTGATATGAGGGTGAACCCGGGCTTTAACATTGCCCAGGGACTGCATCTTTGCCAGCAGCCACAAACACAATCAGTGGGTTGGTGTTGGGGATGTTGCTGCAGGGAGGGGATGTTTGCAGGCCAGGGCCCTGGCCATCAAGATAGCTTACAACACAGTGAAATTGGGGGACATTGAGAAGTGGGAACAGCATTAACCTTTACAGACATGGCTAGGGGAGACTTAATTTCCATAACCTCGACTTTGATACAGAGGAGATAGCCGTACCATCTTGAGAATGTAATAAATACCCTGTGTCTGGAACAGTATCAACACAGCATCAATGCAATGTTGTATGCTAAAATAATACTGTGTATGCCTCATTATAGTAAATAAATGAACAAATGCATTTTGCTAATATTTTGGAAAAAATTATGTTAACGGCATACTCTTCATTCACTATTATAGAGCATTGTGGGCAGTTCGACACAGCCAAATTCTAGTGGGAGTGCCAATCTATGTCCTGACAGCCAGAGGCTGCTCTGCTCTGTATGCTTCTGACCAGTGAGTGGGCGAGGGGGACATGAAGAGCTGCTATGACGTGTGTAGAATAGACCAGCTCTGTATAGAGTACGGTACAGTAGGAGGAGACACTTACCAGGTCCTGATTGCTGCTGACCCTCCCCGGGGTGACCTGGAAGTAGTTCCAGCCAATAAGCAGCAGCAGGAAGATGGGCATCATGAAGAGCTCCCAGGTCCACACCATCACCATGAAGGTCTGGAAGGACAGGGGGAGGTCGGGGAGAGGCATAGTGTGGGAGAGAGTGGGGTGTGAGACTCACAAACAGCACGGATACAGCACGAAGGGTGGCATCGCCGTCATACAACATGGGCTAGAACCCAAGCCCAGACACAATGTCCTGCTCACCCCACACATCCCAGCATGCACCTCTCCAAATAAACATAATGGGTTTACCTACCGCCCAAGCCCCATGAACAGCACAGAAGAATGCAAAGCTACGCCACTAAACTACACAGCATCTTAGTGGCTGGGAGGTAAGAGAGGCATTTGGGGATCATTTTTTATATTCCAAAATCCCATTTATTTACAGCGATAACAGTGCTGGCAGTGTGCCTTTATGCAGAACGGAAAGTCTGACAAGGGTAGGCATGGAATCCTGTATTTTATACAGCATATCAAACCCTCTTAGACTGGGAAGAATTTGGGCTGTCTGACTGACTGTGACTAGGAACATATGGCAACTGGAGAAGCATTTGCAACATTTACCCCTCCACAGTGATGATAGTGAGAAAAGCCAAGACCCCTGGTAGAAATAAGATGGATCACACTGAATGAGTAATCCCTCATAATTCTGTAAAGAAACGGCGGTAAGCATAGCACACAACACCCACTGCACTTCACAGCAGAGCACTAATTGGACGGCTGCATTTAAACCCATTTAGTGACAGCCTAATGAGTTTGGCTCTTGCTGAAATTATCCAGTGTGTGAGGAGGAGCACACCAGCAAGTTGACAATGAAGAAATGAAGTCCTCAAAGTTAGTATTATTTTATATCTATTACTGTGTAACACTCTGCCTAGACATTCATTTTACCCGTTTCTGAGGAGGCCATTTTCTTTTGTTATGGATATAACTACTCCCTTTCATAAAATATGATTTACTCTTTGAAAAGGTACAAAAACTCCTCTCTTTCTTTAACTTTGTTTTCATGAGAGGAGGAACTTAACCATAAGGCTAGAAGAAAACAAACCTAGTAACCTACAACACCCAATGGAATGAGGAGTGGGATGGATTCTCAAAACTCTACACTAGCTCACTACAATAGCATGCTGTGCCGTTTGAGTGTGGACTGCTGGGGGCTTGTTACAGTAGAAACAAAATGTTTGACTTAGACCTTAGACAGGATGTGAACCGCTTGGGCCTTCAGGCCTCCATTTGAGCCCTGTAAACAGCAGACTGGTCCTGTCATATCAGCCTGTTTCCAGCCCTACTGGCTCTGGGGCAGTCTACCTACTGCCACGCCAGGCTTGGGTTCAATGGATTCAAACTGCCTCCAGGGAAACGTGAACCATGAGTAATAGTCCAAACACTGGTCCCTCACAGCCCTAGGCTTCCTCATCACATAGGTTTCCTATCGTTTAATAATATCTGTGTAATGTGAAGTGTAGGAACAACACCGTGGGATGACCAAGATGTGAGGACACAATATGTTACTGCAATTTCTCCATATCAAATGATTTGAATTACGCATCCACAACTAACACTGGTGGGAAAACCTAAAGGTAAACAATGAATTTGCATGATGTGCAGAGGTAGCTTTAGCATGTCTGCTTCTATTTATGAATAACCTACATCATATGTTGTCACCTCTATTCCCATGAGACTATTCTAAACCTACACTAATTTCACCCCAGAGGAATTCAGCAGGCTGCTGGACAGGTAGCTTGTCATATTGAGAACATTCCCACAACAAAAAAATGCCTGGAAACTGACATGAGCCCAGCAGGAATGTTGAACCCCCTTGCCCTCCCTGCAAAAGCTGCTACATAACCACTAAAGTCTAATTGCCTGGTCTCTGTCTTCCTGTGCGAGTCAACAATGGGAGGCAATTCATTTCCTCCCAGGGAGTCAGTAGAGAGAATCTGTCACAGGTATTCATAATCGCCCACTAATGCAAATTTCTGCTCACAACGCTCTGGCTTGGTGGACAAGATAAAAGGCTAGAGAAATACAATGGCTGGTGTCTAAACTGAGCACCTAAATGAGGGTAGAAACCAAAACTGTCAGAAATATCTCCACAATTCCTCCCTCGCGGTGTGTCAGTTCGTGTTTGGAGAATTTACATGCTTTAAAAAAGAAAACACTAATAAAAATGTAACTGAACATCTGGGAAAGCTGCTGGAATTCCTTCACTCAGGCTCACAGAGCTGCGTCTTCACCATCAGATATTTCTCATTAATGAGCAGAGGCAAAGTTATACCTTTCCCCCGTCTCCTCACATTCTCTGAGGCTTCTGTGAAATGGAGAGAACTAATTCCTTGCTAAGTGGTTTATGTTTTATTAGTGCCGAGCGTGAGTGATTAAAGGACGGGGTGGACAAAGTGCAACCTGTCAGGCTTAAGTGTACATTTATATTGAAAATAATCCACCTTTTAATGGGCCTCAAAGTTGGGCTCCATTTAATTTCAGTCCTATCGTAGTTTTTTTTTAATCCCACTACAAATTACACATGACAACGGGAACCTTAAAATCCAAAACACCTCAACACTGATATTTTACATTGGCGGTAAAGCAGTCATTTATTTCACTAAAAGGACAGAAAGCAACAAACAGAAAGCAGGGGAGCTAATAATAAATGATCTACCTGAACAGTACGTTTCCACACAGCAGAATTGGATCATGAACGACTTGTAATTGAACAAGTGTTAGTGTGTCTGGGAGGAGTGTCTTTCATGTAGGAAACCTCCCTTGACAAACACCATTTTACTGAAAAATACCGACATGATTATGCACGGGGTGTCTAATAATTAATGAATAAAAAATATTAGCGCGCAGTGGATTAGGTGATGAAGATGTACTCTCCTTAGCCACCTGTAAGAGCCTGGAGAAGGGCCGACCCTGGGCAGCCCCACTCTGCCAGAGGGGTTAACAACAGGCTGACAGATTTGTTTTATAGTGCCATTAATATGATTCCAGTAAATGCATTCTGCGCCTTCTCATGCAGATCCCCTGGCCAGCAGAATCCAGCACCTAATAATAAAGCACTCAGCGATTAAAAGTGTGAATAAAATAACTCTTAAAGCTGAGCAAGCATGGCAGCTCACACCACCCACACTCTCCCAGGAGGGGGAGAGGGGACCGCAGTAGGAACAAAAGGTCGAAGACGCCTTCTCCAAGAGTTTCTACCATCCTGCAAATTGATTAATGGGAGAGAGAGGACCCACTCTACCAACCAGATGACTGACTGACTGACTAAACACTAGACAGGAGGGCTGCCAAACCCTGCACATATACACAGCTCCATGTAAACATATACTGTATGTGCCAAACTAAGGAAATGTGTTATGGAATCATATCATTGAATGTATTTAATCCTACAATTATAGCAATTATTACCAATAGTGTATCACTCATTATTACCCTGACATTAAGCTTGCATTAAAGAGGACACCGTAATTACAAATACAATACTAAGCAGCTCTAATACTGTAACTATAGGAAATCTATAAAAAGGGGAAATTCTTATCTCTTCTGTGTCTATCTTTGGTTGAGCTTGGAAAGCTACTGTAAACTAAGAGAAAAACAGAGCAGAGAGAAGAGAGAGCCAACTAGCATTATGGGGGTCAGTCAGTGGGGCTGTGGATGGATGCCAGATTACATGAATGTAGCTGAATAAGTTTAACAAGGCTTACTACAGGCTCCAGGGGTATTTGTCTCTCTCTTTCTCTCTATGTGTGTGTGTGTGTGTGTGTGTGTGTGTGTGTGTGTGTGTGTGTGTGTGTGTGTGTGTGTGTGTGTGTGTGTGTGTGTGTGTGTGTGTGTAAAGAGGGGTAAAAACCTTGCATAATCGCCACTCTTGTATAGATGTACTTTTTCTGGGTGAAATCAAGGGCAGTGGGAGTAATCTGCATTGCTTCCTCAAATTAAAATACAAAAAAATAGACATGAATAATGAATCAAAGGCACCAGTGGCTGCTCGGCTCACGCAGGCCTTTTTTTCAGCCAGGCTGGAACAGAGAGTCTAGCTGAGGGCTAATGTTGGGGACGCTAGTCTGTGGTAGGCTTTAAAGCAGCTGTAAACGCAGAGAAATTAGACATGTAATTTGTGGTGAGCTCGGGCCAATAAGGGGACAGGCTTTCAGGGGGTGTCGGAGGCAGAGAGGAAGCACAGATGAGATTTCTCTGCAGGGCAGGTAGAGATGGTGTGGGCAGCCATGGTGCTCGGAGCTAACGCTAAATAAATATTTCACATACGCTCAGCTCAAGTCTTATTGACTAGGGAGAGAGAGAGAGAGAGAGAGAGAGAGAGAGAGAGAGGGGAAATCTCATCTCCCTCTTGGGCATGAATGTATCATCTGTAGCAGCTCGGACCACTGAAGAATGTTTACACAGTACACACAAATAAACCATTGGTATAGACAAGTTTCTGATAATCCAAGCCATAGCTAAAAAACAATAAAAAAACAATATGAACCCGAGTTTTACTTACTGCAATGGCTTTTAAGTATGCCATGAAACAAGGCAATACATTTCAATGTAAACTCTATCAATTTAATTAAATTTAAACAATGAATCTACTTGAGTTTAATTCAATAATGATTCATAAATAAGGAAATTGAAAGCTTAGAACTCTAGGAATGTTAAGAAAATTCAGTGGCTGCTAGTAAGGATGCCAGTACTAGTACAGTATAGCGATAGCGGGCTACTTGTCAAAGGGAAGGGAAGACAAGAGAAGATCAGCAGCGCTAGGCAGAGCATTAGCATTTCCTTGCAAGACCGGTGTTGGCCATTGTCTCCCTGCCTGTCTGACACATGCCAATGCTAAAGCAGGTCTGGAGTCAGGGTGGAGAAGGGCTGGACCAGGGTTGTACCAGGGCGGTCAGTAGGGGCCCCGTGGTGCCTGTCAGTAGTGACCACTCCAACCCCAAGCTCCAGCACTGGCCACAAGTGTTTAATCCGTGTCGGGAGCGTTAGCACTGAACGACCTCCTGGGTGACAGATCCTTCATGAGAGCCTTTTCCCCCGAGGAGGTGGGGAGGGAGGAAGTAGCGTTTACTCTCTCTCCCTTCCCTCCCTGTCAGCTCGGCTCACAGACATGTTAGCGCACACGGGCCGAGGTCTGCCCCGTTACAGCCACACACAGACACGGTCAGGTCACAGGCTCTTGGGAGAGGTGTCCTCTGTGACTGGGGAGGTGGTGAGCATGTTAGAGGCAGCCATTACGATACGGCACACACCACAGGGTTAAACACAGAGCACACTTCATCTGGGGCCAAAATAAGCACAATATTAAAGCGCTACGGAGGGACAGACAAAGCACCACGGCGGATGCACCAACACAGAAGGGCTGCAGTGTTATTCATAGCAACATCATCTTGTTTATCCTCTGAAATTATAATTTCATACTGCTTTATATTTGTAATGAAAATGAATATATTATACAAGACAATTAATTATTAAAATGAACTTGAAAATAACAAGTGTACTATTTTGCAGAAAATATGTTATTTAATGCTCTAATTGAGAGAGGACAACTGTCTGCCAGAGAAAGGCTCTCTGTATAATAAGAGGACGTGTCTCAAGGTTATGGTTACCAGCTAGCCCCTAGAGCTGTCAACTGACACACTGCCATCCAATGTGGCACCTCAATAGCACTACCGACTATTTAAAATAGGAAGGCGGCTCTCAGTAATTGTGGATACTGATATCCCATTCTTTAATAATTAATACATCTTAGACTATTTTCAAAAGGGCTGTCTCCCTCTCCCTCCCTGACATATTCCCAATGCAAACTCTGTGAGAACTCCCACAGCCATAGAGTTTAAGAGTGTAACCCCCCCGAGACGCAAGAACCCAGTCTTTTAAGGCCAGCCAGCTGAGCCACACACAGTCCTCCAACTTTTTCAACAGAAAGAAAACAGATGCAGAGAAAGGAACGAGAGGTTTCACATGCATGTATACAGTTTGACTTTACACTCCTCTCACACTCTTCTGGTCATACATACTGCATTACTGCATCGCAGTAACCCAAAAAGGGACAGATCAGTGTTCACCAAACATGTCATTTTTGGGGACGATGTTAACTAGAATAATTATGACAGCACTGAGTATGGCTTTGATCCTGGCCGTCCTGGTATTCTGGGTAATGGGCCCGGCTGGGGGGCAAGCGGGCGTGGTGCGGCGACACCTCACAGGTGGTCCCTTGGGACCTCTGGATCCAGATCTGACCCTGTCCTGCTCTCATCTGGGAGATGAGGATTCTATCAGCCAAAAAAAGCAGCCGTGGCAGCTGCCAACAGTGTTTTTCAGCTGCACCGCATCAAACATTCATCAACAGCCATCTTTACAGTCTGTGATGTGAGGCAATCAGCATTTCACAGGCTGTCAAATGATGTCTAAACCAGTTGCTACCTGGCAGTGTCAAAAAGAAAGCTGTTCAAATAATCACATAAGATATACAGGTTTCTTTCTCATCAGAACTCCTGACAGACGAGACCACCTAATATGTTAAAATATTAATTCTACTTAAATACTTAAAGCGCTCTAATGACAGAAAAGCTCAAAATCAGCTTTCATGTGTAAATAATCCCTTTTCTTTTTTTGAGGACCTCCATCCATTTAATCTAAATCTAAATTGTTCTCAACTTTAAACCTCTGAAACAGATTAATATGTCTGGCTAATACATGCTCATTTTAGTATGTTTGAGAAACTTCTGTTCTGTTGGTCCAGCAGATCCACAGAATGGAGGCTTTCACTTTTACAGTTTTTCCCATGAAGAATTGTGGCTGGGAGAAGAGTTATCGCCCATCAGGCTCTCCACTACATCGTTCAGCAGTGCTATAGCGCCATCTACAGGCACTGGAAATATCTACAGGAAAGAACTCTGGGTGACCCCTCTCTCTGCAGTTGCTGCTGATGTATGGCACATTCATCTAGCTCAGTATTGGGGAGCAGCATATTTAAAAGGGAGTTATTTGATGAAGATTTTAGCTGTCACACTCTCTCTCTCTCCCAGAAGAAGGGAACAGGCCATTGACAAACTTTAGAAAAAGGCACATCCTAGGCTCATTACTGTGGCATAAACAAGCGCTGAAAGAAATCCACATTTCTTGTTTGTATTTCTGTTTACCAATGAAGACGTTTATGAGGCTTTGCCAGAAGTTTATTTAAATGCTTGCAAAATATTATTTGAACATTACCTAATTAGAAAGTTGCTATTTTGAAACTGAAACCTATGGGTGGAAAATCCAAGGTATAACTTCAAATAGTATAGACTCCGTTTACAAAGGAGATTACGCAATCAGAATCAGTAACCTCAAGCCCTGCAAACAATGACAGCGCTGCAGAAGTTTGCATTCTTAACAGGCTTCCTCTTCGCATTATAATTATAAGATGAGCCATCTTGATTTTAAAACAGTGTCCATTGTATGCCCAATTTAAATAGTCTACTCAAAATACTCACTTTTCTGATTGCCACACATGAGGGAATTTGTATTTAACCATTATCATACCAGGTAAGTGACTGAGAACACATTCTAATTTACAGCAACAACCTGGGGAATAGTTACAGGGGAGAGTGGATGAATGAGCTAATTGGAAGCTGGGGCTGATTAGGTGGCCATTATGGTATGAGGGCCAGATTATCTTATGATAAGTGCCATGGGATCTTTAGCGACCACAGAGAGTCAAGACACCCATTTAACGTCCCAACTGAAAGACTGCACCCTATCACTGCCCTTTTTTTGGGGGGGGGGGGGGGCTCCTATTGGCCCTTCAACACCCCTTCAAGCAGCATCTGGTCTCCCATCCAGGGACCAACCCTGCTTAGCTTCAGAGGCAAGCCAGAAGTGGGATGCAGGATGATATGCTGCTGGCCAGTTGGAGGGAGAAGTTATGTGACTAAGACGTTTTTGTTTTAAATGATATTCTCAATGATACCTAAGGCTCAAAACATTGCCAATACAGCTCATGGGAGACTAGATTACACTGTTCCTTTTGTGAGACAAATCTCTCAAACAAGCAAAAAATACTTCACACATACCAAAAGGTAATTCATAATGCGAAGATCCACATTCCCTGAATTGACTGCATGTTTTGAGCAGGTCAGAGCATTAGCCTATGGGACTTACAGCGGCTTGGCGGCTAAGGCTTTCTGGTAAGGCACTAGCGGAGGATCCCACAGTCCAGAGATGAAACCACATCAGCGGTAATGCATTACAGGATGCATGTGGTGTAAAACGGCAGCAATGGTCTGTCTGGCTGATAAATAATGTATTGTAATGTATATTAAAGTCTAAGCCTACACTGCAGCCGTTCCTAGCAGCATATTCTGAGAAGCAGCAGAGGCAGAGTGCTGCTGTAGAAAGGAGAAGACAATCCTCTAATTATGCACATCTTAGAGGCAAGCGGAGGCCATCTGTCAGTGTCTGAATCAGTTACCTATTAGCAGGGCCTAAAGATATAAATCTAGAAGCGGTAGCTTGTTTCATTAAGGCACGGTGGCATGCTGCTTCAGACAGCTCCAAACACAAACTTAATTGCAAATTGGGAGGAGTGGTCCTCGTGTCGCTGTGCTGTGGCTGACCCCACAGAGGGCCAGGGCAATGGCGTGTGTAATGGTACGCCACTGGGCTTGCAATGGCTGTAAAGGCCCCTCGGCTGCACTCTTGTCTCACATGGCAAGGCTTTTGTCTGTGTTAATACTCAATAGTTATCTTTGACTGTCGCTCCAAAGGCCATATTCAGGTTTTGATTGTTGCTGCTCTTCATGTAGTGAGGTGTTGAGGATGCGATGCCTGATTAGAAATCAGAACTTTTCTCCAGTCTAACTCCTATCTGCTGGTGAGTGGGTGATTATCACGGCTTATTTATCAGCAGGCTGATTCACTCTCTCCTCAGGCAAGTCTTGGCAGACACCTTTAACACAAGCGCAATGCTTTCCAGAGGAAAGAGGAAAGCATAGGGCTCAGTGGACTGCAGATAACCAGACTGCTCTATTGCAGTGTGTCTGTCTCTAAATAGAACTGCATGGGTACAGCTGTGCTGTCCACAAACTGTCCATCTTACTCACAATCAAGATAACACATTTTAAAACACACCATTTCATCCCTGCAACAGGAGCACTCAGCTCTTACACAAATTCAACAAAACATTTCAAACGGTTAATCTTTAGGTACAAATACGCAACAACAAAAAAGTACATATTTTTGGTCACAGTATGCCAGAGAGTAAGTCTTGTTTTTCCCTTCCCAGATCTCCTATTTGTGGGCTCGTCTTGAACAGCAGGTGTAGTGGAAGTGGAAATGAAAGATTAGAGTGTGCCACCACACACTGGTGGCCTGCAGAGCATCTAATTATAGGTGGGGGCCAGGAGATGGCCCTATCCCGCTGACCTGTCACCCGTCAGCCCGCCTACCCTCCTGCATGCCCGCATTGCTGACGACATGCCTTTCTCCCTCCCAGTCTCCGTCTATCTGCCTGCACACACTAGCTTCCTGTCTGCCAGTCTGTCTCCTTGTCTGTCTGTGTCCATACCTGTACTGATACCGTGAGACTGGCCATTACCTGAGGGGATATGCACTTGAGGATCAGTGAGCAGAGCTTATAGAATACACCAGGTATGAAATACACGTCGCCCCCGAAACAGAACATAGTGAGGAATGAAGGCTGTGAAGAAAGGAATCTTCACACACCCTGTCTGTGACCGCTTCCTCACCCTCACTTGATGCTGCCAGGGCTTTATGGCACAAGGATGCTCTTATTCATGATGACATTACATGTGCTTTAAGGTGGGACATTCACAGGGTGAAATAAAGATTATTTCAGCTTAGGGTATTAGATCACTATGCCTCATTAAAACAGCTAGACAGAGACATTTAAACAAGGATCAAATCTCCCAGGCCAACTGTCACTACTCCTCCACACAGAGGACACCGTCCCCAGGAGGAGAGGGCTTAGCTAAGAAGTCAGATGACCAAACAGCCAGACCCAAGGCCTTCACATAAAGCCCTCGTGCCAGAAGAACACTGAAGGAAGCCAAGTGGGGTTTGAATTAAAGGATATAGCACAGCTTGTACTTTACTTTCAAATTCAGAATGGAGATAAAGACTGGCCGTGTCAATTCTAGGGAGCATGTGACTGAGAAACCGTAACAATGATCTAAGTAGGCCTATACCTGAACATACTGTACTGGTCTATCATCTACCGCAGATGAACAGAAGAAAGTGTTAAAATAGTGCTGCAGTGAAATAGGATACACCAATTGCACAGCCCAAGGCTTGGAACTAGTTCATTAGCATGGGCAATGACTTACCAGGAAGGCTATTATACTCCGCTGTGTGCTCTCCCACTGAAAACAGCTTTTAATGTACTGTAACGTATGCAGCACTGCCAGGGTGATTTTCCGAACTCTGTAGATATTCTGGGCAAGGACCTAATGGGAAATAATTCAAACAAAATAGCAGCTAGCATGATTTGATAAAAGCTTTATGTGTATGATTCAATATCAGGTTTATTCAAGGCCTTATTTGCTGCTGTGTGGCTTTTCTGGTTTGTTGTCTTGAGCCAAATAGTTAGACTATGACCAATCAAAGCTAATATGCTGCTTGCCTATGGAAGCTTTGTTTCTGTGATTTAAGGAGCATGTTCCAGTAGTCCTTCATCCAACAAACGGTATCTACCATGCGCTATGTGTATGAATCATACATTTTAGACTCTATATGCCTAACATTCATTGCGAAGGCAAACCTTTTTGGAGAATTTTCTGTTGACCTCCATGAATTTCTCCTCTTTAGGTTTGAAGGTTTTGATGCCGGCTCTAACCTGAGAAAGATGTTACAAATTGTCAAAGACAAAGTGATTGTGTCAATTGTCAAAGAGCATGAGCTTGGCTAGAATCAGCCAGTGAGTTCTTACTGGGTTATAGTGGACCTCCATCACCAGTGAGATGGTCCCTTTGGCTGGACCCCTCAAGTTCTCATTCTTCAACCCTCGGGTGACCGGCTGTCCATTCTGAACCTGTAGCATTAGAAAATGCATGTCAATCAATTGCACCACATTAGTATTTACTGAAGATGCTCCTACCTCTCTGACCTATGACATGTTTTAAAACTTGTCAATGTCAATGAATAAACTATTATGAATCAAAGGATCCCCAACTTACAGAGAGTAGTGGAATGGCCACTCTGCCCAAAAAGTCTGGGGCTTTGTCTCCGTCTTCATCAAAGACCTTCAGCTCCAACACATCATGGATGTCCTTTACTGGGCTGTCAACAGATAACTAGTTAGTCCAGATCTGAAGGAATACATTCATTTGCATTAATGTTTACAAAGTACACTAAAAGACCAAGGAAAAACACATGTACAAAGTAAAGACTTTGTTCCACTCAGGGTTGAGTGTTTTGTAGATGGTGTGAGTCTGTAGCCTGCTGTTCCCCAGCTCCAGTACACAGAATGGATCACTTTTCCCTGCAAAGAAAGAACAACCCTGTGTTACATTGTGTGTAAGTGTAGATGGACTCAGCCATAGAAAGTAACGAGTTCAAAGGGGAATGGTTAAAAGTGGAGTGATATATCACCATTGAGATCAGTTGATGTGAGATCTGTTGCATTGAAAACCTTGACTTGAAGGAAGCCAACCTCCCTCACACCTTTGTGAGAGTTCTTCAAACTCTGCAAAGGTAAAATGACACCATCAGTCTTAGTTAAATGTATAAACGCAGTTAGTATTCTGCAAGTTAGTATAGATCGCTTTTGAAATGTATTTACTTGTCTGTTTGTACTTACTAATTCAAGCATGTAAAATGTCAAAAGTGACATGAATAAGTAGAAATATTTCCCTAAAGATACTAACATATTTCTCCAGTATTTGGTCCCTCTCGTCTGGCTGTTCTAGGGGAGGTTTGTTAATGTCTGATATGGAGACATCACTGCAGGGGTTGAAGGTGGCCAGTAATATCAGCCTGCCTTTGCCTGGGTCCAGGGCTTGTGTGTAGAGCTGCTGTGTGTTTACTGGCAGCTTGGACAGGTCCACCTCAAACCTGCACACAAGACGGTATCAGCCTTCAATATCACGGCTGAACCATGTCCATTTAAAAGAACAGCCAAGATAAGAAACAATCAGACAATCAAGGCCATACTAACATTCCCCAGGATTCCTCACTCTTTCTGCCTCTCTTAACAAACACCTCCACATTCAGTGGCTCCAGCCAGTTCTCATACTTGTTGAAGTCAAACTTCTCCCTCCACCGAGGGTTGGCCTGAATGCGCAGGTTCTGAGGGAGAGAGCGATAGAGCATAGTGCTGATACAGTACTGTAGTGTGGGTGGGCACTGGAACACACACGGCGTGATGCATAGCGGTGTCAGGTTTAATGCAGTATCACAGTGAGCAGAGATTACATGACAGGTGGATTTAGTTTTCATTCAGTGCGACCAGGACAAGGCGGGGAGAGGAGAGGAATGGAGAGAAGGGTTTTTTGTGTGAGCGCTCCTCAGCCTCTTCTCTAGGATTGTAACTACTGACAGCATCCAGTTAGGATTAGCTTTGTTCAACAAACAAACAAGCCAAAACCAAACCAGAGAGGTTTACAGAGAAATGACATGAGAACACAAGACTGGCATGCTGCAGAATCATCAGGAGGGAGGCCAATAAGTAGAGGTAGACGAGCAGGGCCTGCTGGGTATGCAAATCAAGTGAAGCATAGTGAAGCCCTCCACCTGAAGGGGAGCATGGTGCAGAGAGATGCCCAGTCTAATGAGCTGCTCTGCCATGCTCCAGTGAGCCAAGGTGGAGGTAAAACACTGACACACACCTGCTGAGAGAAAGGGAGGGACAGAGAAAGGTAGGGACAGAGAAAAGGGAGGGACAGAGAAAAGGGAGGGACAGAGAAAAGGGAGGGACAGAGAAAAGGGAGGGACAGAGAAAAGGGAGGGACAGAGAAAAGGGAGGGACAGAGAAAAGGTAGGGACAGAGAAAGGTAGGGACAGAGAAAGGTAGGGACAGAGAAAGGTAGGGACAGAGAAAGGGAGGGTCAGAGAAAGGGAGGGTCAGAGAAAGGGAGGGTCAGAGAAAGGGAGGGAGGGAGGGAGGGAGAGAAGGATAGAAATGAGAGTGGGAAGAAATTAGTAGCAGAAAGGAGGGTGGAGAGCATGTGCAAATGGGAAGGGAAGAGACAAAAGGAAGGGAGGTGGCAAAAGGACTAATAGATCGAGAAATAAGCTCACCTTGCTCTTGTACTTCTGCTCTCCCAGTCTGTAACGCACATAGATGTCTCCCTGGCTGTATTCAGGCATGTCCTGTCCCTCTAACAGGGTAATACCAAACACGCCACTCCACAGCTGGCTCATATTGGTGGCCTCAGCTGAATCCTGGGTCTGGTCCTTATCCTGGGGCTGGTCCCCCTTCTGGTTCTGGCCTCCCTGGGAGACACAAACATGGACACACAGCTGCATTAGGACACCCTCCATGACAAAACCCTCTGAGTGGCTACCCCACTATTCACCGGTGCCTCAAGTCTGGCACCTCATCTGCATGGACTGCATGGGCTACAGCCTCTTTCTGTTTGAGCACATTAGCCTTTCTCCAGTGAATGTAGCAGAGCCACGTCAGTGGGGAGAGGAGAGGTTCCTGGAGAGAGGGGGGTGTCAGTGAGCAGAGCCGCCAGATGTCCCTGGCTGTGACAGTCCCACTCATCACAGACCTAGAGACAGAGTGTGGGGAGGCAGGACACTTGGCATACTGCACAGGAGACAGCCGGCCGCAGTGAGTAATGATGCAAACCAACCACACAGCCCTCTCATCAGCAAATTATGCATGGATGTACATAAAGCCTGGCAATGACATATACAGCATTGTACACATTGGTCTATTCTTCACTAAATCTCAATTATCCAATCAAATCTCTAAAATCAGCAAGAAGGGTATGAGAGGAACAAGATGTCCAGGATAGCAGAACACAGAGACATCAAGGACAGCCTTTCCCAAATCTAACCGTCCTCTCGGGCCACAGGGGAAGACGGGGAGGATCTATTTAACATCAAAAGGAGATTGTCTACTGGCCTATCAGGAGATTAAACTGTGGCAGATGTTGCGACTGAATAGGCGTGAGAATAAACCCACAATCACCATAATGAGAGAAGCGTGAGTCTAAAAAACAAAACAATTTAACTGCCTCCAATTTCAGCCTAAATCACAATGCTTAAAAAGAGATAGATCTGAGGCTCTACAGAGTGGGAGAAACAGGCCTTGATACGCATCTATGTGTTCAAAGTTCCCTTGAGCCTGTGCAGTGATAGGCCATCTCTTTCTAAACAAACAGCAGAGAGAGAGGGGATGTGTGGGGCTGACCGTAATTAAAGAACAGGACTGTAATCTGCTCCGACCTCTTTGATACTCTGTCTCCCTCTGCTGCCCTGGCCGGCACGGCTTCAAAAGGCCCAGCCCAGCCCCAGCTATGGCCCCCCTGCCACCCCGTCCCTCCCCTCCTCTCCGGGGTCACTGCCCACACCGTCACCTAGGGGCCAGGCCGCTGGGGATCAAAGCCTGTACGTCTCAGGGACCTGTATTAACATGGAATACCACGGCACAGTGCTGCTCGGCCCTATAAATATCCCTCATCTCCTCTCTAAAGAGGAGGAACACAGCGGAGTGGAGGAGCGACATGAAGCAGGGCCCGCCAAGTGTTTATCTTGGACACATTTCTATCTCAGCGGCCAACAAAACAATTCCACTTAACTGTAAGTGGCCCCTAAAGAGAGTCTATTCCTGGTCCTTAAAGGGGTCTGCGATTGCTTCCATATGCTAGGACAGCATGGGGACGAGCAGGATGGGCTCAGACCTACATCCATTTGGCTGGTAACTCGGCTCTGTCCATCCACAGCTGTGATATTACATCCTAACATCTGGGTTATTGCCCACTATGCCTGGGAATTATCAGCATCACGAATCTTCGGCATCTCATACTGGCAACGTGCCTCAAACAGCAGAGCCCCCGCTCTCCCACACAGCCCCCTTCAGACAGAAACACTATCACACAACGCACAGGGACAGAGTTTTACTGTGGCATTTTCTATTCACTGTCTCTGTGGTAGTTGTACTGAACAGGATTGGGGAGTAGCACTGGGAGATGAAGAATGATTAAGAGCTTAGTGCTCAGTCCCAGACACCAGGATAGGTGTCAAATGGAACAGGATTTTATATTTATAAAAAATATTAATTCAATCGTGTCACAAAATTAACAGTCATACTGCTACAGACAAATCTTGGCACTGTCGTCTGCCTCTGCAGAAGTCTACATTTGTACCATCATTTGAGCAGAAGAACATCGGGAGAGTCGGATCACACATTTCTGTCTCTTTGTCTGTTCATTTGTCCATCTGCAGAGCATACAATGTGTATATGAAATGTGTTTTATTTCTTATCTATTTAACATCAAATGGAGATCGTCTACTGGCCTATCAGGAGATTAAACTGTGGCAGATGTAGCGAGTGAATAGGTGTGAGAATAAACCCACAATCACCGTAATGAGAGAAGCGTCAGTCTAAAAAACAAAACCCTTTAACTACCTCCAATTTCAGCCTAAATCACAATGCTTCAAAAGAGATAGAGCTGTATATTAAACCCCAAAGAGGCTCTACTCCTAAGTGAGCTTATTTACCATGTAAATATGAAGTTAAAATGTTTAGATCATTCTAATGTATGGTTTAGTCTGACATTGTAAACACAATACAATTCCAAAAACAAAACTTGTCGTTGGCAATGTGACAAGGAAGTTAACCCCATTAACTAAGAAATACATTATTTCACACAATTAAGATTGAAAACGCATGCACAAAAACAAAAATCCTCGGACTTGACTTCATTCTTTGTCATGATCATCGTTTATAATGCAGTGATATACTGCCCCCTGCTGCTGGAAATTAGGCACAATATCAGCCATATTTGGATTTCTCATCTGACGAGTAATGAGGAGTATACTGTTAGTATAAATTGTATTCTGACACATTGCCAGATATTGGCATAGAACACTTTTTAGAATTACATTTACACAACAAAAATACGCAAGTAGAAAATTCAATGTCCTACCCTAAATCTTCTTCTATTTTTCTGGTGCCGTTTCTGTAATGGAGATAAACATTTACGGACAAACGTGAAAATATTGAGATTGAAAATTTGAGATGCAACATTATTTAGACTCCAGTCAAATGAGACTTACTGGTCTTTTGATCGTAGCATCTCTGAAAGTTAGGCATGTGTCAATGACGATGACGCCCATGTCATCCTCCAGACTGCTGGGGTCCTCCAGACTTAGCACCATCTCACTGGTCCTGGACAAAGAGAGAGATACAGACACATACAATCATTTACCAGATTGAGTCTACACAAGACGTTCTGCAATTTACTAGATGATATACAGGCTGAGTGATTAGTAGTGTGTGTATTACTCACTTGTCTAATTCAAGGTTTTTGATCACAATTGTGCTGGAACCCATGAATTCATCAGTGGTACGGTCCTTATCATAGACCTACAGCAATTAGAAACACCATACTCAGAATAAAATGTGTTTTTTGTATGTCAATCAGGCTTTGGCACAATAAACTCTTATTGTATGCCAGTTGTGTATCCTATTCAGGCCATAGCTATGACACTTTTAAGACAATATAAGTACATTGTCATTCATGTGCAGGTGTTACTTAGACAACGAAAGTCAAAACAACAGATTCATGGGATACTCACCCTCACGTCGACAACCTGCTCCCAATCCTGCAGGGGGAAAGAGAAGGACTCACTCCATTTTGGATTCAGGTTCTTATGCACAACTTTGCTTTTGTAAAACGTCTTTCCTTCCAGTTTGAACTTGACATAAGGATCACTTGTACCTAGAGAAAATTAAGGAAAATGGAATGTTCAGATAATAGCAGATAAAAACCATTATAAGATCACAACATTATCAGCAAAATCAATCATGACACAAAATCATACTTGCTAAGGGGTGAGTATCATAATTTACAAAAATTGTATAAAAAAAGATATCACACACACACACACACATATATACATATATATATATGACAATATATATCCACACACTTCCCCCAGCTAGATAAATCAAAGAGCGGTTGTGTGAGAAACTGAGATATGCAGGGAGGAGGTGCACCCCACATTTATTTCAGAAAACAGAGGGATGTAGCTGTTTAATTGTGAAAGAGTAGAAACTCTCGCCAGCATGAGAGAACCAGTAAATAAAGTCCAGCAACCAGGAGCAACCGGTGTTAATCTCCCAAGCCTGTTAAGAAAGTCTGCCTGGTGGTGGAGTGGGGGGACGGGGTGTCTTTGTTTCAGTCATTGCATGCAGATTGGCTGAAAAATGAAAGCCAGTCCCATACCTTCATTTGTATGGAGGAATAAAGGGGTGCTTGAGAGAGCCTGCAGGGAGGCTTGAATCACATGACAAAGCCCTGCGGGGATGGGCTGTCAGGCCTGTCAGCTCCCCACTCCAAATGAACATCTCCCAAAGGCAGGCAGGACCCACAGCAGCTCCACCCTGCCAGTCTGTGACAGGGAAACCTCCAGGCAACTTGACAGGAGGAGAATGTGGCAGCCAGTGAGAAGAAAAGCTCTGGCATGACTGAGAACGGTGACGATGGAAATTAACGGTGAAAAGGGAGAACAAAAAAATTGAAGTGGGGGCTGGTGGCAAGGGTCCTTTTAGAATATGTAATGACAGTGGATGGTGTTGGTGGGTCTCTGGCACCATGTTGATTGTTGGGAAAACGGTGAAGAGGCAGCGGGCGTGTGGGGATTGCATCATCATCATGGTGACATCCTGTCAGGAAAAGTAAGGTCTCAACTAGCAGGGAGCTGTGGCTCGAGACAACAAGACCAGGGAAGCCATGGCCACAGTTATACAGGAAACCTCAGCACAAGCGGAGGGCTACATAATTCTATCCTCCTGATTCCTGCTTACAAGCAAAAACTAAAGCAGCAAGGACCAGTGACTCGCTTAATACGGAAGTGGTCAGATAATGCAGATGCTAAGCAGATGCTAAGCTGGACTGTTTTCCTAGCAGAGACTGGAATATGTTCCGGGACTCATCCGATGGCATTCAGGAGTATGCCACATCAGTTACTGGCTTCATCAATAAGTGCATCGATGACGTTATCCCCACAGTAACCGTACGTACATACCACAACCAGAAGCCATAGATTACAGGCAACATCTGCACTGAGCTAAAGGGTAAAGCTGCCACTTTCAAGGAATGGGACTCTAACCTGGACACTTAAAAGAAATCCCGCTATGGCCTCAAACGAACCATCAAACAGGCAAAGCCTAAATACAGGACTAAGATTGAATCCTACTACACCGGCTCCGATGCTCGCGAGGCCCAGCCGCGAGCTGTCCAGTGACAAGCCTACCAGACAAGCTAAATTACTTCTATGCGTGCTTCGAGGCAAGCAACACTGAAGCATGCATGAGAGCACCAGCTGTTACAGATGACTGTGTGACCATGCTAGCCGTAGTCAATGTGAGCAAGACCTTTAAACAGGTTAACATTCACAAGACTGAAGGGCCAGACGGATTACCAGGACGTGTACTCCAAGCATGCGCTGACCCACTGGCAAGAAAATGACATTTTCAACCTGTCCCTTGCCGAGTCTGTAATACCTAAATGTTTCAAGCAGCCCACCATAGTCTCTGTGCCCAAGAACCTGCCTAAATGACTACCGACCCATAGCACTCACGTCTGTAGCCATGAAGTGCTTTGAGAGGCTGGTCATGGCTCACATCAACACCATCATCCCACTCCAATTTGCATACCGCCCCAACAGATCCACAGAAGAAGGAGAATGATGGAGTGCTGCATCAAATGACCTAGCCTCCACAATCACCCGACCTCAACCCAATTTTTTATTTACCTTTATTTAACCAGGTAGGCAAGTTGAGAACAAGTTCTCATTTACAATTGCGACCTGGCCAAGATAAAGCAAAGCAGTTCGACAGATACAACGACACAGAGTTACACATGGAGTAAAACAAACATACAGTCAATAATACAGTATAAACAAGTCTATATACAATGTGAGCAAATGAGGTGAGAAGGGAGGTAAAGGCAAAAAAGGCCATGGTGGCAAAGTAAATACAATATAGCAAGTAAAACACTGGAATGGTAGTTTTGCAATGGAAGAATGTGCAAAGTAGAAATAAAAATAATGGGGTGCAAAGGAGCAAAATAAATAAATAAATACAAATTAAATACAGTTCGGAAAGAGGTAGTTGTTTGGGCTAAATTATAGGTGAGCTATGTACAGGTGCAGTAATCTGTGAGCTGCTCTGACAGTTGGTGCTTAAAGCTAGTGAGGGAGATAAGTGTTTCCAGTTTCAGAGATTTTTGTAGTTCGTTCCAGTCATTGGCAGCAGAGAACTGGAAGGAGAGTCGGCCAAAGAAAGAATTGGTTTTGGGGGTGACTAGAGAGACCTGCTGGAGCGTGTGCTACAGGTGGGAGATGCTATGGTGACCAGCGAGCTGAGATAAGGGGGGGACTTTACCTAATTGAGATGGTTTGGAATGAGTTGGACCGCAGAGTGAAGGAAAAGCAGCTAACAAGTGCTCAGTATATGTGGGAACTCTTTCAATACTGTTGGAAAAGCATTCCTCATGAAGCTGGTTGAGAGAATGCCAAGAGTGTACAAAGCTGTCATCAAGGCAAAGGGTGGCAACTTTGAAGAATCTAAAATACAAAATATATTTTGATTTGTTTAACACTTTTCTGGTTACTACAGGATTCCATGTGTGCAATTTCATATTGTGATGTCTTCACTATTATTCTACAATGTAGAAAATAGTAAAACATTAAGAAAAATCCTTGACTGAGTAGGTGTGTTCAAAATGTTGACTGGTACTGTACATATTACCTCAATTACCTCGACGAAACTGTACCCCTGCACATTGACTCCGTACCGGTACCTCCTGTATATAGCCTCGTTATTGTTATTGTTGCCCTTTTATTTTTTACTTTAATTTATTTAGTAAATATTTTTCTAAACTTGTATTATTCTTAAAACTGCATTGTTGATTAAGGGCTTGTAAGTAAGCATTTCATGGTAAGGTCTACTACACCTGTTGTATCAAGGCAGCAGGTAGCCTAGTGGTTAGAGTGTTAGACTAGTAAACAAAAGGTTGCAAGATCAAATCCCTGAGCTGACAAGGTAAAAATCTGTCATTCTGCCCCTGAACAAGGCACCCACTGTTCCTGGGCTGTCACTGAAAATAAGAAATTGTTCTTAACTGACTTGTCTAGTTTAAAAAAAGAACATTTATACATTTGACAAATACCATTTGAAATGGAGAAAATAAAAAGCCTACATATGGCAGCGATGGTCGATGAGGCGAAACTTAAGATTGGAGATCTAAGAAGGTTTTATTGAAATGCAGCCAAAAACATCCAACAAACAAAATGTTGCAGTGATGTTAGTTTTCAATAGCAGAGGAGAAATGAATGAAGGCCGCGCGTTACTTTCAAACAGCAATTCAGTCTATTGACACTTGAGGTTGCTGCTTCCCCAGACAAAATCCCTTTGCATCCCTACAAGTCCACAATGACAATTGACAGAGGACTGAGGAAATGTAAAAAAAAGAATGGAGGTATACATTTGAGTTGTATTTTGGAGGTGAGATTAGATAATTCATATTCAGAAAATGTTATGTCTAACAATCAATAATTTTTGGGATCCAGACCCCAAACAATCAGTTAGTATTCCACAGTCGTTGAGTATAATTCAGGGATGGGCAACTTTGATGGGGCCGGCCCTAGCCTTTTGTGGGCCCTAAAGGCCACTACACACTTCACGCAAACAGAGCAACAGAGTGTCATATATGTTCCGTTCCAAGATTTGAGCCAAACAAAAGTATTTAGAACTACGTGTGAAAACTACGCTCTGTCGTGTAGGGCCCTTAAGTGTGTATGTGTGTAGGGCCCTTAAGCGAGATTTGGTTGGGGGGCGCCCCCACCTTAAAGTCAAAACATTTTACTGGCCCCTGTCTTGGCAGCAGAGAGACAAGTATATGTTTTAAAGTTAATTACCTGCAATTTTACAAATGTTTGCCATGAGGCAGAGAGAATTTAGCAATTGTATAACACATTTCATGCAATTCCACAAATTTTGCCATGGGACAGATGTTTATTTATCCAGTAAATGTCCTGCAATTCAATCCATTTTGCCATGGGGTGCAGAGAAATGTTTGCAGTTGTAAAGTAAGTTTCCTGCAATTATACACATTTTGCCATGATTTATGCCACGCTAATGTGATATCTGAGTGAGAGTGACTAACACAATCAATGTGGGCCCCCTGGAGGTCAGGGCCCCTGGGCACGTACCCTGCATGAACGGTCGGTATTCGGCCATGATTACTACAAGTTTAGATTGCTGACTAGACTAATTTACCAGTCTAAAAATTGTTAACTGACATGGCTAATTGAGTGACTGTCAGTGACTGTCAGCTGATGCACAACCAAGTTTCTAAATTGCACCTTGTGTATTCTACAATTCTAACTCTCAAAAGTACATTGAGACCCTGACTGAGTTCCATAAACAGTTGCCCATCCCTGATCTAATCTGTGTAGAATATGACAGAACGCTATATAATGACATTCCAACAAGTCAACATCTACTGTCCTATACAGACTGAACTCATAAGTATGACAAAGTAAACAAACATTTCACACCATAATGATGTGAGATCAGGGATGTCCTTTCAGGGGTTCAGAACACACAAAAAGGTGAGAACTTCTTAGGATGTATTTTAGGAAATCTCCAGCAGGTGGCAGTTTGTCATTTATGGCAGGAAAATAGTTTGCCAGCAGCTGCAAAACTTGCATGCACTCTCCAACTGACTTAACAATTTAGCCTCTAAAATTTGCATTGGTTATTAAAACCACATAATTTGTTTCTCCACACACGTTTGCCTTCATAGAAACCGCCACAGTGCTTCGCAATCTATTCAGCCCACCACTAGGAATACTGTGGTGGAGCTTGGCTGGCAAAATAAACTTCTGCATTATATGAAGATAATCCATATTTTCCAGTGACAGAAACCTATCTAAGATACCAGGCCCATGTAACCTCTAGTGTAGCTGCTAATATGGAGTGGAGCAGGATGTGCTTCCATAAGGAAAGGCTCCCAGGTGTGTTTTGGAGACAGAGACCAAATCTGGTCTGACTGCATGCCTTTCTGGTGTCTCCCTGCTCTTCACCGACAACATTTAACAGGGACCTTCACTTGTAAACAGTAGCATTGATCAAAAGCATTGTCAGTAGGCCTACACATACTGTAGACCACACCATTTCCCCCTGTTTGACTTCTGTGTGTATGAGACACACCCTGAAAGTCAGGGCGGGATTAATGTTGATCGAAAGTGGAACACAGTTTCTATTGGAAATTACCATAGTAAAGCAAACAATTTGAGGGACAGTTTCACCAAATATACACTACTGTTCAAAAGTTTGGGGTAACTTAGTTTTTTTTTAATGAAAAGCAACATTTTTGTCCATTAAAATAACGTCAAATTGATCAGAAATAAAGTGTAGACATTGTTAATGTTGTAAATGAATATTGTAGCTGGAAACAACTGATTTCTAATGGAATATCTACGTAGGAGTAAAGAGGCCCAATAATTGATCATTAGAAAACCCTTTTGCAATTATGTTAGCACAGCTGAAAACTGTTGTTCTAATTAAAGAAGCGATAAAACTTGCCTTTTTGTTGAATATCTGGAGTTGAGTATCTGGAGCATCAGCATTTGTGAGTTCGATTACAGGCTCAAAATGGCCAGAAGCAAAAACTTTCTTCTGAAACTCATCAGTCTATTCTTGTTTGGAGAAATTAAGGCTATTCCATGCGAGAAATTGCCAAGAAACTGAAGATCTCGTACAACGCTGTGTACAACTCCCTTCACAGAACAGCGCAAACTGGCGCTAACCAGAATAGAAAGAGGAGTGGGAGGCCCCAGTAGACAACTGAGCAAGACTACAAGTACATTAGAGTGTCTAGTTTGAGAAACAGATAGCTCACAAGTCCTCTGTACACCTATGTAGATATTCCATTAAAAACTCTGTAGTTTCCAGCTACAATATTCATTTACAACATTAACAATGTCTACACTGTATTTCTGATCAATTTGATGTTCTTTTAAATGGACAAAAATATGCTTTTCTATCAAAAACAAGGACATTTCTAAGTGACTTTTGAACGGTAGTGTATAATCTCAATTGCTCTGCTTCAGTTGGTCTAAAACAGTGAAAACATACTGTTTAGGGCAGCTATTGTGATATGAACATATGTCTTTATGCAGGTGAAAATAACGATGAACAAGAACAGCATGCTGTAATCACTGTCAAAAATACATTCGACACAGGTAGGTGCCCTTTGTACAGTATTTGCTTCCACGATAGTTTTTTAAGATCAGCAAAGTAAATATGATGAACTGCTTTTTCATCATCTGACGCAGCATAATATACTCCTCCTCAAGTTGTATGTACAGTTGAAGTCGAAGTTTACATACACTTATGTTGGAGTCATTAAAACTTGTTTACAGACAGATTATTTCACTGTATGACAATTCCAGTCGATCAGAAGTTTACATACACTAAGTTGACTGTGCCTTTTAAACAGCTTGGAAAATTCCAGAAAATTATGTCATGGCTTTAGAAGCTTCTGATAGGCTAATTGACATAATGTGAGCCATTTGAAGGTGTAGCTGTGGATGTATTTCAAGGCCTACCTTCAAACTCAGTGCCTCTTTGCTTGACATCATGGGAAAATCAAAAGAAATCAGCCAACACCTCAGAAAAAAATGGTAAACCTCCACAAAGTCTGGTTCATCATTGGGAGCAATTTCCAAATGCCTGATGGTGCCACGTTCATGTGTACAAATAATGGTACACAAGTATAAACACCATGGAACCACACAGCCATCATACAGCTTGGGAAGGAGACGCGTTCTGTCTCCTAGAGATTAACGTACTTTGGTGCGAAAAGTGCAAATCAATCCCAGAACAACAGCAAAGGACCTTGTGAAGATGCTGGAGGAACAGGTACAAAGTATCTATATCCACAGTAAAACGAGTCTTATATCGACATAACCTGAAAGGCCACTCAGCAAGGAAGAAGCCACTGTTGCAAAACCGCCATAAAAAAGCCAGACTGCAACTGCACATGGGAACAAAGATCGTACTTTTTGGAGAAATGTCCTCTGGTCTGATGAAACAATGGCCATAAAGACCATCACTATGTTTGGAGGAAAAGGGAGAGGCTTGCAAGCCAAAGAACACCATCCCAACTGTGGGTGGCAGCATCGTGTTGTGGGGGTGCTTTGCTGCAGGAGTGACTGGTGTACTTCACAAAATAGATGGCGTCATGAGGAAGAAAAATTGTGTGACTACATTGAACGAACATCTCAAGACATCCGTCAGGAAGTTAGAGCTTGGTCGCAAATGGGTCTTCCAAATGGACAATGACTCCAAGCATACTTCCAAAGTTGTGGCAAAATGGCTTAAGGACAATAAAGTCACGTTATTGGAGTGGCCAACACAAAGCCCTGACCTCAATCCTATAGAATATTTGTGGGCAGAACTGAAAAAGCGTGTGCGAGCAAGGAGGCCTACAAACTCAGTTACAGCAACTCTGTCAGGAGGCATTGGCTAAAATTCACCCAACTTATTGTGGGAAGCTTGTGGAAGGCTACCCGAAACGTTTGACCCAAGTTAAACAATTTAAAGGCTACCAAATACTAGTTGAGTGTATGTAAACTTCTGACCTACTGGGAATGTGATGAAAGAAAGAAATCATTCTCTTCTATTAATCTGACATTTCACATTCTTAAAACAAAGTGTTGATTCTAACTGACCTAAGACAAAAAATGTTTACTAGGATTAAACTCAGAAAAACTGAGTTTAAATGTATTTGGCTAAGGTGTATGTAAACTTCTGACTTCAACTGTATATATCAATATATCCAGCATGTCTCCGAGATTACATTCATCCATTTGTAGACCTCCAGAAGTTCCAGGTACTTTTCTTCCACTTACCGTGACGGTCTCTGATGACCAGGTTCCTGCCCTCCTTCAGGTTGACAGTGAGGAGGTACTTCTGAATAGGACCAGGTTGGCTCCCTGCTGCCATAGCCTGTCAATGAAAGGAATCACATTAATATGATGCTCTATAGTCTACAGCCTTAGTGTTGACCATTATCATTAACAGTGTCTGAATGTCCAAGTCCAGTACTCACATTGTTGCCTGCTTGATCCTGCAAGGGCTGGGCATAGAAGTCATTGTGCTCGTTGGGTAACTACGGGAGAAAGAATGTAAGCATATCAAAAAGACATTCTACAAAGTATGGAACAGAGTTACATGTTATAATGTTCGGTTGTCATTCTTGACCAACGTTGAACTTACTATAATTGTGACTGCAACTAGTTAGATCAGCAAGTTTCCGGCCATGCATAGCAAACATCAATTACACAGGTCCACAGATAATACATTGGAAGTGACTTTAGGTCTACACAAAAGCTTCAAAAAAATATTTGCTTCTATTTGACATCATATCGGGCTTCCGAGTGACACAGCGGTCTAAGGCACTGCATCTCAGTGCTAGAGGTGTTACTACAGTCCCTGGTTCGAATCCAGGCTGGATCACATCTGACCGTGATTGGGAGTCCCATAGTGCGGCACACAATTGGCCCAGCGTCGTCCGGGTTTGGCCTGGGTAGGCCGTCATTGTAAATAAGAATTGGTTCTTGACTGACTTGCCTAGTTAAATAAAGGTTACATTTCTGACAAAGAACCACTGAAGCATTATCTTAAGCACAATCCATGACTTTACGCAATTCTATTGTAACAGATCTAGAGACTGATCATAGAAAACCTTGAGGCAGAGAGCAGGCATAACAGCTCAAGAGTGTGAAAAACCAGTCCACATTATTTGAATGTGAAAAGAGAGCTTGCAAATGTTCATGCTAATGAGACCACAGTGAAAATACACTACGTCAAACATACTGTCTTATGGTCACTAAAGTATCCTGTGTTACTGTGACATTCTGTAGATACATTTATTTTATATGAAAATGTGTGTGAAAACTGTATTTTAGTCCGTATTTTGACTTTACACTGTGTGCACTAGGCCTATAACTATATCTGTGGAGGGTATGATAAAGTTCAATATTAGTGTGTCATCTGACCTCAATGTCTTCCTGAAGCTCCCTGCAGAAGATGTCTCTGATGTATGTGGATACGGGGGGCTCTGGCATATCCAAGTCCTCAGAGTCAGTGGGCCAGAACATGTAGGGTTCTTTCTCTAATGGGGTTCCACACGCAGAACCGTCCATACTGTCAGCAGGGGTGCCCATCCTGTCCGCCCTGTTCACTGGCAGAGACCATCTATCTGGAGGGATGTTCAATCTGTCCTGTGGATTTGGAGGAAAAGACCATTTCACTTCTGCTGGTTGTTTCCCTCCCTCACTAGAAGCAGACAGTCTCTCTGTAACTAGGTTTGTTTGGTCAGAGACAGAAGAAGCAAATCTTTCAGCAGATGTACTCACTCGGTCCCTAGCGGCCACTCTGTCTTCAGAGAAGAGCAATCTTTCTGTAGAAACATTAATTCCCTCCACTGATGAAGTCAATCTTGTTGTGCACACATGTATATTTGGAGCATTTGATTTCGGGGTAGGTACGGGTGGGTTCCCTCTGTCCGCTGGTATTTTTACTCTTTCTGCTGAAGTAGAAGAAGCAGAAGAAGTTGATCTCTCTGCAGGTGTGTTCCATTTGTCTGATGGCATGTGGATTCTGCCCATAAAGGTTGCCATGTCCTCCTCTTCTGATTCATCATAGAGAGTTTGTGTCTCCACAGGTGCACTCATTCTAGAAACAGACACATTCATGTTATCTTTGAAATCATACACAGTCTTTCTACCTGAGGGGCCTGCATCAGTTGCAGTCAGCCCGTCCATGGATAGAGGGACTGAGATAAAAGAGGTGTTATCACTTGAACCTGAGGAGCTACCAAATAAGATGGCGTCCGAGGCTGTGGGGAATGCACTTTCTACTGCAGAGGATTTAGCTTCCTGAACAAACCTCAAGTCCGGCACTGACATACTGAGTCTATAATGCAGGGGCTTGGGCTTTTTCTCATCCAGCTTCCCCGGGGTTGTCTTCTTCTTTATGTTGTTAAACTGGGTCTTGGTCTTCTCACGCAGGTTCTCCCAGACACTTTTCTTCTTGGGGCCCATGCTGAGAGATGCAGAGCACAGGCTACACCTTTCACACAGAGACTGCAAAGACAAGATAAAATGACAGCATTATTGGTTCATCCTTGACACCCGTTGGTCAATCTAAGTAATATAATAGCAAAAATCCCCATCAAAATCCATCAGTTTAAGCTAGAAATATTTTTGGGATGGACTGTGTTTCAATCCCCCGCATCCACATATGTCAGCCTTCCGCATCTGTGGTGGAAGATGGCCGAGCATCCGATCCGGAAACTCAGTTTTCTCATGAAAACATATGTATTGTCCGAATGGTCTGGGCTACACTGTGAAAAGGGGAGACTCTCACGATGGTGTTCTCCGTTTTGCTTTACGACCCCCACAAGTGTCACGGGAGTCATCTGAAGGTAACCCAACAAATTAATGGAAGTATGGAGATAGTTTATGGCAACAAAAATAAGGGGTTAAATATGTGTAAATATATATATTTCCTGGGCTTTATTATATGTCCTAGATATAGGACAGACACTTCAAAACATTATTCCTTGTGATTAATTTTCTAACGGTCTTTTTTGACATTTATGCATTTGTTATTGAATGTGTTTCTATGGGCTATAGTTGTAAAGACCAAATGCTAGATTTTGTCAAATAATTTAGAAATATATATTTTTTTTACCTAAAGGGGTCCTAAAATGCAAAATCAAATAGAATCATGGTATGACCATCTTAAGATGTGTATGCACATTTCTGGGTTCTCATCAAAGAAATGTCGTTCATAGCGTATCCTATAGAGATTGTTAAAGGCCCAGTGCAGTCAAAATTCAGTTTTTTGTATCCTACTGTACAACTGTTCATGAAACGAACACTGTAAAAGTGTGAAACAATTTGATCATTGTCTTTTCCTGATAGTTGCTGGTTGAAAATACAATCTACACAGGACCTTCTAATCAGCAGGTTTTGCATGAGTGGACTTTCGGCTTGCCGGGTGACATCACCAGGCGGTAAATAAGTTAATAGACCAATAACAAAGTAAGTTCCAAACCAATAACAGTTCCAAGCCAATAACAGCTAGTTTTCAGGTTTCCCCTCCCCACTCAGATGACTCCTAGCAAAACTCTGACTTGATAAATTATTTTTTGCTTTTGTTTCTTTTTTACAATTTTAATGAAAAGCTGTACAGGAATGTACTTAATACTCAGAAATAATTTGATATTTATATAAAACCGGCTGCATTGGGCCTTTAACAAATTATCATCATATTACATAATTAAATATGAAAAACATCCACATACCTGTTTAGACAGTACACCGCTGCTTCACGACCTTACAGAAAATAAATATAAATATGTTCCAAGTATGTTGTTTGAAACTTCCAGAGAGTTAGTGAGTTGACAGTCATCAGACAACAGTATGGTGAAAATGAGGAAGTCACTTGTGAAGGAACTTATAAATACATGCTCATGCTTCAAGACAGGTTTGACAATTGGTGGAGAGAAACAACAACGCCAAACAGGCCACACCAGTTCCACCCTTTTAATGTTCATGGCCCAACCAGGTGAGTTTCATCACAAGGTAATGCTTCCTGTCCACCAACAGCAGGTTTAAGTGGTGAACAGGCTTCTATGTCTTTACTTACCCCATTCATAGATGCAAACTACCTTTAGCACATATCGATGAAGGTATCTTCTTACCGGGGAATTTTTGTGAAGAGCTCTGACATTCGGTCTGAGTGTGAACACACATTGCTTGTGGTACCGTTTTGGAAACATAAGGAGTGTATCTTTCATACCAGCAAGGCATCGTTTTCAAAAAAACAAAAGGTTAAATTATTACACACCTTTATAGGGTTAGGGTTAGCGTACAATATTCCCTGCCATTTTGGGTGCTACGTCACTCACCTGTTTCTGCATATGCAGAAACGTGCATATTCTGCGGTCAGAACCTGCCCTAACCCCTTGAAAGCAGCAGGGAATTTTACGCTGGTGCCAACATTGCATTTGTTATTTCCTTACTTACAATAACTTTGTACAAGTTTGTGTTCATGCAACACTAAGTACCTTATCATAATGCATTTTGTGTTATGTCGTTTTTTTACTTTAGCACACCGAGTTGGTATTTTTACTAGCCAATTGATTTGCACGTGGCAGCCTCATGTCCAGCAATTTGTATATGTATAGAGATTTGTAATTTGTTGTAACTGCTTACACATGAGTTCTTATTTACCACAAGGTATTATTTCTATAACCTTTAAGGTATGTGCCTATGTACATTCCTCCACTAGTTCTTTAGCTATAATCTGTATGCTAGTGAAGATGGGGAATTGCTAGTTTGTGCTGCTAAAAGCATCCGCATTCTTCCGAGCCAAAACAGTTCAGAATAATTAGTTTGTTTTGGACTTCGGTGAGGGTTCTTTCGGTTGTTCGAGCACACAAAATAGCATTAATCTCTGTTGGTGTCCGGTTACTGAGTATACTAAATTATCTGCACTAGCATGTGAAAGGTAAACGAAGAAATACAACAAAATATAGCTAGCTATCTCTGCTGCTTCTCCCAAAAAAATTTAACAAATGTATTTGTTCAAAACTGTTCAGCTATGGTCTTTCTCTCTTTGAGTTAACTACTCAAAACACCTTATGCACTGTAGTGCTAGCTAGCTGTAGGTTATACTTTCAGTACTAGATTTATTGTCTGATCCTTTGATTGGATGGACAACATGTCAGTTCATGCTGCAAGAGCTCTGATGGGTTGGAGGACGTCCTCCGGAAGTCGTCTCAATTACTGTGTAAGTCTATAGAACGGAGTGAGAACCATGAGCCTCCTAGGTTTTGTATTGAAGTCTATGTACCCAGAGGACAGAAAATAGCTGTCCTTTGGCCACACCATGGAGCTAACCTAGAGAGCGCTGTTGAGCTACTATAGACCTTCATTGCAAAAGTGTGTTTTTAATCCGTTTTTTTGGTGACGTGGATATATTTAGTATAGTTTGACATTTTTTAAATTTTTTATGTTTCACTATTTATTTTTCTTCTGAAATTCACTGAGTAGGATGGTCATCTCTTCCTCCTTTGAGGAGCATCCACTAGTGTACAGGAAGTGCATGTTTTGCATTTGTGAAATGATTTTGAAGTGGAATGAAAGTAAAGGGCTTTATGTTTCTAGAACCATATTGAAATTGATAATCGAGTCACATTTAGATGGCTGTTTTGGCTGCCAGAGCAAGTCTACCTCTGAAAATAACATAAGGTCCTTGGACCTTGTTACAGGCTTTGGTTTTCAATTTCGAGGTTGGTTATATTTGGGTGTGGACGTGCACTGACTGGAGTCATCTTCGTTGGTCAGGATGTGTTGCACCTGGCCCCTCGTTAGTCAGTTGTTAGTTTCACCGGTGCTGGCAGAGATGATATTTAAGAGCTGCAGACCCAATGCTCTAGTTGGCATGAGAGCTGTTGAATGACTGCTGTTTAGCACTCCCTCTAAGTTGTGAAACCAAGCCTTTTTATCTTGTCTCACCTGTTTCATTTGCACTCCCTTACCTGTTGTGGGTTTTCTTTTCCTTTAGTTTGTCTGATATCCAGCAAAGCGAGTGTGCATCCATGGTGTTTAAGATCCTACTCGAGGTTGCTTTCCCAGCACCCAGGAACCCCCATGGATGACTTTCAGAACACATTTTAAAAACCCACCTGTTTCCTTCTGGTTGTCAGTGCGTCATTTGTTAGTTACCTTTTTCTTTTGAGGAGTGATATTTTGGGTTTCTTATTAGGGAACGTAACAATCTTAAGACGTAACGGTAGGCTCGCCTACACGCCTACACAGAGTAAATGGTTGGGCTAGTCGTTACTATTCTTCACAGGCCATTTACAAAGGTAAAGGCACAATGACGATCATTCTCCACTTTAAATAAATAGAGATCATTCGTTGAGCAAACAAACAGGCCTACAGTGTGGACACGGAAATCCTCAAGTTATGGAAGTGCTTCAAAACAAAGGAACAGTAGGTCACTAATGGTCCCAAAAGATGAGTTACTGTACAGTATGTCTAACATTTTTACATTCAGAAATGAAGAGGAAAGTACATACACAGGAATGCTTTGGTGTTCATATTTATATTGGGCAAACAATATGATACAGATGGATTCTGAGTCATGAAATCTGAGTAAAGAATGCAGGCTATGGCTGTGATCTACTACTACTGATCTCCAACACTAACACCCAATCACTGCATCACTTGTCTGTAGATAACATATCCAGGCTCTGTTTCTTTCATTCATCTCCGTTTGTTTACAGTGCAACATGGTAAAGCCTAAGCTCATCAAAAGTGAGCATTTATGTTTGCTGAGAATCAACAATAGCTTTGTCCACACACGGATGTTAATACAACAGGCCTAGCGATGCTCACACACTGATCTTCTCTGCATAACAGCGGTGACTCTGTGACAACCGATGCATTTGAGTCTGGACCAAGCCTTGTTCAATATTTGCCAATGTCTTAGAGCTCAGGCACACATGAAAGAAGCCCCAGCTTGGCAACCAGTTAAAAGCGAGGACTTGGGGCCCAGAGTGGGCAAGCCCCTGTTGCAGGTGGCCTTTTGCCCTCTATCTCAAACAGTCCAAAATCCTGCCTGGTTACTTTACACATGCACACTGGACCTCTTCCAGTACCATGCACAAGTGACCCAGAACACTGAACCCCAAAAACATGCACTAGTGGAGCACTAGAGGTATATACGCTGTTAGAGGGCAGAGATTAGTAGACCCATGAAAGATGGCCTGTAACACAGCGCTTTCAAGTGCCATTGGTCCATTCAAGGGTCAAAATGCACTCATTAGAGTTGCCTTCTACACTCTTACGTCCGAAGTCTACAACAGCGCAATACATTGAAAGTGCCGAAGATACATTTTTTTTGATTGCTTGTACATTTTATTCATACCTTTTTTGGAAGTACATACTGGCCAAACGGTAATAAATGAAGATGGTTGCTCAGCTAAACATCATATTTGGAGAATAACGAATGCATTTTGACATAACACTTGCAGAACATTCCAATGGGAGTTGGAATCTGAGATTCCTGGGCATTAGAGAGGAGACACGTCATGCACTTTTCAGTTTGTGGCAGCTAGCAACTGGAATGAGCTGCAACAAACACTCAAACTGGACTGTTTTATCTCAATTTCTTCATTCAAAGACTCAATCATGGACACTTACTGACAGTTGTGGCTGCTTTGTGTGATGTATTGTTGTCTCTATCTTCTTGCTGTTGTCTATGCCCAATAATGTTTGTACTATGTTTTGTTCCGCTACCATTTTCTGTTGCTACCATGCTGTGTTGTCATGTGTTGCTGCCTTGCTATGTTGTTGTCTTAGGTCTCTATTTATGTAGTGTTGTCTCTTGTCGTTATGTTTTGTCCTATATTTATTAATATATTTATTTTATTTTATTTTAAGTGTGTAAATTTCACAATTTTCCGGTCCTGCTAAGCATTCAAAATGTAACAATTACTTTTGTTTGTCAGGGAAAATGTATGGAGTAAAAAGTACAATATTTTCTATAGGAATGTAGTGAAGTAAAATACTTAAGTAGTACTTTAAAGTGCTTTTAATTAAGCACTTTACACCACTGCATTGTATCACCGACCTGCTGCCAACTCACTTTCTAGCCAAAAGGCTGGCAGATGGTGATATTGAGTCATTTCATCTTATCGTCGAAAAGGAATTTATACAGCTGCCTATACACTCGTACTCTGTGGTGGAAAATGGTGTTTCATAAAAATCGATGCATATTTTCCAAGTTTTCTTCTGCCTTCTCGCCATTAAATCGAATTAAGGAGGAAATCGACGCCTTTGCAGCCTGAATGGAGAATGCTGAATTTACGAACCGGTTCACGGGGGATATTAATCTATAGCCAGTTACTAACATTAACTTTGGCTGGTAAGATAAAACGACTCAATATGGCCATCTGCCGGCCTTTGGGCTACTCACCTTTCAGATGGTTTGTGGACGGATTTTGGACTGATCAGATGCTATGTTGTGGGGTGTTTTCCTAATATCTTTATTCATTGAATGCTTGTGATTTTACAGGGTATATCCTGATATTGTGAAATGTATTGGCTATTTGGTATATTGGCTTTAGAGAAATATTGATTATAGGATTACATATTATTGATGAAATAGCCTACCTGTGCAGTTATAGGCGATCTGCCTAGTTTGGAGGCACTCTGCAGAAGCCAGTCATAACTTCAGTTATTGGCTATTTCGATTATTATTATTTTGAAAGTCTACATAGGACAGAGTTCATCAACGTCTTGTGGACCCAGCTTACCTTCTAGCCCAAAACCTGTAAATATACAACAGCATGTTTCACCTGATTCCGTTTGACTATTTATGCTTCACACACACACTGACAGTAGGGTCCTCCTATTTTACTGGTAGTATTCATGTTAGCATATGATGGCTAAAAAGTGTATTGATTATGGTCAGGCTATGCAGGAGTTCTAGAATATTTTTCACATCCACCTGCCAGTAAGCATTGGTACTGCACAACTGTAGTTCAACATTCCTGCCTGTGTGTACACGGCGTATACGAAACATTAGGACACCTTCCTAATATTGAGTTGAACCCCCACCTTTGCCTTCGGAACAGCCTCAATTTGTCAGGGCATGGACTGTACAGGGTGTTGAGCGTTCCACAGGGATGCTGGCTCATGTTGACTACAATGTTTGCAGTTCTTGTCACAAACCAGTACGCCTGGCACCTGCTACCATACCCAGTTCAAAGGCACTTAAATATTTTGTCTTGCCCAAACACCCACAATCCATTTCTCAATTGTCTCAAATCCTTCGTTAACCCATCTCCTCCCCTTGAAGTGGATTTAACAAGTGACATCAATAAAAAATCATAGCTGTCACCTGGTCAGTCTATGTCATGGAAAGAGCAGGTGTTTTTAAGGTGTTTACTCAATGTTTAATAGCCTGTAGTGTCTGAATGAAGGTTTTCCAAAAAGATCAATGACAATGTGAACTATTCGGTTTGAAAACGCACTTCCTGCACTTCTGTATTATGAAAGCCAACTTGTGCTGACCTTTTGTGAACATTAAATGATGCTTGTAAATAATTAATTAGGACACTTTCCTCTCCATCACTCCCACTCCCATATGAAGGCACATAGAGTTAGTGTTTAAGCATACATTGAGGTGTTTAATAAAGCTGACAGTCTCTATTGTTGGGGACTTCACAGGGGGACAAAATCTAGGTAAGAGAGTTGTTTACTTCATTTTATACAGGATGAGTGAGAGAACCTAAAATACACAGTAAAAGCCAATAGTTTTACTTTTAGTGAATGTAGAATACAAATTTGTACAACAATCTCTAGCTTGGTATCTTAGTCATTCAATAAAAAGTTCACTAGAATATTTATTGTATAATGAAGATAAAACAACACATTCAAGGGAAATAAAATGCAGATTAACTTAAAATTCTCTCTTGATTTTGAAACAGTTTGTTTCATTCATGGCAACAAAGTCCAGCTTGTGCCGCCAAACGGTTTGAGCATCCAAACCGCAAACAGCTTCTTTAAGTGAACTATTAACTACAACAATTACCAAACACATAGTTCTGTTTTGTAAAAGCCATAAAGCAAAGCATTGTAGGCTTACTCTCGCAAAGCAAAGTGAAGAAAGTACTTCAAACAAAGTTCTGTTGTCTCCTTAAATCCTGTTCTTTCACATTCAATAGTTGTGCATATTTTTACACAGCACATAGACCAAAAAAGCAAGTCTATCCCTTTACATTCTCAATACATTCCTTGTGTGAATCTGATTTCAGGGGAGTGCAGGGTGGGCAAGATTATCCAGTCTATGTACTGTAATGTATGTCAGCTCCTTTAGCTGTAGGGGTGCAAGTTTGGAGCTTTGTGAGGCTTTTCTTGATGTATAACATGAGTAATTCTTTGGGATAAAGGCTATTTTCTAACCGTGCATATAAAGAGTGAACCTAGAAAAATTCCCTGATATCCTACCAAGTGCTAAAGTGTGCATGTAATTGTGTGATGAAGTTATTAAAAAAAAGACTGCTACTGCCTTTTAAGAATAGTGTAATGGTTTTATTGCTATTCTGTAACCTGAAGTGTTAAATTTGATATTAATAAGTTATGTTGTGTTTCTTATGCATCTCTAAAATATTTCTGAATTGATCAAGACTGTGGAAAACAATGTGTTCAAAAAGGTTTACATGATTTCAAATTGATGTGCAACTGCCTATCAAGCTCCCTCACACAGTGGCACTTAAGGACTAAAGGTTAACAGTCATATTTTCATCTGCTCAGGCCCTGTAGGCCCTAAGCACATAGTTCCTACTTCATCATATCCGCAAATCTTCATTCTAGTACTGAGGGTGACTATATGGGACTTGCAATAACATCTAATAGTAGACTGGACCCTTCAAGTCACATTTTGTTGGGGTCCCATCTGGACAGAGTATGAGTTGTAAACTACATAGATCACTATTGGCTTATGGCCAACTGCTATGGATCAAATGAAAGGGGTGGAGGTGGGCATGGAGAAGAAACACACAAGGGAAAATATAGCAAATATAAAGAGAGACTCCTTTTGTACAACACAATTCTCATACAAATGTGTGCAATCCAGCAGTGTGAGATCAAGTCAATTCAGTTGCATTGTCTCTACTACGTTTTAGCTGCTGAATTCTTTGACACTTAGCCACTGTGAGGATTGGGTATAATGAAACCAGGGCCACCTGTAACAGACAATGACCTACATGCCTCTGCATGGTCTGATATGCTCACACAGGCAAACATACAACAATGAAACAGAAAATGGCTGTTTCCCCTCACCAGTACTACACCCTGTTTATGACATCATGATTTCTGGATTATTCATTTCCTACTAGTGATGGGGCATTTAGAAAGGATATTTTACTGTGCCGATTTATAAAATGGATACATTTTATACATCATGATTGAGATGTACATTTAGGCTATGATATTTACAACGTTTGTAACTTAGTTTACTCAATGTGAAAAAATTCACCAGAGTGATCTATCGATGGATAATTTAATTAACCATAAATAGGTTTATTGGCATGGTTCATGAAATGAGATATCTTTCGATTGAGCTAAGCACAATCACAATGGGCGGTTTTTCAATGCTGAGACGGGACCTTGGGTTTGAAAGTTGGCAGAGTATCCAGCAGCTGCAGGTAAATAGTTAACACAATAGAAGGAACCATGTTATCCTTAGCATTGCGATTTTCCTTCACAACATACGGTATACAGGAACTTTAACCTCACAGCACTGTTATTACAATTTCCTAGGGACAGATATTCACCACTATTAAAGGGAAAATGACCCAAAAAACTACTCTGGAAATAAATCCACTGATTTTAAAACAGTAATAACAAAATTTTAAAGAAAGCACAGTATAATTAACAAAATAGTAAATATTAACCAGTGAATACTCTACTTAATAAGGATCTCGCTGGGTAAACATGGCAGTAATCCACAAAAATATACCTTTTTCTTGAATCTGGTGATGGTACAATACATACGTACTTAACACCAAGGTGATAAATATTAAAGTTGCTATTTACATAACAAAAGAAAACATTTGGCTCAAATTTAGAATTTTACAAACAGAACATCAAGTGTTCATGGCTTTAGATATTGATTCAAGATCTGGCTTGCATGTCTTCGTATTGGTTGTAACAGAGCACAGTAAAAACATAACTAAGATGAACAGTTGTTTTTGAGAGAATTGCTGGGAAAACATAGCTACAAAATAACAAATAAACATACAGTACAGCTTTGGCTTACATTACCAATGAATTGTTGGAGCAATGAGAATATTTCTTACTGTTACTATGCTACCAGTTCAACTGGACGATTTCCCATTATCTTCATTTCCCATATCAGATTATAAAATGAATATGTTATTATTGCAATATACTTTTCCTCTCTTTTAGAACTAAATCACATGACTCTGAGCCATGTCCTTCCCATACATGATAGCTTTTCCTGTCTCAAACCCCACGAGAAAAATTCTTCCTCTTTCAAATTACTATGTTGTAGTGTCTCTGAGGTCGATTTTGTTTTAAAATGAGATTTCACATCGATTTGATGTAATAACTTAATAGAAGAGACAAATTGAGTCAACATTGTATGAGATTAAAGGTGTATGCGGTTACACCATCATGTTGGAAACTTGCGCTCGAACAGTGGACGCCACAAGCAGGGGCCCTCAGCCAGTAGGCAACACTCTGACTTTCTTTGATTGTTTGCAACTTGCAACCACAACAGCAAAAACAGCAACTACAAGTAAGTGCCAGACTAGACCAGTGACTACAATAAACTAGATTGTTTCATTTGCTTTTTTTTTTTTGAACATCGGACTCCTGCAAACATAATGTTGATTGCACCCAGTACCTGATAACATCTGTTTGTGTACATAATTCAGTCCAACTACTTGAATGCTCTTCTTATTCATGTGAGACGTATTTAATTTAGATATGTCCTTTAATTGTATTTGCCATTCTCCTTCTTACAAAATGAAATGGAGTTAAATAATAATATTATAATGATAACTATAAGGACCTTTCCTACCCAATCCATCTCTCCCCCAAGTCTACCCCCTCCCTCCCTCTGACTAGCTGGTGACTGGAGGCTTGATCATGTGGCTCTATGTCACCCAGGTGTCCATGCGCATGCGCTTGACAGAAGGGCTCGCCCTGTTGTCCTCGGTGCCGGCCGGGGGTCTGCCCAGCCCCATGGAGGAGGTGTGGAAGTCTGGCCGGTGGTCCTCGCGGTCGCTGCCATCGTATGAGCTGCAGGAGGAGCTGAGGCTGTCCACTGGCGAGCGGCCCAGGTCCTGCCGGCTGGACGCCTGCTGCTGCTGATGCCGCTGCTGTTGCTGCTGCTGGTGGAAGCCAGAGGGGGTGACGCGCTCCCGAGGAGGGGAGATGGGTTCTGACTTGATATTGATGTTTTGGCTGGTGTTGATGGAGAGGTTGGAGCCCTGAGGTAGGTGACCACCACCCCTGTGAGAGAAACAGCACGGGCTCAGTGGCCATTTGGAAAGTGACATAGATCAGGTTCTTGGAGTGGTGGTTGGAAAAGGGATATTTAAAGGAGCACAAGCTATGTAGTTTGAATGTGTATATAATGTGTGGTCATGTGTGGGTTTCTTAATGTGTATGTGTGTGTGTGTTTGCTAATGTGTTACTCACACCAAAGAACTGAGAGCTGCCTGGCCCAGTTGATGTTGTTGCCATGCCGACATGGAGCCCAGAGAGAGCCCTGGAGAGCCGAAGCCCTGTAGGGAGGAGATCTCTGCACTGCTCAGGGAGTACTCTGCAACAACAGCACCAGAGAACAGTGAGTTACACACAATCCCCCTCCCACTGTTACTGCAGCAACACCTCTCACCAGAGGAGACCAGACCAATCAGTAACAGCCAGGCAGGCAGGGCTGAGGCAGCTGTGGCAGGGGACAGAGGGGTAGACTCACCGGTGTTGTAAGCGGTGGGCATGCCTGAGTAGACCAGGCCTTGAGGGGGCAGGCTGGGTGTGGTGACAGACACTACTGGGGTGGCCAGTGGCTGGGACTGGGAGCTGCTTAGCCTTTGGGTGTTCTGCAAACAAAACCAGGAAAACACAGATGTATTGGAAAAAAGCAACAGTATGGCCCTATAGGCCTTACTGTAGTGAACCCAAATTATACAAAATGTCAGTTGTGATAAATTACATTTGATATGTTTTTAAGTAGTAACTTGATAAAGACCATTATTATTGTGACAGTGGACAAATGTGTTGTGATACTACTTTCCACCAAGAGGGGGCATTGTAGCTTCATGTCACATGTAGCTACAATCCAGATAACATATTGAGGCTTGTTATATGACAACGGCTTGACAATATGCACAATAAGCATAAAACTCAATCCCATTAAGTAAAGACATTGCATGTGTTTGTCCAATATTGAGAAGAGGGCTGTTGTTTGTGGATGAATCTCTTAACAGTTATTCAATGTAGGGATTATGGATAAGGGAATATAGTTTGAAGTATGATATTGTTTTACCATATACAATAGTGGGATTGGTGCTGATATGCAATCTTTTTCATATTCAATTTTCCTTACAAGCTTAAGGCAAATGCTCTTCAGCACTCAAGTCGATTACAGATGGCAGATTTCTTAAGCCTGATACAAAAAGAGATGGGTCCTACATTTGGATAATATACAGTAGCTACTATTAACTCCTTTTAAAACCGCAATCCTGGCTGCAGTGGCTGGCATGCTGTCCTACGCACACAGTCACACACAACGCAGTGCCTTCATAAGGCAGCAACGGGACCACAAAAGCTCTGAGGCAGCCTACTACACTCACCAGGCCCACACACTCACACTGAACTCATTTCCCACAATGTATAGATCTATGCATGCTTTATTCAAATCTTCTGAGGTTATAACATTCTGTCCATTATGTACCTCTATCAACTTTGAATGCTACACTTGTTTGTTCTGATCTAAAAGTGAGACATACAGTGCATTCGGAAAGTATTCAGACGACTTCCCTTTTTCCACATTTTGTTACGTTACAGCCTTATTCTAAAATGGGTTGAATAAAAATGTTTCATCAATCTACACACACTACCCCATAATGATAAAGTGAAAACAGGTTTTTGACATTTTTGCAAATGCATTCAAAATAAAAAAACAGACCCTTTGCTATGAGACTCAAAATGTAGCTCAGGTGCATCCTGTTTCCATTGATCATCCTTGAGATGTTTCTACAACTTCATTGGAGTCCACCTGTACTATATTAACTTGATTGGACATGATTTAGAAAGGCACACACCTGTCTACATAAGGTCCCACAGGTAACAGTGCATGTAAGAGCAAAAACCTAGCAATGAGGTCGAAGGAATTGTCCGTAGAGCTCTGAGACAGGATTGTGTCGAGACACAGATCTGGGGAAGGGTACCAAAAAATGTCTACAGTAATGAAGGTGCCCAAGAACACAGTGGCCTCCATCATATAGTGGCCAGAGAAGCCACTCCTCAGTAAAAGGCACATGACAGCCCGTTTGGAGTTTGTCAAAAGGCACCTAAAGGGAAAGATTCTCTGCTCTGATGAAACCAAGATTGAACTCTTTGGCCTGAATGACAAGCGTCACATCTGGAGGAAACCTGGTACCATCCATACGGTAAAGCATGATGGTGGCAGCATCATACTGTGGGGATGTTTTTCAGAGGCAGGGACTGGGAGACTAATCAGGTTCGAGGGGAAGATTAATGGAGCAAAGTACAGAGAGATCCTTGATGAAAACATGGTCCAGAGCGCTCAGGCTGGGGGCGAAGGTTCACCTTCCAACAGGACAACAACCCTAGGCACACAGCCAAGACAACACAGTGGCTTCGGGGGAAGTCTCTGAATGTCCTTGAGTGTCCCAGCCAGAGCCCAGACTTGAACCCGATCGAAAATCTCTGGAGAGACCTGAAAATAGCTCTGCAGCGATGCTCCCCATCCAACCTGACAGAGTTTTAGAGGATCTGCAGAGAACAATGGGAGAAACTACCCAAATACAGCTGTGCCAAGCTTGTAGCGTCATACCCAAGAAGTCTCGAGGCTGTAATCACTGCCAAAGGTGCTTCAACAAAGCACTGAGTAAAGGGTCTGAATACTTATGTAAATGCAATATTTCTGTTTGACATTTTTTATAAATTTGCAAACATTCCTAAAAACCTGTTTTTGCCTTGTCATTATAGGGTATTGTGTGTACATTTATTAAGAAAAAAAGAATTTCATAAAATTTAGAATAAGGCTGTAACATAACAAATTGTAGAAAAAGTCAAGGGGTCTGAATACTTTCCGAATGCACTGTATTTGCTCGCACCTGATAGAGGCAAAATGACATTTAGCATGAGCAGCAGGACTGTTTGGGATCTGGGTGGGAATAACATCAATCATTTACTCAATAAGTGTAGCAAACACATAAGGCATATCCTTGTAATATAGTGCAGCTGAAGGTTACATTTGAGGCAATATTGCATCATGACAGTTTGATAAATATCCGCTGCTCCTATTCTCTCCAACGAGGTGACATCAAAAACAAACTTCTTCAGAGACTTAATCCACAATGAAGTAATCTGCCCCTCCCAATTAGAAAATTGGGAAATCTCTTCTTGGGAAGTTACTTTGGAATTTTTGTGATATTACGAAACCTTTCGTTTGACTAAATAATATTTGATGTCTGTCCAAACTACTTTCTTGAAGTAACCAGACACAAGATTGATGTAGGACCTGTCTGATAGTTCTTGTGAACATGTGCATTGTGTGCTCACTCGCAAACAAACAGAAACACACACAAACCCAGCAGAATGTCTGGCATTCCCTGAACAACACATGGGAGTGGCAGTGCACAGCACATTAGACAGGTTGAGGCATCTTTAACAGGCCAGGCCTAAAACATGCAGTGACACACTGATGCTACTGTTCATTTCTCAATTTAGTCTTTATAAAAATAAAATGCATTCAATCAAATCAATTCAATAAACCCAGTTCAAGTTATTCAAATCTACAGTTCAAGTACAGCTGTCACTCCTGAACAGGTGTTACTGATCTATATGCCTCTTTCTGTTGTTACGATTTAAAGTGTGCTCATTCAGCCATTTTTCTCAGGCATTTCTTAAAACTCACCAAATCCATTTCCTCTTCCTCTGACTGCTCTCAACAGAAGAGAAGAAGAGAGGCATGGTTACAAGAGAAGGTCAGGATGGCTTCTACAGTCACCCTTTTCATGTTGAAATCCAAAGTCCTAATTGCCTGATTGTATTCCACAACTAAAAGTCATCTAGACGTGCCTGACCTCTAGACTTACAAATTCACTCTGTCCTCTGCTATTCATGTTACCTTTCAAAACCCTCCTTGTCAAATGTAATGTCAATCAATTTCTTTGTGGACTCATGAACTTCCCTGAAATACTTTGGATAGAAGAGTCTGCTAAATGACCATGTTATAACACTTTAGCATTGTTTATGTGACCATTTCTGAGTTTGACCTATGATTTTGGATCCACCACTATTCCCTACTCAGAAGGTTACTGATGTAAAACCGAAATGGATCAACTCTAAGGTGAAGAGTTTAAGTCAGCAAACACACTTGGACTTAACCTCACATAAGTTCTTAGCCTCTCATGCATCAATACATAACTATGTCAATCTAATTACTTCATCAATCCTGAGGCTCTAACGTGACTCATTTGGAAGGCTCTCCACTTTCAAAAAAACTGTGTTCAAGAAACTAAAACTGACTAGTTAGGTCAACTCATGAAAAAACAAATCTTTGTAGCTCATGTAAAGTAGTCAACGAGGTACCAGTCAATGTAATATATTGATACAGTACTACTAAGCCTGCATATTGTGCATGTTTGTTTCACCTAGGGATTACTGGGGTCTCTCTGTATCTGAGGGCTACTGTTCTGCTACACAAGAGACTAACTGGAAGCCCCTCTTCCAACTTCCCTGTGCCCTGGCCAGGACTGTCTTAATACCACACTCAATCAATAGCATCAGGAAGACACGACAAGGGCGACAAGATATTATCTGGCTCACACTGGGCCCCTGATTAAGCCTTCATCCCCACTCTGTCACACTGAGATGTGATTAATTTAATACCATTATGGCCTAATGACAGGCTGTCTGCAGACCTGCCAGCCCCCAAAGCCTTAACCTATCTGTAATGTTGCGTTTACACTGACAGAGCAGAGCAGGCCCTCCCTTTCGTCTCAATACTACTGACACATTCAGGCCTTCTAAATTCTCTCTGTCTGAACCATTCTACCAGTTATATCTAAAATAATGCTTTATCTTTGTGACGTATGGAGCTCTACCACTTCCAGATGCTGGCATGGTAACAGTACCATACACATGTTGATCCCCTGCTCCAGGCTGGTGGATGGATCACGGGTGCCCAAGCTACGGGCACCCCTGATCCAAACAACACCTCTGTGTCTTGGAGGAACTCCCGTTGCTGAGAGCTCCAGCAACATGCAGGTTGGAAAGAGTCTATTACTGGCCAATTTCGGAACACTTTTTTCCTCTTTCACTTTCTTCTCATTTAGATTGATGAGACAGTCTAGTGGAGCCTCCGGTGCTCTGCACCTTCATTATAATAATTAGAGAGGGCCTATCATTTCAATATGAATAATTGAGTGACTGGGCCTTAGAAATATAGACCAACTAGCTATAGTGCTGTTTGTGTTCTTGGCACTGTTCAGAATCTTGCTCCTGTAGGTGATCAAATAAAAATGCAGCATGAGAACGAATGCCACTTGCTGATTGCTGTTGATGGAAGTGAATCTAAGCTGCACGTCAACCAGTCCCACCAGGAAGAAAGGGGTCCTCAGACAGCACTGATATCCTCATGACATTGTCTCCTGCGCCAAAACATTTCCAGCATGGCACGCTATACCACAATGATACCGTCACGATCCTGTGTAGGGAAAATGAAACTCCCTCTGTTGCACACATGTGAGGGGAAAGGAGAATGCTTCTAAGCCAGAATCTAAGCCAGCCCTAGGACAGAGATACATAGTGTTCCTACAGTCTGCTCATGTGCAGTGAGGAGTGGGGACTGTAGACTACTCACCAGTGGAGGCATCATGCCTTTGCTGGATGGGGGGATCACCACTCTCAGGTCTGGCTTGCGGTTTCCCATCCCCATGTTCACTCCAGGGGGCGGTGGAGACTTGGTGGGCATGACTTTCCCCAGGCTGTTCCCGCTGGGTGTGCCCAGGAGTCCCGGAGAGCCCCTGGAGTTGACAAAGCTACTCCCTGGAGAGACACACAGGGACAAAAGCCATCACGGGACTGTGAGCCACCACAACAACAGGCATCTGCCAAATCTCCAACCATTTAAAGCTGCATAGCTTGCTACGGCATGCAACGTTAAGTGTTCCCAACCCTCTGGGAAGTTTTAATAGACTCTGATAATTATCCTGCACATTTACCAAAATAAAATGTCCATTTCAGAATTGATGAGCCTTTCATTCTTGCTGTGAGTGACGATATCAAAGTCAACTCCTTGTATCCTGGGATGAGGAGCAATTCACTTAACAAATGTACTGTGACTGCTGTTTAAGGTGGGAATAGCATGCCATTACAGTTGGGTAAAACACAAGTAACAGATTGTTACTTTTTTAAAGTGACAATATGGGAATACTATGTCTGGCTACGCAAAACTATGTACTCATAGTACTGTATTCGTGGTACTTTATACATTTGTGTGAAATGTAATTTCTTTGTTTTACTCTAATGGTAGATTTACAGAAGAATGAGTCATAAGGCTGGTTTACCCCCCACCCAGAGTCATTTCCTGTGGCAGCAGCTCTAAAACAAAGTGAAAGAAAGCACAGGGCAATGACACCATCTCAGAGCTGATCAGGAGAAGGACCATTACAGTGCAGGTCACACCATGCATATATGGAATAGAACTGATGTGAGGTATATATGCAATGAAATCAATGAAATCCTATGGTATCAACGTGAGAGTATAAGCAAATTCAATAGCAGTTTCTAACTTGTTTTGATCCATTATTCAGCTTTTTGAAAGATTACAGATAGTAATTTGTTTTATTTGAAACAGAGGGATGAAAGAATCTATGCTATCTATTATTTCATCAAGAGATCAGTGACACAATTCAACAAGTAACTGAGTACTCCATTGTGTTGTATAGAGCCTAGTGAAACACAAGCCAGCTGCAGAATAAGCAGGACCTCGCTCTGTGAAATAATGGAACAATCACCTCTCTAGCTACAGATAAGAAACACCACAATACATGGCCAAATAAACAGTTATGAGACATACAATGGTATCTCACAGCTGAATCAACAACATACGCAATGCAAACTACTATAGCTCCCAGCACTCGCTTTCATCTTATACTGGAAGTGAATGCTGCAAAAGGTGCACGCATATAATTAGCCATGTAAATGACCCAAACCCTATAAATAGCAGACACTGCTATTGCTTATGGCAAAACATCCAATACGTTAACATAAGCATAGGTCCATTGGAGGACGAGTACCATCTGGGTCAACAACCGTTGGTCAACAACCGCTGCAAAGAAAGTATCTTCACTATTGGAAAGTCAGTGCAAATCAGAATTATTTATTTCTAAGAAAGATCTATTATTTTCTGAAAGGCAAACTCTGGTTGTGGATTTCCACACAGAGGTTTCTTCTCTTCTCGGCTCTACTCAGAAACCATTGTGGGAGTGGGCGAGCAAAATCAAGTGAGGCAATATCTGGGCTGGAGTTTGGGAGGGGGAGGGTCCTATCTTGCTTGATATGACTGTAAAAGGTGCAGCAACACAGCTCTCTGATAATGATCAGAAGCTATGATATCATCGTAAGGAATCCGTCCAAAATGAATATGTTTTGTAGCACAAACGTGGATGTGTAGGCAGTAACTAGGGCCTAACTGGGAGGAGAAACATGCTCCTTGAAGCTAATTTGACATGGACTAAAGCCAGTTGTGCACAAAAGCAACATGAAGAATAACTGTAGTGTACATTTGTACAGATGACCAGGCCTAAAAATTGCTGACGAAGAAAATACTTAAATGTAATTAGTGCCAGCATCCCTTTTAGACCTTTAAATGGTTTCTAAATGGGGCACTGTTACAAGATAGAAACAACTATTTTTACCTCACAGTTCATTTTAAAATGAGAAAATGATCACAAGAATGGAGCCAAGCCTTTTGGCAGAATCATATTTGTGGATTTGTTTTCTGTGTGTTATCTGAACCAGAATGGTTCTTCTGCCATCAAATCCTCAGTGAATGACCCCAGGACATGTACAATGATGTTTAGTTTCTGTTTGGGTAAATAAATATACTTTTTGTTGTAAGTAATTAACACCGCCCACTGTGGGAGAAAACTTACGAGGTTGTCTGTACCACTCAAACCTTCAGTTTTCATCTGAACGTAAGACAAAATAAACTCTGTTGACTAAATCGTGATTTCACCAGAATGAACCGCAGAGCAAGTGAGGCAGATCTGACCAGACTTGACTGTCATTAAGCAAACATCAGAGGAACATGAGTCTCAGTGAGGGAAGAGAATACACATTAATGAGAAAAGATTAATGGGTGTGAATCAAGAGCCTCTAATAGATTAAGTGGAAAGGAGAGCAAATTATAATTAATGAGCCTGGACAGAAACTCTTTAGCGGGTGCTCTGGTATTGATTTGACTCAGGAAACAGAGAGCAGGGCCACAGTATGTGAGAGATTACAGTACAGTCACTCACTCGGTAGTTGTTCCAAGAACGCCAATCCATATTTCACTTGGAGGGCCCCTTAACATAAAACAAATACAGTTTAAAACGCTTTTTAAAGGAAAAAGAACATACACATTGGAAGTGGTAATCTACTGGGAATAGCTACGGCTTCCACGGTTGTCTAGAAATGAAGGAATAATGTTCAAATAGACTCTTTTTGACACACAAACATCCCTTGTAATGGCTCTTCAAGAGACTGTAACGCTCCGGCATTAATGAAAGAATCTGCACAACTTGCAGGCATATTGCACAACAGAGAGAAGAGTGACATCCCTTACATATTGACAAGCTCTCATTCTGAATGCTCGACAGAGTGGGAATAGAGAGAGCATGGCAAGAGTGGAACCGTGTGCAAAGCAGCCCTAATGCATTGAGCAGTGTGACTTTATCACATAAACAATTCTACATTAGAATGCTAATTAGGAATGTATATATATATATATAGAATGCTAATATATATATATTTATATATATATATATATATATATATATACAGTGTGGCAAAAAAATATTTCGTCAGCCACCAATTGTGCAAGTTCTCCCACTTAAAAAGATGAGATGCCTGTAATTTTCATCATAGGTACACTTCAACTATGACAGACAAAATCCAGAAAATCACATTGTAGGATTTTTAATGAATGAATTAGGTAATTATGGTGGAAAATAAGTATTTGGTCACCTACAAACAAGCAAGATTTCTGGCTCTCACAGACCTGTAACTTCTTCGTTAAGAGGCTCCTCTGTCCTCCACCTGTATTAATGGCACCTGTTTGAACTTGTTATCAGTATAAAAGACACCTGTCCACAACCTCAAACAGTCATACTCCACTATGGCCAAGACCAGAGAGTTGTCAAAGGACACCAGAAACTGTAGAAAATTGTAGACCTGCACCAGGCTGGGAAGACTGAATCTGCAATAGGTAAGCAGTTTGGTTTGAAGAAATCAACTGTGGGAGCAATTATTAGGAAATGGAAGACATACAAGACCACTGATAATCTCCCTCGATCTGGGGCTCCACGCAAGATCGTACCCCGTGGGGTCAAAATGATCACAAGAACGGTGAGCAAAAATCCCAGAACCACACGGGTGGACCTAGTGAATGACCTGCAGAGAGCTGGGACCAAAGTAACAAAGCCTACCATCAGTAACACACTACACCGGGACACTACAGTAACACACTACTATCAGTAACACACTACTAGGGACTCAAATCCTGCAGTGCCAGACGTGTCCCCCTGCTTAAGCCAGTACATGTCCAGGCCCGTCTGAAGTTTGCTAGAGAGCATTTGGATGATCCAGAAGAAGATTGGGAGAATGTCATATGGTCAGATGAAACCAAAATTTAACTTTTTGGTAAAAACTCAACTCGTCGTGTTTGGAGGACAAAGAATGCTGAGTTGCATCCAAAGAACACCATACCTACTGTGAAGCATGGGGGTGGAAACATCATGCTTTGGGGCTGTTTTTCTGCAAAGGGACCGGGACGACTGATCCGTGTAAAGGAAAGAATGAATGGGGCCATGTATCATGAGATTTTGAGTGAAAACCTCCTTCCATCAGCAAGGTCATTGAAGATGAAACGTGGCTGGGTCTTTCAGCATGACAATGATCCCAAACACACCTCCCGGGCAACGAAGGAGTGGCTTCGTAAGAAGCATTTCAAGGTCCTGGAGTGGCCTAGCCAGTCTCCAGATCTCAACCCCATAGAAAATCTTTGGAGTTGAAAGTCTGTGTTGCCCAGCAACAGCCCCAAAACATCACTGCTCTAGAGGAGATCTCCATGGAGGAATGGGCCAAAATACCAGCAACAGTGTGTGAAAAGCTTGTGAAGACATACAGAAAACGTTTGACCTCTGTCATTGCCAACAAAGGGTATATAACAAAGTATTGAGAAACTTTTGTTATTGACCAAATACTTATTTTCCACCATAATTTGCAAATAAATTAGTTAAAATTCCTACAATGTGATTTTCTGGATTTTTTTTTCTCATTTTGTCTGTCATAGTTGAAGTGTATCTATGATGAAAACTACAGGCCTCTCTCATATTTTTAAGTGGGAGAACTTGCACAATTGGTGGCTGACTAAATACTTTTTTTCTCCACTGTATATAACACCTACTCATTCAAGAGTTTTTCTTTATTTTTACTATTTTCTACATTGTAGAATAATAGTGAAGACACAAAACTATGAAATGGCACATATGGAATCATGTTGTAGCCAAAAGTGTTAAACAAATCAAAATATATTTTATATTTGAGATTCTTCAAATTGCCTCCCTTTGCCTTGATGGCATTCTCTCAGCCAGCTTCATGAGGTAGTCACCTGGAATGCAATTCAATTAACAGGTGTGCCTTTTTAAAAGTTAATTTGTGGAATCTCTTTCCGTCTTATTAATGCATTTGAGTCAATCAGTTGTTGTGACAAGGTATGGGGGCATACAGGACATAGCCCTATTTGGTAAAAGACTAACTCCATATTATGGCAAGAACAGCTCAAATAATCCAAGAGAAACGACAGTACATCTCATAAGGACCGCCACAGGAATGATCCAGAGTTACCTCTGCTGCAGAGGATAAGCTCATTAGAGTTTCCAAATAAATGCTTCACAGAGTTCAAGTAACAGACACATATCAACATCAACTGTTCAGTTGAACATCAACTGTTAAGACATCAATAAGAAGAAGAGACTTGCTTGGGCCAAGAAACATGAGCAATGGACATTAGACCAGTGGAAATTTGTCCTTTGGTCTGGAGTGCAAATTGGAGATTTTTGGTTCCAACCGCTGTTTTTTTTAGATGCAGTGTGGGTAAACGGATGTGTATATCCCACTGTGAAGCATGGAGGAGGTGGTGTTATGGTGTGGGGGTGCTTTACTCGTGACACTGTCAGTGATTTATTTAGAATTCAAGGCACACTTAACCAGCATGGCTACCACAGCATTCTGCAGTGATACGCCATCCCACCTGGTTTGGGCTTAGTGGGACTATCATTTGTTTTTCAACAGGACAATGACCCAACACACCTCCAGGCTGTGTAAGGGCTATTTTACCAAGAAGGAGAGTGATGGCGTGCCGCATCAGATGATCTGGCCTCCGCAACCCCCAAACCTCAATCAAATTGAGATGTTGTGGGATTAGTCGGGCCGCAAAGCAGCCAACAATTGCTCAGCATATGACGGAACTCCTTCAAGACTGTTGGAAAAGTATTCCAGGTGAAGCTGGTTGAGAGAATGTCAAGCGTGTGCAAAGCTGTCATCAAGGCAAAGGTGGCTATTTGAAGAATCTCACATGTAAAAAATATATTGATTTGTTTTTGGCTACTACATAATTCCATATGTGTTATTTCATAGTTTTGATGCCTTCACTATTATTCTACAATGTAGAAAATGGCAAAAATAAAGAAAAACCCTTGAATGAGTAGGTGTTCTAAAACTTTTGACCGGTAGTGTATACAGTTGAAGTCGGAAGTTTTACATAAACCTTAGCCAAATACATTTAAACTCGGTTTTTCAGAATTCCTGACATATAATCCTAGTAAAAATTCCCTGTTTAGGTCAGTTCGGAACAACACTTTATTTTAAGAATCAGTATTTGGTAGCATTGCCTTTAAATTGTTTTACTTGGGTCAAACGTTTCAGGTAGCCTTCCACAAGCTTCCCACAATAAGTTGGGTGAATTTTGGCCCATTCCTCCTGACAGAGCTGGTGTAACTGAGTCAGGTTTGTAGGCCTCCTTGCTCGCACACACTTTTTCAGTTCTGCCCAAAAATCTATAGGATTGAGGTCAGGGCTTTGTAATGGACACTCCAATACCTTGACTTTGTTGTCCTTAAGCCATTTTGCCACAACTTTGGAAGTATGCTTGGAGTCATTGTCCATTTGGAAGACCCATTTGCGACCAAGGTTTAACTTCCTGACTGATGTTGCTTCAATATATCCACATAAATTCCCCTCCTCATGATGCCATCAATTTTGTGAAGTGCACCAGTCCCTCCTGCAGCAAAGCACCCCCACAACATGATGCTCCCATCCCTGTGCTTCACGGTTGGGATGGTGTTCTTCGGCTTGCAAGTCTCCCCCTTTTCCCTCCAAACATAACGATGGTTATTATGACCAAACAGTTCTATTTTTGTTTCATCAGACCAGAGGACATTTCTCCAAAAAGTATGATCTTTGTCTCCATGTGCAGTTGCAAACCGTATTCTGTCTTTTCTATGGCGCTTATGTCGATATAGGACTCGTTTTACTGTGGATATAGATACTTTTGTACCTGTTTCCTCCAAAGTACGTTCATCTCTAGGAGACAGAACATGTCTCCTTTCTGAGCGGTATGACGGCTGCGTTGTCCCATGGTGTTTATACTTGCGTACTATTGTTTGTACAGATGAACGTGGTACCTTCAGGCTTATGGAAATTGCTCCCAAGGATGAACCAAACTTGTGGAGGTCTACAGTTTTTTTCTGGGGTCTTGGCTGATTTCTTTTGATTTTCCCATGATGCCAAGCAAAGAGGCACTGAGTTTGAAGGTAGGCCTTGAAATACATCCACAAGTACACCTCCAATTGACTCAAATTATGTCAATTAGCCTATCCGAAGCTTCTAAAGCCATGACATAATTTTCTGGAATTTTCAAAGATGTTTAAAGGCACAGTCAATGTAGTGTATGTAAACTTCTGATCCACTGGAATTGTGATGGTAAAATTACTTGTGTCATGCACAAAGTAGATGTCCTAACCGACTTGCCAAAACTATAGCTTGTTAACAAGAAATTTGTGGAGTTTTTGAAAAACGAGTTTTAATGACTCCAACCTAAGTGCATGTAAACTTCCGACTTCAACTGTATATATCACAGTTGCTTTAATTACATCCATATAATTTATGTTTGAGCAAAGCATGAGTTCATATTCTTGTGAGCCAAGGTCTAGGTATTTGAACGAAAGCCAATACAGATGGCTCATTCCAGACAGAACAATTTAAAATTAATTTCTATCAAAAACCTCTCTCTGAAAATATATAATTAATATATATTTAAAATATGGCTAGAACAATTTGCCTGCAAAACCAAAATACTGTACTTTGTGAGTGAATATTTAGACCCTGACTCACCTTTTGTCATGGTCACCAAGACCCAGGCTACTTTATGGAGCCCGGGGCTCTTCAAACATAATCTCAGCCCCATCTCCTTATCTATCATGATTCATGCCTGCAGAGCACTGGGACTGAGCCACTGCGAGACCTCTCCAGGAGGAATATTGGGGCACTTTTCCCCCCTTATTTAAACACTGGCTTGTGTGCTCCTCACGTGCTAGATGACCCTCTCTGCTGATCCTCATTTACCCAAGTTAAACACGGTGTACATTTAGCACTGCCTGTAATGTTCTACGGGTGAAATTAATGTATGAAAATAGAAAATCCTATTGTGGCTTAACGTAAGATGTGGTGCATTAACAGAAACACACTTTCATGTTTTTGTTTAAATATTATTATGTTCTCGGATTGAAAACAGGCTCATGTTCATTCTGAATCAATACATACTCGATTTCCAATCAAATGACAAAGGCCTCTAATGTATTTCCTTCACACTGCTGCAGAAAGGAAACTATGACAACGGCTCCAAAAAGCTACAGCTTTCCAGCTGCAGTACTTATGCTTCCACAATGTGGAAGAGAGAAATGCTAAGGTGAAATGAGATGTCATGTCCATGGACAAAATGATTAATTTGCACTTTGTCTTTGCATGTCAATATTAAGAGAGTTTTCTTTCCAAGGACAAGAGCTGGCATGACAGGTAGGATTAGTGTTCGGATCAGGGCCACCATTCCCGAGGCTTAATCATTGATCCTGAGCATTTCCCAGGACATTCTCCATGCTTGTAAGCTCTTCTTAGTAGAGATATAAAGCCACACCACCGAGGGAGAAAAGAGAGCAACCAGTACAAGACAGGAGCATTCCGTCTGCTTTGTCCAAAAGGCCTCTCTTCTCCCAATAGCTGCAGCTTGTGAAAAATCTGAGCTATGTAAGAAATGGCCATCTGACAACAGCACTGAAGAGAGAGGTTTCTCTCCCAAGTAGTCTGTCTCTGCTGTTCCACCCAGTTTGGTACATACAACCCCACAACCTTACCGCTTACCCAGCACAGGGTCAGGGTTCCGAGCACTGCCAAAGACCAAATACAGACAGACCAAACATTTCACACAGCACTGACTCAGAGTATTGAATCACCTCACCAACCTCTTACTCAAACTTCAACCCAGCATATCTAGGCTCACAATTCAGGACAGAATTACATTTAAGATCTATAGCTTTAAAGGGATACTTCGGGATTTTGGCAATGAACCACTCTATCTAATTCCCCAGAGTCAGATTAATTCATGGATACCATTTGTATGTCTCTGCATCCTGTAGGAAGGAAGTTAGAGGTAGTTTCGCAAGCCGATGCTAACTAGCATTGGTTACCATAGACTCCCAATCATTGCGCTAACGCTGGTTAGCAATTCCGCTAAAGATAATAAGAAACTTCCTTCAAACTCCACAGAGAGACATACAAATGGTATCCACAAGATCATCTGGCAAATTAGATAAAGGGCTTACATTTTTTTTTTTTTTACCTGGCCTACCTGGTTAAATTAAAGTGAAATAAAAAAATAAATAAAAACGTCTTTTTTTGTTGAGTCTCATAGCAAAGGGTCTGAATAGTTATGTAAATAAGGCATTTTAAAAAACATTTCTAATAACATGTTTTTGCTTAGTCATTATGGGCTATTGTGTGTAGATTGATGAAATTGTTTTTAAAAATCTATTTTAGAGTAACAAAATGTGGAAAAAGTCAAGTGGTCTGTATATAGTATTCAGTGCATTTGGAATGTATTCAGACCCCTTGTCTTTTTCCATATTTTGTTACGTGACAGCCATATTCTAAAATTGATTAAATCAAGCAATTTCCTCATTAATCTACATTCAATACCCCATAATGACAAAGCAAAAACAGAAATAGCTTATTTACATAAGTATTCAGACCCTTTGCTATGAGACTCAAAATTTAGCTCAGGTGCATCCTGTTTCCATTGATCATCCTTGAGATGTTTCTACAACTTGATTGGAGTCCACCTGTGCTATATTAAATTCATTGGACATTTTTTGGAAAGGCACACACCTGTGTATAAATAAGGTCCCACAGTTGACAGTGTATGTCAGAGCAAAAACCAAGCCATGAGGTCGAAGAAATTGTCCATAAAGCTCCGAAACAGGATTGTGTTGAGGCACAGATCTAGCAAAGGGTACCAAAAAATGTATTCAGCATTGAAGGTCCCAAAGGACACATTTGCCTCCATTATTCTTAAATGGAAGAAGTTTGGAACCACCAAGACTCTTCCTAGAGCTGGCCCGCCCAGCCAAACTGAGCAATGGGGGGAGAAGGGCCTTGGTCAGGGAGGTGATCAGCGGCAGGGACTGGGAGACTAGTCAGCAAAGTACAGAGATGCTCCAGAGCGCTCAGGACCTCAGACTGGGGCGAAGGTTCACTTTCCAACAGGACAACAACCCTAAGCACACAGCCAAGACAACGCAGGAGTGGCTTCGGGGGAAGTCTCTGAATGTCCTTGAGTGGCCCAGCTAGAGCCCGGACTTGAACCCAATCTAACATCTCTGGAGAGACCTGAAAATAGCTCTGCAGTGACGCTCCCCATCCAACCTGACAGACCTTGAGTGGATCTGCAGAGAAGAATGGAAGAAACTCCCTAAATACAGGTGTGCCAAGCTTGTAGCGTCATACCCAAGAAGACTCGAGGCTGTAATCACTGCCAAAGGTGCTTCAACAAAGAACTGAGGAAAGGTTCTGAATACTTATGTAAATGTGATATTTCCATTTTATTTTGAATACATTTGCAAACATTTCTAAAAACGTGTTTTTGCTTTGTCAATATGGGGTATTGTATGTAGATTGTTGAGAAAAAAACTATTGAATACATTTTAGAATAAGGCCGTAACGTAACAAAATGTGGTAAAAGTCAAGGGGTCTGAATACTTTCCGAATGCAGTGTATATATTTATATACAGCAATATAAAAATGGAAGTTTATTGGTCGCGTACACAGATTTACAGATTTTATCGCAGGTGCTTGAGTTTCTGACTAGGTATTCACTTTCCCTAATATTGTATCATATGAGACACAGTGGCCTGCCTGGCAAGGAAAGTGGTTAATGTCCACCTGCTTAACTACACTGCTTGTAATGACTATATGCTGTCTTCATATACATGTACCACCTAATAGGATTTTGTTTTATTTTGTGTATGTGTGAGTTAAGTTTTGTCCTCTAAATTGTCCATCCCATTCAACAGTACAAGGAATGTCATTGTTAGTATTGCTGTCTTTTTTATTGTAAAATAATAAACATATAAAAAAAAATACAAAAATGTCCACCTGCCTCTGCCTCTGCCTCTCACAGAGCACATAGCAGCCATGACAGGCTGTCCGGTCATAGTGTACAGAAGACTTAGAGGGATGTCATGGCCGGAATACCTCCAGGGTTCTGCTGGCATAGGCATCTTGCAGGCTCTCTCCAGCCATATAAGGGCTGCCTTGTTACTTACTGGGAATAACAGATGCACCTGTCAATAGGCGGAAGGAAACTGGAGGAGGGATGGTGGTATGGAGGTGTCAGTCTTAAAGGAAACATTGTATTTATTTACCTGCTAAAGAGAATCAGCCGCCTCAACACTACCCTTTAGTATGTTAACTCTTTCAGGCACAGACAAGTTCCTAATGAAGGGAGAGCCCCTAAGAAAATATAGTGACTGTTGTCATCTCTAAACCCTTAACAAAACATGTTTAAAGCAACACAAAGTGAGCAATCTATTGAGAACAAAAGACAGTCTAGTTCTGTTACTATCCAGAAGGAACAGTTGGATGTGTGACCTTCCTGGTGTCCTTGGTGATTTGATTGTGTGTTACTATAGCGGAGGGACAGACATTAGCAGCTGTCGCCATTTTCCTCGGTTACTGTATTCAACCATCTATTCCTCTTCTTTGGAACAAATTGCCAAATAAAGACCTGTCCCTCTGGTCTTGGAGCCTTGGATGCATCATTACTCCAACATGTCTAGCTGCAGTCTGAATAACATACTGAACACTGTCAGGGTGTTGGGGATAGAAAAGAACATGCTGACATTCTGCTTGTCTGTCTTGCTATACAGTATGGACAGTGTCCCATCACTCGAACCTGCATATGTGACCGGTTTCAGGAAACTAGCCGTATGTCACGGATCACTACTTCACAGGACAGCCATTTGAATGTGAACTTCTTTTTCTTTTTTTATCAAAATATGTTTTTTGGCAGAAATGCCTTCTCGTACATGTGAACTTTCATGTGCATTAATAACAAACTTGTATGCCATCTGTAAATACGAATGACATTTTTAAATTACGAGCCTAGTTGGTTAAGCCAATGAGTGGGTAATGAGTGGGCTGGACATGCCAGGAGATGAGTTTGGATTGGTCTACCATATAGCAAGCTTCTGTCTATTTGAGCAGGTCAGTATGTCAAGGGAATCCTGTCTAACACACTTTTTTTATATCACGTAGTAAAACTGCATAAGTGTTTTGAAATCAGTTGAATTCGAGTATGATAGCTAAGGAGATGGAGAACACACCTGTCTCCGGATTACATCTTCAAATTAAGGGCAACCATGGCATCCGACATTAGATCCATCCATGAATGATGTGTATGGGTAAGATAGTCTAGCTAGCTACATTTTTAGATATTACACGTTTCAAATTTTGACAGAAAGTGGTTTCATTTAAAGTTAGTGTACTGTTAGCTCGCTAGCTAACGTTACGTGTATGATCTTATTATTCATATCTCAGAGCCATTTGCTTGGCTAGCTATAGCCTAATGTTAGCTAGCTAACATTGAACCTGTTTGGTTAGCTACCTGCCGATTCATGCAGGGTAGTAATGTCATGTGTTGGGATTATGGTTCACTGTTTACCTAGCTAGCTAGCTACATGTCTTAATAAAAGACTCCACTATGCAAGTAACCACTTCGGGTGCGTTCGTAAATTCAGTCTGGTCATCTACTCAGATTTCAGAGCACTCTCGTCTGAGTGTGTCAGAGAGAAGAATAGCTGCATTTACGAATACTCAACACCCGTTGAATATCGGCAAAAAAACAATTAAATTCTTGCCAGCAGCACAGTTACAGTCACCAACGATCTGGATAACATAACAGCCTAACAAGCTCTGCTAGGGCGAGTAATGTTCAGTGTTCTCTTATTTGTGTCTGGAAGTAGCTAGCAAGTTAGCTTGGGTGCTTGACGGCTGTTGTTAGTACAGAACGCTCAGTCAACCCTTAAAGAGATGGGTGGGGATAAAGCTTCAGAGGGTGTGAACGATGGGTGTAGACAAATAAGGGCTCTCCAATAGTAATAATCAAATCAAATCAAATACACATTTTATTGGTCACATGCACGTGTGTAGCAGATGTTATTGCGGAAGGCTTGTGCTTCCAGTTCCGACAGTGCAGCAATATCTACAGTAACCAGTAGTATCTCACAATTAATACCTAATACACACAAATCTAAGTAAAGGAATGGAATTAAGAATATATGAATGAGCAATGTCAGAGCGGCATAGACTACATACAGTAGATAGTATAGAATACAGTATATGCATATGAGATGAGTAATGCAAGATATGTAAACACTATTAAAGTAACATTATTATTACAAATCAGCCAGGCTAGATAATATCTCTCTTTATAAAATTATCTGCCAAAATTGTTGCAACACCTATTACTAGCCTGTTCAACCTCTCTTTCGTATCGTCTGAGATTCCCATCGATTGGAAAGCTGCCCCGGTCATCCCCCTCTTCAAAGGGGGAGACACTCTAGACCCAAACTGCTACAGACCTATATCTATCCTACCCTACCTTTCTAAGGTCTTCGAAAGCCATGTTAACAAACAGATCAACGACCATTTTGAAGCTCACCGTACCTTCTCCGCTATGAAATCTGGTTTCAGAGCTGGTCATGGGTGCACCTCAGCCATACTCAAGGTCCTAAACGATATCAAAACCGCCATCGATAAGATACATTAATGCGCAAACGTATTCATCGACCTAGCCAAGACTTTCGACTCTGTCAATCACCACATTCTTATCGGCAGACTCAACAGCCTTGGTATCTCAAATGATTGCCTCACCTGGTTCACCAACTACTTCTCTGATCAAGTTCAGTGTGTCAAATCGGAGGGCCTGTTGTCTGGACCTCTGGCAGTTTTTATGGGGGTGTCACAGGGCTCAATTCTCGGGCTGACTCTCTTCTCTGTATACATCAATGATGTCGCTCTTGCTGCTGGTGATTCTCTGATCCACCTCTACGCAGACAACACCATTCTGTATACCTCTGGCCCTTCTTTAGACACTGTGTTAACTAACCTCCAGATGAGCTACCATGCCATGCAACTCTCCTTCCTTGGCCTCCAACTGCTCTTAAATGCAAGTAAAACTAAATGCATGCTCTTCAACCGATCGCTGCCCGCACCTGCCCGCCCGTCCAGCATCACTACTCTGGACGGTTCTGACTTACAATATGTGGACAACTACAAATACCTAGGTGTCTGATTAGACTGTAAACTCTCCTTCCAGACTCACATTAAGCATCTCCAATCCAAAATAAAATCTAGAATCGGCTTCCTATTTCGCAACAAAGCATCCTTCACTCATGCTGCCAAACATACCCTCGTAAAACTGACCATCCTACCGATCCTCGACTTCGGCGATGTCATTTACAAAATAGCCTCCAACACTCTATTCAACAAATTGGATGCAGTCTATCACAGTGCCATCTGTTTGGTCACCAAAGCCCCATATACTACCTACCACTGGAACCTGTACGCTCTCGTTGGCTGGCCCTCGCTTCATACTCATCGCCAAACCCACTGGCTCTAGGTCATCTACATGTCTCTGCAAGGTAAAGCCCCGCCTTAACTCAGCTCACTGGTCACCATAGCAGCACCCACCCATAGCACGCGCTGCAGCAGGTATATCTCACTGGTCACCCCCAAAGCCAATTCTTCCTTTGGCCGCCTTAACTTCCAGTTCTCTGCTGCCAATCACTGAAGCTGGAGACTCCTATCTCCCTCACTAGCTGTCAGAGCAGCTCGCAGATCACTGCACCTGTACATAGCCGATCTGTAAATAGCCCATCCAACTACCTCATCCCCATACTGTAGGTATTTATTTATTTTGCTCCTTTGCACCCCAGTATCTCTACGCACATTTATCTTCTGCACATCTACCATTCCAGTGTTTAATTGCTATATTGTAATTACTTCGCCACCATGGCCTATATATTGCCTTAGCTCCCTTATCCTACCTCATTTGCACACACTGTATATAGACTTTTCTTCTACTGTAATATTGACTGTATGTTTGTTTATTCCATGTGTAACTCTGTGTTGTTGTATGTGTCGAACTGCTTTGCTTTATCTTGGCCAGGTCGCAGTTGTAAATGAGAACTTGTTCTCAACTAGCCTACCTGGTTATATAAAGTTGAAATAAATAAAAAATTTAAGAGACTATTGTTACATTTATTAAAGTGGCCAATGATTTCAAGTCTGTGTATGTAGGCAGCAGCCTCTCTGTGCTAGTGATGGCTATTTAACAGTCTGATGGCCTTGAGATAGAAGCTGTTTTTCAGTCTATCGATCCCAAATGTGATGCATCTGCACTGACCTCGCCTTCTGGATGACAGCGGGGTGAATAGGCAGTGGCTTGGGTGGTTGGCTTTGATTATCTTTTTGGCCTTCCTATCAGATGCTGTAGGTGTCCTGGAGGGCAAGTAGTTTGCCCCCTGTGAAGCGTTGTGCAGACTGCACCACCCTCTGGAGACCCCTGCGGTTGTGGTCGGTGCAGTTGCCATACCAGGTGATGATACAGCCCGACAGGATGCTCTCAACTGTACATCTGTAAAAGTTTGTGAGGGTTTTAGGTGACACGCCAAATTTCTTCAGCTTCCTGAGGTTGAAGAGGCGCTGTTGCGCCTTCGTCACCACACTGTCTGGGTGGACCATTTCAGTTTGTCAGTGATATGTACGCAGAGGAACTTAACTTTCCACCTTCTTCACTGCTGTCCCGTCGATAGGGGGGTGCTCCCTTTGCTGTTTCCTGAAGTCCACGATCATCCCCTTTGTTTTGTTGACGTTGAGTGAGCAGTTATTTTCCTGACACCACACTCCCAGAGCCCTCACCTCCTCCCTGTAGGTTGTCTCGTTATTGTTGGTAATCAAGCTAATACTGTTGTGTCGTGCATTGTCAAGCTGTCATGGATGAACAGGGAGTACAGGAGGGGGCTGAGCACTCACCCTTGTGGGGCCCCAGTGTTGAGGATCAGCAAAGTGGAGATGATGTTTCCTACCATCACCACCTGGGAGCGGCCTGTTAGGAAGTCCAGGACCCAAATGCACAGGACGGGGTTCAGACCCAGGGCCTCGAGCTTAATGATGAGCTTGGAGGGTACTATGTTGTTGAATGCTGAGTTATAGTCAATGAACAGCATTCTTACATAGGTCTTCCTCTTGTGCAGATGAAATAGGCCAGTGTGTAGTATGATGGCGACGGCATCGTCTGTGGACCTATTGGGGCGATAAGCAAATTGAAGTGGGTCTAAGGTGGCAGGTAAGGTGGAGGTGACATGATCCTTGACTAGCCTCTCAAAGCACTTCATGATGACAGAAGTGAGTGCTATGGGGAGATAGTAATTTAATTAGGTTTCTTTTGCATTATTGGGTACAGATACAATGGTGGCCATCTGGAAGTAGGGACAGCAGACTGGGATAGGGAATATGTCTGTAAACACAGCAGTCAGCTGGTCTGCACTTGCTCTGAGGACGCAGCTAGGGATGCCGTCTGGGCCAGCCATGGAGAAGGAGAGCCCACAGTCCTTGTTAGCTGGCTGCGTCGGTGGCACTTTGTTATCCTCAAAGCGGGCAAATAATGTGTTTAGCCTGTCTGGATCCAAAACGTTGGTGTCCACGATGTGGCTGGTTTTCCTTTTGTAGTCCGTGATTGTCTGTAGACGCTGCTACATACGTCTTGTGTCTGAGCTGTTGAATTACGACTCCACTTTGCCTTTGCCATATTCCCAGTCACATTGCCATGGTTAAATAGTACCAAAACATTCAAAGGACATTTTCTCAAAAGTGAGTTTACAAGTTTAGCAACTTTCAAAGCAGAATGACTTTCCCATTGTTCCTCAACTGTACAGTGGTGGCCAAAATGTTTGAGAATGACACAAATATACATTTCCACAAAGTTTGCTGCTTCAGTGTCTTTAGACATTTTTGTCAGATGTTACTATGGAATACTGAAGTATAATTACAAGCATTTCATAAGTGTCAAATGCTTTTATTGACAATTACATGAAGTTGATGCAAAGAGTCAATATTTGCAGTACTTCTTTTTCAAGACCTCTGCAATCCGCCCGGGCATGCTGTCAATTAACTTCAGGGCCACATCCTGACTGATGGCAACCCATTCTTGCATAATCAATGCTTGGAGTTTGTCAGAATTTGTGGGTTTTTGTTTGTCCACCCGCCTCTTGAGGATTGGTCACAAGTTCTCAATGGGATTAAGGTCTGGGGATGTTTTGTTCCCCGAGCCACTTAGTTATCACTTTTTCCTTTTGGTAATGTGCTCCATCATGCTGGAAAAGGCATTGTTCGTCACCAAACTGTTCCTGGATGGTTGGGAGATGCTGCTCTCGGAGGACGTGTTAGTACCATTCTTTATTCATGGCTGTGTTCTTAGGCACAATTGTGAGTGAACCCACTCCCTTGGCTGAGAAGCAACCCCACACATGAATGTTCTCAGGATGCTTTATTGTTGGCATGACACAGGACTGATGGTAGCGCTCACCTTGACTTCTCCGGACAAGCTTTTTTCCGGAAGCCCCAAACAATTGGAAAGGGGATTCATCAGAGAAAATGACTTTACCCCAGTTCTCAGCAGTCCAATCCCTGTACCTTTTGCAGAATATCAGTCTGTCCCTGATGTTTTTCCTGGAGAGAAGTGGCTTCTTTGCTGCTCTTCTTGACACCAGGCCATCCTCCAAAAGTCTTTGCCTCACTGTGCGTGCAGATGCACTCACACCTGCCTGCTGCCATTCCTGAGGAAGCTCTGTACTGGTGATGCCCTGATCCCGCAGCTGAATCAACATTAGGAGACGTCCTAGCGCTTGCTGGACTTTCTTGGGCGCCCTGAAGCCTTCTTCACAACAATTGAACCGCTCTCCTTGAAGTTCTTGATGATCCGATAAATGGTTGATTTAGGCGCAATCTTACTGGCAGCAATATCCTTGCCTGTGAAGCCCTTTCTGTGCAAAGCAATGATGACGACACATGTTTCCTTGCAGGTAACCATGGTTGACAGAGGAAGAACAATGATTCCAAGCACCGCTCTCCTTTTGAAGCTTCCAGTCTGTTATTCGAACTCAATCAGCATGACAGAGTGATCTCCAGCCTTGTCCTCGTCAACACACCTGTGTTAACGAGAGAATCACTGACATGATGTCAGCTGGTCCATTAGTGGCTTGGCTGAAATGCAGTGGAAATGTTTTTAGGGGATTCAGTTAATTTGCATGGCAAAGAGGGACTTTGCAATTAATTGCAATTCATCTGATTACTCTTCATAATATTCTGGAGTATATGCAAATTGTCACCATACAAACTGAGGCAGCAGACTTTGTTAAAATTAATATTTGTGTCACTCTCAAAACTTCTGGCCACGACTGTATTGTATGATTTACCATTTTGAGTCTCTACTTTTATCCAATATAAAACACACAATTTCAGATATTGCTACATAAGACTGATTTGAGCCGGTCGAAATCGCTCCACTATTTCCTGGTTGCTAAAATTCTAATAGTTTGACTTATTTCATTTTGTGGCAAAACAAGCACTCTATAGTGTAGAGAATCATTTTACCATCTAAACTTGGGTGATTTTTTAAATATTTTTTTTAAACCACTAAAAATATAGTATTTTCAGCTAAATGAAGCTGGTGTACAAAAACGAAAGTAAAAAACACAAAAATTAAACTTATGATTGGAAGAATAGAAATAGCGCATATAGAAATGATATACCACGTCTTAGACTTGCTTTCAATGAGAATTACATATCTATAACTCACATTTCTATGGGAATTTTCTCAGGTCAGCCAAAAAGTTATATATTGCAGCTTTAATGCTCCCCTCACATACAGACAACAAATACAGTCCCCTCGCATGCAATGAAGTGTGCCAAAAAGCATGGAATGACCAATTGAAACTGACAAGAGAGGCCTTTGACCATGTCGTAGGCAAATGTATGCAGCCGGTTGAGCTGAGGGCCTGTCGGGGCAGAGCAAGAGTGAACTAATCAGTACCTCCTGAGGACATACTTTTCTGGCTGGGCTGGGGCCCACGCCAGGTCTGTCCTTCCCAGCATGCCAGCTAATAAGATGCATGAAATTATATGATTAACCATCTGCATCCTTCAGCTGGGAGCCAGGGATCAGCCTGGATACAGCACTCAATCCTTCCAAAGAAGCTGGACTCATGCTCCAGAATACATGGAATGTAGAATTATTACTAATCTTTTTGTGGGAGGTAATAAGTAACCCACAGACCACCTCACGTACTCAACATCATCGAGATATGTTGAGTTTCCTTGTAGGCCTATTTGGTGGGGAAACTGTGAAGCCAGCTGTATAGCCAATTGCCTGTTTCTGTTTATTAAAGAATGTGAAACAATGTTGTGTCTGTTTTCTGCTTTTCATTAAATCATGTTCTTTATATAACCTAAAATAAACGTGTTCATATGTGACTCGTTTCAGGAAACTATGCGTATGTCGTGCACCACTACTTCATAGGAGAAGTACATACATAGTTACCACCATGTACGTACTATTGTCAGGTGTAGTGAAAACAACAGTGAGGTGTAGTGGTACTGACCCGCATTGCCTTGAGTGGGGGGCCTCTGCTGTCCCCCGCTCCTGTGTAAGGAGGCCTGAGGGGGGGAGAGCATCCCGCTGTCACTCAGAGAGGCTGCGGCCTGAGCCAGGGCCTGGCTGCTCATGGATCCTCCTGGGTTGTAAGACATGGTATTCTGGTTGGAGACTGGCACTGCCACATGCATGGGGAAGTTCTGCTGGGGCAGCGCTGTGGGCTACAGGAGGGAAACACAGAGACATGAAGAGAATCAAAGACCTGGCGCTGGGCTGAGGGTCACACTGGGAAGGAAATGGCAGAGATGGCATCTGTGATGGTGCCACATCAATCACATTGGTATGGTTAACAGAGCAGTCCTATTAACTGATGGCAATGTTCCAAATCTATGCTGACATAAGCCTGTATTATATATAAATACTAATGTATAAAATGTACAGGTGACCACTATATTTCTGTAAATGTTCCAAATTGGATGCTGACATAAGCCTGTATTATATATAAATACTAATGTATAAAATGTACAGGTGACCACTATATTTCTGTAAATACACAAAACAATAACTTTGCTATTTAAAAAACTTTACAGATCAAAACATGCACAATAGCAAGTGTCTTGTACCAGGTGTTCAGACTTGCATTGTAATAGTCAGCACTGCAGATCATCAACGTTTCTTCTTTTTATCCGTCTAATTGTGTTATTTCCCAAAATATACAGTTGAAGTCGGAAGTTTACATACACTTAGGTTGGAGTCATTAAAACTCGTTTTTCAACCACTCCACATATTTCTTGTTAACAAACTACAGTTTTCACAAGTCGGTTAGGACGTCTACTTTGTGCATGACACAGGTAATTTTTCCAACAATTGTTTACAGACAGATTATTTAACTTATAATTCACTGTATCATAATTCCAGTAGGTCAGAAGTTTACATACACTAAGTTGACTGTGCCTTTAAACAGCTTGGAGAATTCCAGAAATGGCTTTAGAAGCTACTGATAGGGTAATTGACATCATTTGAGTCAATTGGAGGTGTATCTGTGGATTTATTTCAAGGCCTACCTTTAAACTCAGTGCCTCTTTGCTTGACATCCTGGGAAAATCAAAAGAAATCAGCCAAAGAATTGTTGACCTCCACAAGTCTGGTTCATCCTTGGGAGCAATTTCCAAATGCCTGAAGGTACCACGTTCATTTGTACAAGCAATAGTACGCAAGTATAAACACCATGGGACCACGCAGCCGTCATACCGCTCAGGAAGGAGACGCGTTCTGTCTCCTGGAGATGAGCGTACTTTGGTGCGAAAAGTGCAAATCAATCCCAGAACAACAGCAAAGGACCTTGTGAAGATGCTGGGGGAAAGAGGTACAAAAGTATCTATCTCCACAGTAAAACGAATCCTATATATCGACATAACCTGAAAGGCTGCTCAGCAAGGAAGAAGTCACTGCTCCAAAACCGCCATAAAAAACCCAGACCGGTTTGGAACTGCACATGGGGACAAAGATCATACTTTTTTGAGAAATTTCCTCTGGTCTGATGAAACAAAAATGACCATAATGGCCATAAAGACCATCGTTATGTTTGGAGGAAATAGGGGGATGCTTGCAAGCCGAAGAACACCATCCCAAGCGTGAAGCACGGGGGTGGCAGCATCATGTTGTGGGGGTGCTTTGCTGCAGGAGGCACTTCACAAAATAGATGGCATCATGAGGGAGAAAAATGATGTGGATATATTGAAGAAACATCTCAAGGCATCAGTCAGGAAGTTAAAGCTTGGTCGCAAATGAGTCTACCAAATGGACAATGACTTCGAAAGTTGTGGCAAAATGGCTTAAGGACAACAAATTCAAGGTATTGGAGTGGCCATCACAATGCCCTGACCACAAAGTCCTGACCTCAATCCCATAGAAGTGTAAGGAAACTTCTGACCCACTGGGAATGTGATGAAAGAAATAAAAGCTGAAATAAATCATTCTCTCTACTATTATTCAGACATTTCACATTCTTAAAATAAAGTGGTGATTCTAACTGACCCAAGACAAGGAATTTTTACTAGGATTTTATGTCAGGAATTGTGAAAAACTGAGTTTAAATATATTTGGCTAAAGTGTATGTAAACTTCCGACTTGCATTTTGGATCAAAACTCCATGTCAGTGCAGTGCAGTGCTGACAATCCAAATAGTTTGTGAGAGTAACTGGTGACAGTGAGACCACTCCATTCACAGCATAGTCCAGTGAGGCAGTCAGTTAGTGATATTATTAGTGTGTTAATTGCAAACAATGGTGCTCTCCATGTCAGAATTAGAGAGAAAACAACAGTTGAAGCACTATACTTTATGCAGGATTCTATGATTGCCACCCGCAATAAGATCACTATTGTCTTAAGGTAAAGCTCTGTGTAATTCCAGGGTACTTTGGTCACCTCCAGTCTGATAGTAGCTTGATGAAAGAGTGGAAAATAAACAGTGATAGTCCACTGATTTGGCGAATACTTGAATTGCCCACGTGAATGGAGGACCCACCAAGATGAGAAATCAGGAGAGATCATACAATGAGCAAAGGGGAGGGAAGATAAATAAAATGAATCAAAAATTATCCCCCCCTTCGCCAAATGATCCAGGCACTGAAAGAGATTCAATTTCTCAATCTGCTTGGGGGTGAAAATTGGATTTTGGGAAAAAAGACATAAATCACCAAAGCTACAGAACCAGTCAATATTTAAGCCAGTGGAGGAATCTTCCTCTTTTTTTTCAGGGGGAAATGTGTCTTTTATAATAAAGAAGCTTCTCCTCCACAATAACAAAAATGCACTTTCCTTTTCTTATAGTTTTCAATATGATCTTCCCAATAGAGCTTTAAAAAGGTTCAACCTGTCATAACAATGTGATCTTATCAGGGTGTGCCAAAATATAAGTTGCAGAACAAATCAACAAAATAAACAAATACACGTCCAATGAACAGAAAAAAGGTTATGCTTGAATAGTCCATGTTTGCTTATAGTAGTTGACAGAGGTTGCAGGGTGGGATAATTAAAAAAAGAAGAAAAAGTCAAACCAAAAGGAGGTCAAAATCCTTTGTGCCACAAAGCCAAGCAGCAAAATCATTGCATTTACTTACGATTTTATGATTTCTCATCATATTATCAAACTCCTCATTAATTTTTTTATACTTTTCTTCTGTGTGAGGGGTGAGGACATATGAGGCATCAGGGTCCGGGCTATCACAGCCTCTGTGTTCTTTCTTGTTTAGCGCCTGTAGTGAACATCAACATAAAAACAGGAATCAACACAAAATGGCAGGAGAGGGAAAAAGTACTTACACCACAGCGCTTGTACATTAAATCACTCTCTTCGCTTAGTTTGCCGAAACGGTCGTCCATGAGGGGGCTGTGCCCAAAACAGTCATCTGGATCAGGACTGGCACACAGGTCATTATGGCCTTTGTTTCTTAATTTCTGAAATAAAATTGCACAATTCACACATACAATATATACTGCAGGATACTCAGTCTACTACCACATGACTCTCTGTCTAGGTAGGTTACAATACACCTCTACAAACCTGTTCCCATAACAAAACATACTAACATAAGTAAAAGGCATCATTCAAGTCAAGACACAAATTAATTGAATACATGACAGATATTCAATGACTTGTAATACATCAATTATAATACACCTTCCTTCACATGTACATTTAGAAATAATCAAAAAATATTTGAATTAATTTGTTATTTTTTGGCTTGCCAGTGTGCTGGTATGAGCAGAGAACGGGATGAATACTGTCTTCCTATGCAATGGTTAACAATGATAGGCAAATTGAAATGTCAATCCTTATCCTTTCATCCTTTAGAGACCATCACAGAATAAACTAAATATTTCTCTGCACTCTTCTCCCTGCACTCTCTCTCTTTCTCTTCTCAACCTCTACCCAACCCCCCTTCTGTCTCTCTCTCTTTCTCTTCTCAACCTCTACCCAACCCCCCTTCTCTCTCTCTCTCTATCTTCCCGCTCTCTTGCTGCATGTGTGTGTGTTTCAATGCATATTTCATTATCTCTCAGTTATCATAAGCCACCCAGCTGGAAGACACCCCGGTATAAGAGGATCCAACAGAGCAGCAGTTTAAAACATTGCAGACTTTAATTCAGCATGGCTGCCACTCATGGGATTTTATCAATGTTAAGTAATGTAGGAAATAAAATGGATTACTATACTGCATGTGGTCAAATACGCTTATTAGAGCATGAAATGGAGTGATTATTGTAAGAGTAAAGAGCACACAGTATGGTGTGATATAGCTTCATTTGACCTCTTAAAAAGACTGCACACTATCAAATTAACTAAATAAAAAGAGTGAAACTGTGTTGTGCTTGTTATAACTTTCTACCAAAGGAGCAGTTCTCTCCGCTTTGTTAAAACTGTGAATGATGGTGGTAACGAGAACCTATGACAGCACGTGACATCAAGCCAGTCAGAGAACATCAAGTCTGATTTATATATGTGCTGTTCAGGTTCCCCTATCAGGCTGGTGCAGGCCCAGAGCGGTGACCTACCCTGTCTTTGGGCTGCCTCTTAGCCAGATGTCTACAGCAGTCACTGACTCCTCTGGATGGAGGGGTCACAGTGTGAGGGAGAGGAGTAGGCCTCAAAGGCACTAATGAGCCCTTCGTCTCTGCCTCCATCTCCATTATCCTGGAGGTGCAGGAGGTAACGCTGGTGTGTGTGTGTGGGTGTTCATGGGCGTTGCAGCAGCAGCTGGCATCTGCTGACAGCTCTCTGACAGTACAGTGGTGTTTGGGCTGATCTCTATCTAACAACATGTCTTACCCAGCCCTGCTTACAGTAACTAGGTCGTTCCAGGAAAAGAGTGCCTTTTGCAACCCTTTTTTATTTTAAGTATTGTGCACCAATACTGAATATTGCATTTTCAAAGCCTGTTATATTAAATTAAGTGCCCTTTAATATAGACCACATGGTGAATTCAATAAATGTGATTTTGTTTATGAATAAAGGAATTTAAGATTACATCTTCAACCCTAATATGGTCGACCCTGTTACTTTATTTGGCAATTAATAGACACTTACTATAGTAATTTGAGATGGGAAAACATGTTTTTTTGAACATTTTTTGAACAAGTTGAACATGTGCTATTTATGACAGAATGTTAACATTTTGTGAAATCTAAAGTTTTTTGCCACTCCTATTTACACTTCTTAAAAGGTGCCGATTTGGTGGAAGGACCCAGATCCCAACATGCTGACAAGCTCTGTATGACAGACTACTGTCGGATTTCCTAGGATTGAAATATGAAACTTTACTGGTTTTCAATGATTTCCTACTATACAATGTGCGTGTCTACCAAGGCACAGTTTACTTTAACTTTTACAAATGTACCAGTACTGAATCAAACTACAGCTATTGTATGCAGTAATCATGTGCCTATGAACCAGAGATATACTGTTAGCACTGAGGCGGTGTGTGCCCTAGTAGGAAGTCCACTGTGTGAAGCTCACCCCGATCAAACATAAATAACATAAGCATGTCTACATCTGATAAACTTCCCAGTAAAGCAATAAAAACAATCAAGCATCCCATAAAATTGCCAAAAAATAGCCCACATTAAAATATGTAGGCTAAGAAACAAAGTTCATGAAATCAATAACTGGCTAGTAACAGATGGCATTCATATTCTATCTATAGCAATACATGGTTATAACATCTACAGAAAAGACAGAAATGCCAATGGGGCGGTGATGCGGGTCTATATTCAGAACCACATTACTGTAAAGCTTAGAGAGGATCTCATGTTAAATACTGTTGAAGTAATATGGCTTCAGGTTCATCTGCTTCACCTAAAGCCTGGTGGGAACCTGCTATAGACCACCAAGTGTTAACTATCAGTATCTGAATAATATGTGTGAAAAGCTTGATAATGTACGTGAAATCAACAGCGAGCTTTGGAACACATTCAATGACATTTTAGGGAAAATGGCAAACTCAGCTCCATCATTCATTGAATCAGATGGCTCATAAATTTAAAAAACACTCATATTGCCAACTACTTTAATGATTTTTTCAATTTTCAAGATTAACAAACTCAGGCATGACATGCCATCAACAAACACTGACACTTCACATGAAAGTATAACTGACCAAATTATGAAAGACAAGCATTGTAAATTTGAATTCCATAAAGTGAGTGTGGAAGAGATGAAAATAATTGTTGTCTATTAACAATGACAAGCCACCCGGGTCTGACAACTTGGATGGAAAATTAATGAGGATAATAGCGGACGATATTGCCACTCCTATTTGCCATATCTTCAATCTAAGCCTAATAGAAAGTGTGTCACCCAGACCTAGAGGGAAGCAAAAGTCATCCCACTACCCAAGAATAGTAAACCTCCATTTACTGGCTCAAATAGCCGACCAATCAGCCTGATACCAACCCTTAGTAAACTTTTGGATAAAATTGTGTTTGACCAGATACAATACTATTTTACAGTAAACAAATTGACAACAGACTTTCAGCGCACTTATATGAAAGGACAATCAACAAATACATCACTTACACAAATGACTGATGATTGGCTGAGAGAAATTGGTGATCAAAAGATTGTGGGGGCTGTTTTGTTGACTTCAGTGAGGCTTTTCAGTGAGGCTTTTGACATTATTGATCATAGTCTGCTGCTGGAAAAACGTATGTGTTAGGCTTTACACCTCCTGCTATATTGTGGATAAAGAGTTACCTGTCTAACATAACACAGAGGGTGTCCTTTAATGGAAGCCTCTCCAACACAATCCAGGTAGAATCAGGAAATCCCCAGGGCAGATGTCTAGGCCCCTTACTTTTTAAAATGTTTGAGTAAAGCCAGTGTATCTACTGTATGCATGTGGATGACACAACACTCAGCTACTACAGCGAATTGAAATGACTGCAACACTTAACAAAGAGCTGCAGTTAGTTTCAGAATGGGTGGCAAACAATAAGTTAGACCTAAATATTTAAAACAAACTAAAAGCATTGTATTTGGGACAAACCATTCACTAAACCCTAAACCTCAACTAAATCCTGTAATGAATAATGTGGAAATTGAGCAAATTGAGGTGACTAAACTGCTTGGAGTAACCCTGGATTGTAAACTGTCATGGTCAAAACATACAACAGTAGCTAAGATGGGGAGAAGTCTGTCCATAATAAAGTGCTGCTCTGCCTTCTTAACTTCTTGGTGACAGGGGGCAGTATTTTCACGTCCGGATGAAATGCATGCCCAAATTCATGCATTTCATGATGCTACTCATCCCCAGAAGATAATATATGCATATTATTAGTAGATTTGGATAGAAAACACTCTGAAGTTTCTAAAAGTGTTTGAATCATGTCTGTGAGTATAACAGAACTTATTTAGCAGGCGAAACCCAGAGGACAAACCATTCAGATTTTTTTGTTTGTTGAGGTCACTCTCTTTTCAATGGGATTTCATTGGGAATCCAGATTTTTAAGGGACATTCTTGCAATTCCTATCACTCCCACTGGATGTCAACGGTCTTTAGAAATTGATTGAGGTGATTCCTTTGTAATGAAGAAGTACGGCCATCTTGAACAAGGAGTGTACAAGAAGTGTACTGTTCGATAGAGGTGCGTGACCAGAAAGTATGCTTCAGTTTGTTTTCTTCCTGTATTGAACACAGATCATCCCGTCTTCAATTTTATCGATTATTTACGTTACAAAATCCCTAAAGTTGTGTTACAAATGTAGTTTGAAATGTTTTGACAAAGTTTACAGGTAACCTTTGAGATATTTTGTAGTCACGTTGAGCCAGTTGGAACCGGTGTTTTTCTGGATCAAATGCGCCAAATAAATGGGCATTTTGGATATATATCGACGGAATTAATCGAACAAAAGGACCATTTGTGATGTTTATGGGACTTATTGGAGTGCCAACAAAAGAAGCTTGTCAAAGGTAAGGGATGAATTATATTTTTATTTCTGCGTTTTGTGTCGCTACTGCAGGGTTGAAATATGGTTTCTCTCTTTGTTTACTATGGTGCTATCCTCAGATAATAGCATTGTTTGCTTTCGACGAAAAGCCTTTTTGAAATCTGACATGTTGGCTGGATTCACAACAAGTGTAGCTTTAATTTGCTATCTTGCATGTGTGATTTCATGAAAGTTTGATTTTTATAGTAATTTATTTGAATTTTACGCTCTGCGTTTTCCCTGGATTTCGGCCAGCTAGCGTCCCACATATCCCAAAGAGGTTTTAACAATACTATCAACAAAGGCCTTAGTTTTGTCACACCTGGACCACTGTTCAATTGTGTGGTCAGGTGGCACAAAGAGGGACTTAGGAAAATTACAAATGGCTCAGAACAGGGCAGCACGGCTGGCCCTTAAATGTACAGAGAGCTAACATTAATAATATGCATGTCAGTCTCTCATGGCTCACAGTGGAGGAGAGATTGACTTGTTTTTGTAAGAAGTGTTGACAAGCTGAATGCACCAAGCTGTCTGTTTAAACTACTAGCACACAGCCATGCATACCCCACAAGACATGCCACCAGAGGTCTCTTTACAATCCACAACTCTAGAACAGACTATGGGGGTGCACAATACTACACAGAGCCATGGCTACATGGAACTCTATTCCACATCAGGTAAATGATTTAAGCAGTTGAGTCAGAAGAATAAAAATATTAAAATACACTTTATGGAACAGCAGGGTCTGTGAAGTGGCACACACACAGGTATAGACACACGCATAAGCACACACACACTAGCACACACGTAATATTGTTATATTGTAGATATGTAGTGGTGTAATAATGTTATATGATGTACTGTTTTACCTTTTGTTTTATGTGTGATGTAAGTGCCTTAATGTGTTTGGACCCCAGTAAGAGTAGCTGCTGCCTTAATAATACAAATACAAACTATACACTCTACTCTAGCTTAAACACTTGATGAAACAGTGTATGAGCTAAAATCTGAAGCAGGGGAACTCTGAAAAGCACCTAAATCATATCAGTCATATCTGTCTGATAATGTTACTGGAGAGAGAGAGATGAATGATACACAACATGTGTAAATGTGCATTTAGATCCACTAGTGTTTGGTGTGGTACAGAGCCGGGGCATTCTTCTCATTCGAAGAAAACGCCTTCCTGGTTCATTTCCTGTTTACTGAGGCTGCTCTTCAGTTAGGCTCCTGTTAAGGCTATGTTTACCAGGGAAACTATGCACTTTCTCCGCCAGACTGCCACAGATCTGATCAGGACCTGCAAATTAAAGTCCAAACCTGCTCATTATGGGAATAGCTGGGTTGGGCTGGCCGGCCATGGCTATGTGAGATGGGCAGGGCCGCAGGCAGCACTTCCATCCAGCCGCACCCTCTGCCCCTGGCCCCGTGCCCTGCTAGCCACTCAGGGAGGGGCCAGAGTGGAAACATCCAGTGCCAGGGACACTCAGCACTCAGAACAAACCATGGAACATATTGCACTGAGACTAAACAGCACAAAGCCCAACAGTGAGTGCTCATATCTAGGTAATTCATTTCACAAGTCAATATTGACCTCCGTGATCTAAGATGTATTGAAATTAAACATTATGACAGCATATAATGTATTCATGCCTAAGAAAGAGTGAAGAGTGACAGATTTCCTCTCCGAGGTACTCCTAGCTGAGCACGTTAAGGAGTGAAGGTCTGGGACAGCACGGCAGTAATTCCTCCTTAAATGACTTGGCATGTTTCGGGTGTCCCACAGACGCTGCCCGCAGCTCCCAGTAAATG